>NC_059425.1:113150065-113462532 GCF_021028975.2 Sphaerodactylus townsendi | reverse complement strand
GAGAGCTCAGGCTGGGAAATATCTGCAGCTCCTATCAGTGATGGATTTAATGTCTTAGCAGCCAAGCAAGGTAAGATGGAACGGGCATTGGCCCAGAGAAAAAACCCTGGAAATAATGTTGCTTCAGTGCTGCTGTCCAGACAGCTGTGCTCTCTGTTAAAGGGGCCATCAAGGCCAGTACCATCTGCTTCAACTAGTCTTGAGCAGAGTTCTGCTGCCTGAGTTTTGGAGAGGAGGAGTCATTCCTTTCAGAAGGAAGGGAAGATTTCTTGCATGAGAAACACGTCCCTTTTTGAGCAGAATGCAACCATATGATCTAACTGATGATGACACAGAGAAACTTTATAGCAAGATGAAGGAGTGATATTTATAGTGACCTGTTTAAGACAATTTAGTGCATTTCTGGCTGGGCAAGACCAACTCAGTTGCTTACTCAGTATGTGACACTAGATTTGCAACAGCAAATCTGTAATGTTTGTGTAATGCCTCAGGAATGATTTTACAAAGGAATAGCAATTGTGGCACTGTCTCTTCTGCACTGACTTGCAACTTCAGCATCTCTTAGAAGAAGAGCCATATAAGTTTGAACACATATATGATAAATTCTTGGTTTGGATTCATCCCCTCGGCCAAGTAATAATAAATATATCATATGTGACTGGTAAAGTCTGAAATCAGACATCAGAAGGCTGGATTTAAAACAAAAAACAAAAAGAACCCTCTTTCTTTTGGTTCTCAAGAAAAGGCAGCCTTTAATTCATTCAAATACAAATGGAATGCTTGTACTAAGCCACCAAGATGTTCATAATTTCTTAAAGATGTTCTTTCCTACGATGAAGAATCATCCAACCCAATAAGCCAGCATTAGTTTGTGTTTGTATGCTTTAAAAAAATCAGAGCAAAACAAACTTCCCACTTCCTTTCCATTTGGTTTCTGTATGAATGAATCCCTTTCAGGGGAAATGTTAGAATGTTATTTTCAGATCCTCAGACAATATAGGATTAGACCACAGAATTAAAGTGTTTTCTTTGTCTTATGATAGCTTTCTTGCGTAGGTACTAAAATATTCTTGGATCAGATCAGTTCCTTTGAATGCAGCTATACAGAGAATCAAACGTTCAAATCATCAAGGCACTATTATTACAATTTTAGTAAAGATTATAGATATTTTAACATTTTTCAAACAATGTAGTCAGTTTATTTAGAGTGCAGATGCAAAACAATTGGCACTGCATATTAGCATGGAGTATATTGCTTTTTTGGTATCTTTCAGAAATGTAGAATCATTTTTGTTTAGCAATTTAAATTGGATATTCTTTAATTTTGGCAACAGCGAGCTTTTTTAACCACATAGTAAAGTTCTGCATTCACCTTACAGTGGAGGTGCTTGTGGAACTGGAAAGAGTTGATCATGAGACAACATGAGGTCATCAGTCTCATTGGACAAATGACAAAAGAACAAAGAACACCTTGGACAAAGACTCAGACTGGATGTGATTGGGTAGAATGGTTGGATATAAACCATCATGAATGAAGTTGTATTAAGATCCTGGTGTGCAGTGAATACCACAATAGCATTCATAACTTAAAGACCTACGCTGTGTAAACATATCCCTTGAAAAGTTTCAGCACATTGGCCACTGTGGGATCAACTGTTCATAGCATGCTATGTCAATATACATAATATTGTGTTTCAGATTTGTTTTAGCAAGTACAAAATGTAGGTTTTTAACATGACCCTGTTAAATTGGTAACATGTGAAGAATCCTTGAGTTGGCTAAGAGTTGTGCATTTGTACCATTGTATTGGCCTATATTCTCATATTGAATCTTCTGAGGTGGCTAATTTTTTCATCTGCTTCTTCCCTCCACATGACTAATCAGTACTTCCCTTGTGGTAAAGTTTCATCAGTGACTCCCTTCTGCTGAGTGAGGAGTTTTGCTCCTTCTGAGGAAGTTTTGCTGTATTCATAGAAGACTTTAAGGTGTTGTACGATGGTTCTCATAGTGTCTAACTGTCCTGTGGTAAGCCAATCTAGACCATCAGGCTTGTTCATCCCATGGGAGCAAGAAATCAAATGTAGAATGTAGTGTAGCCATGACTGCTTTCCCAGAAGTAGACTATTAACTCTGGCTAAGAAAACAAGTGACAAAAAGAATTTTTGCTTATCTGAAACTAGTTCCAGTTTGATCATCCACTGGCTAACACACTAAGAAGAAGAATGTTTTATTGCAGTACCAGGGCATTTAAAAGAACACTACATGTAACTGAAAATACATACAAACAATGTAGACTCATAAATTAAAATAGACAGTAAAATTATTTAAAAACATTATAAAAGTTGTAAGAACTCATTACCAAGATAAACTAAAGATGAGACTGAAGTTTTCCTAATAATATTTTGTGCTTGATGTCTGGTGAACTTTATACACTATAGTGCAAAACTTCTCAACTTGTCTGATCACTGGAGGATTTCTGTCACAGAGAAGTTTTATCTAGCAAAGGCCTGATAAGTTTCTACTGAGCCATTCTGTGAAAAGAATGACTAAAAAATACATGTTCTAGGGTTTCATCTTCCCAGACTTAAATGGACAGACTCTTTCCACCCAAGAAAACTTTTAAAAATTTATCTCTAGTACTGCAGAGAACAAGGCCGCTGCACTGCCTAGATGTTCAAGTCTGTTAGTTAACGGATGTTATTGAGTTCAGTTGGATGTTAGAATAGAGGTTTTTCAGTCTAGTTGCTGAATCCTGTTAGTACGATAACAATTAGACTGTTTGGTTTAGTTAATACGTATGTAGGGTATTCTATTGTTAGTAGTGTAGTTAGGACTGTTAAGATTGTTTTGGGGATGAGGCAGTCTACAAAATCAATCAATCAATCAATCAATCAATCAATCAATCAATCAATCGAATAAATGCATGCATGCATGCATGCATGCATGCATACATACATACATACATACATACATACATACATACATACATACATACATAAAGCAACAATAGGAGGAATGTCTGTCGAATGTTACGAACGGTCAGTCCCAGCCTTTCATCAGGGTGCGACCGCCATGTTCTTAACAAGTGCGCCCTACCCCTGTTCATGAGGGAGAGAGTCTTGGAGAGAGTCTTGGATGTTTTTCTGGGGGCCACTGCCACCAGCCCCCACCATCACGGCCGCAACTCAAGGCTTGCAAGGGGGACCCCCACCATTAGCCAGGCTCCTCCTGGAGCAAGAGGAATGGTATTTGCTTTGGCATGTTTGAGAGCCTCTCCATGTAAATCTGCCCAGGTCGAGACCATCCGAAAACCTCGGCAGACTTCACCCGGGGGGGCTCTGCCACCAACCCCCTCAGGTATGCACCATCACCATTGTCATTGCTGTTGTCATCATCGGGGGCCCCCCCTTGCCCAACATGTCCAAAGGCTTTCTCAGCAACTTCCAGCCCAAGGATCACACCACTCGAGCTGCCGCCTGCCGGAACAAAAATCAGCTGTTTCCTACATAGGGTAAGTCAAGTCATTGCAACCAAATCTAATTCTCCAATTGAGATACCATTGTCCAATATAGGACCTAAAGACAGCCAAGGAGCCTCCGGCTCACTTACTGCATCAATGTGCAATGGAAGGTCCCAGCAGAGCAACAAGATTTTGTCCACAAAAATGATCGCAAAAGCCTCACAGCCCCACTTATCTCACAAAGTATCTACTGTGCAGAGGGGAAGGAAAGGTAAGCCACTTTGAGACTTCTGAAAGGTATAGAAAAAGCAGGGTATAAAAAATTGCCTCATAGGCAATAATGGATCTCCCCAAAATTTTGGGATTCCAGATACTGAATACTGAAATGATATTGGGGAGATAATCCAGAATATTGGCATTTATACTGGTATTTATAGCTTTCCAGAAATCTGAATCTGGAAAGTACCATTTTTGAGGTACACATCTAAGTGTAGCAAAGCTTATTTCAAATAAAAGAAAGGAATACATTTAATTTAGGGAGTCAAAAGACTCAGGTGAATGTAAATAAAAATATAAAGACATCAGACTGTTACACACATGTCTTAGCATGATGTTAAATATCTTATAGCTGGTCATTGAAACCCATGTTTCAACTTTCTCCTTTTCTCCTCCAGCAGGATATACAGGTACAGAACAAAGAACTAACAGCATGGTGCCTCTTCTTATAAAGTATTTGAGTTCTAGAGTCAAGTTGTCATTTTGATTTATTTTCAGCGGACTCATTCCCTCACCTGGGTCAGGTGAGGCTCCGTAATCCAATCTAGAGGTATTGTGAACCATATGCAGACTATTCAGGCTAAGCCTGTTTCTTCAGGCCTACCAGACTTGGAAGCATTTTATACCATTCTCCCTGAATGTGCAATCCACTTCCTACCATTTGAAAGCTTCTGGGGTTTGGTAACAGCCAAACTGTTCCGTATTACACACAGAGGAGATGATTTTAGTGAGGGGTGGTGTGTCCTGTCACCACGTTTACTTTAAAGTAAATATCATTCCTGTTTATCAAAAGGAGAAATGAACAAGGAAACAGAAATTAACAAGTGCATAGAACAAAAAAGTGGCAAAATTATAACTTGCAAAGAATTTATGACATGTAAAATAAAATGTGTATACATGTGTTAGTGTGTAATACACAAGCAGGTGAGCAAGCAACTAACAAAAGAGTGTCCAGGACCATGTGTGTGCAACAGGCATTCACTGTTCTTCATTTGGCACACTGTATGGTGGTGTATGTGGTTTAAGAGCTGTGCACTTTAATCTTGAGAACTGGGTTTGTTTCCCCTCTTTTCCACATGAAGCCTGTTGGGTGACTTGGGGCTAGTCACAGTTCTCTCCAAACTCTCTTAGCCCCACTTACCTCACAAGGTGTCTATTGTGCAGAGGGGAAGGAAAAGTGCTTGTAAGCCACTTTGAGACTTCTGAAAGGTATAGAAAAAGCAGGGTATAAAAAAACAAGGCCTCTGCTTTAATTATTCTCAGAGGAAGACTAATCCAGTGTGATGTTTCAGCACAGCATTATTTGAAATTATGAGCTTGACTGGAAGCTAGTGATTCAGGCAGCTTCCAAGGATTGCATGATTACAAAGTATTTTAAGAATAAACAACAAAGAAATTTCTGGCACCTTAAAAACTAACACATTTACTGTGCCTTAAGTTTTCATGGTCCAAAGCCCATTTTGTCAAGGGCATGAACTGTTCTATTCAATTGGAAGATAGATACCATGATAATTTGTACATTGTTGTTATTATCTGCTGCTTTTAACTGCTGCTTTTTAAAACCTATATGTAATTTACTGTTGTTCACCGCCCAGAGCCCTTCGGGGGTTGGGCGGTATATAAGATTAATAAATAAATAAATAAATAAATTGTACCAGAGAAGAGGAGAATCTATATGTGTATGCCAACTGACAGTAAAATTTTATGTAGATAACAAAATGTGTTCTTGCCCACAAAAGAAAATTGGTGTATATATGTGGGGGAGGAAAGACACATCTGTTTACATGAACTGCCATTAAAATATTGTGTTAAATTAAATATGCTAATTAATGTACCACTGTTAATTTAACTTCATTTATCATCCATCTTCTTACAGTTGTGAAATCAGTAAAGACCAAAAAAAACATACAATGAAGTATGAAAACAACTGACACAACTACTCCTAAGAATGATACGTTTCACAGCTTAGCCAGAAAAATCTGTTCAGTTTTGCTCTCATTTCAAACAAATCTGCAGAAACAAGTGGATTCTGGCTGATTACACACAATGTGCTTGATGCATGATGGGGGGAAATGACCATCACAGCAAGATTTCTTGTTTGGACCTGTTTCCTCAAGCCCCACTTTCACTTTCCATTCTCTCTGTGGTAAGCAAGAGTTAGCACAACTTTTCATTTGTTTCACTGCCAGAGTGGGACAGATTTGCCAGTGAGCACAGCTTTGCCCCGGATATCTTCCCTCTGTCTGCAGCCAACCTTCCCTCTCACTCATGCATCCCTTCCCCTTCGCCCCCCTTCCATGTTGCTAGTTGCTTCAAGTAACAAAAAATAACTTTTTCTCCCTCCCCTCCCTTGCATGCTACCCATTACTCCGTCCCTCTCCTCCCTCCCCTTCCCTTGCATGCCACCCCTCCCCTCCCCCTCCCTCCGTTAGGGTGGGTAAGTTGTGTCCACATGCCAGGCCCCTTCCCTCTCCCTCCCCTCCCTTGCATGCCACCCCTCCCTCCCTCCCTCCCCTCCCTCCCTCCCCTTCCCTTGCATGCCACCCCTCACTCCCTCCCCTCCCTCACTCCCCTTCCCTTGCATGGCACCCCTGCCTCTCCCCCTCATTATGCACTGTCATTCTATTAATATCATACATAATGATCCTGTCCTTAAATAGCCTGCACCACAGATCAGTAATTATCAGTTTGTTTCTGTAAGTTATTTGCATGTTGATTAAATGTAATCACAGCAGCTTAGTTGGGTTTCTTTCACTATGAACAAAACGCTATCATCTGTGAATCTGGGCAAGTCACATTTCCATTTTTTGTTGGAAAGATTTTCACAGAAGATTGGCAGAAGTTTAGTTTAAATTATACAAAAGGCCAGCAAAGGAATTGAGTCAGCTGACCCAGAGGAGACCTGAATTTGCCCTTCTTCCCACTACCTACGATCTTACACTAAATCTACCATATTTGAGGAGTATAATTTGTAGCTGATAAAGATCTCACAAACTACTGAATGTTGACTGCTCAGAACTTCATTGTCCTTTTTAATAAACAGTCCTAGCAAGGTATCCTTGATCATATGGCATTTCTCAGTACAAAGTCCTTCTTGTTTACTCTAGGCATACAGAAGTGAGCAATAACCAGCACAACTACTCCTTTGAAAAAACAATTGCAAAATATTCCATCCTGTCTCACAGGGTTGTTGCAAATATAAAACCAGTGAGGGGAGAACAATGTTGTAAGCTGCTTTAGAAGGAAAAGTGAGGTGTAAAAATAAAGTTGTTCTGATAAACTGCTTCCAGTTGATTTATGGATATCATTTTAGGCTGTTGAATTTTGTTTGCTGCTGATGTTTTTTTTTTACTCTGCCTTGTTTTTACCTGATTTAAATGCCTTGCTTTAATAGTGTTAATTAAAATGTATACTTTTTATTTTTTGTTCTTTATTCTATGAACTTCCTTGATCAACTCTCTGGTGGTATGTAAATATCCAAAACAAACGAAAGAAAGCATTTGTAATTGAACCTTAAAGTCTGAGGATGCTACATTCATTTTCTTCTCACCTGTGTTGCCACATCTCGCTTCACACACTGTTTGGTAGGGGCACATATGCAAGTACTTCTGAAAATTAAGTCCCTTGGTGAGGCTTGACCACAGAAATAGAAATAAACAAGTGGGGACTCCACAAGAAATTGCAGAAGCAATTTTGCCCTTCTTGCCCTTCTCTTGCCAGTCCCATTTTGCCCTCCTCGTGCTTCCTCCCCTCACTCTCATACCCTTTCTCTGAAGGCTTCTCCTTCAGCCACTCTTTCAGTGGCTCTTCCAGAGAAGTCGTGGGTGTACAGAGGTTTTCCTCCCCTCAGCAGCTCACCTGGACTGTTCCAGGCAGGTTTACTGAGGCCTTCCTCTCTATTGCTCTCTCTCTTGGCAGCTTGCCTGGACTGCTCTGGGAAGGCACACCAAGTCTTCCCTACCAGATTTCTTTTAGTAGGCGCACCAAGGCCCCCCTCTCTCTTTCCCTCTGTCAGTGGTTTGCCCATATTGCACACTAAGGTCCCTCTTGGGAGCTGTCTAGGCTGCCACTGGGCCTAGTGTGTCTCCTGAGTTACTGTGCTGCTGGCAGCCTGAGTTAAGTGCACTCTCTATGCTTGCACAGAGAAATCTTTTTTATGGGGGGAGGGATTTAATCCCAATCTTTGTTTTTTTATTTTTCAGAATTTTATGCAGCCCTCGAGGGGCCCTCAAGTTTACAGAAACATCTGTTTGGGATGAGTGTACCAACTATCTGCAGAGTTAGGTATCTGCAGATGGGGACACCCTTGAGAATTAGATATATAGATCGGGGACTCACAGTCTTTAGCTCCAGTTGACAACTTTCTCAGGCCTTGCTGTTTTGTTCTTCTTTTCAATTTGCATTATTAGTATTTTAATGTTTTTAATGCCTTCCACTTCTCCACATTAATAACAGCACTAGAATCAACTGGGCCATAATTGCGACAGGGGGCAGTGCACAGAGAGTTCTCCAGAGCGGGGAGCATGCATGCCCTGGCTTGAGCCACACCTGGCCCAGATCGTGTGATGCACATGAGTTGGAAAGAGTGGAGCATGCCCCCTATATTTTAGGCAGCATGCGTTTGCTCCAGCCTCTTTCAACGCCTGGCGCAAAACTGACCCACCCGCCCTCTCTAAATTTTAAGGTTTGGGTAGGCTGCTTTATTGTCACAGTCCTGGTGGTTTGGGCGAGGAGCACATCCTTTTGGGGAGGCCTAGCTTACGCGACGGACCTACTCGTGGTTGGGGGCGGGCTCATGGGCATGCCACGGAGGACTCTGCAAGTTGAGCCGGACACCCCAGCAGTTAGGGGGCTTCAAAGGGCGGGTGCCCCGATGGCCATATACCTCTCTGTCCTCCCCAATAGTGATTAGTGTTGGTGCCGGGGTCAATCAGGGTGCTGACTGACTGCTGAATGGATGTGCTCCTCTTGATGCCCAACTTCTGTTTAAGGATGTTATTAATAAAAAGGGCAGCGGCCCATTCACTTCCAAGACTTGTCCTGTGGTTATTCACCAGATAAGCACCTGCACATCTGGACACAATGAGTTTTTAGTATGGCAACACTGGGTTAGTTTCCTTTGCCTTCCCCATATTTACTTTATAAAGAGGTATACAGATGTACACACAGTACTCAGCTCACAGCTCTCTTCTCTCTCTCTAGCTTTCTAAAACTGTCAACTGCTGTTTCTTCCATGCTATTAGCAAAGAACATCAGTTTCCTGCTTGCAGGTTGATTGTTCACTGAGAAGACACCAGGAAGATGGGTCAGGATTGAAAACTCCAGGGTCTAAATATTTGGTCAGCTATTAAATGTATGAATATTAGTGGTGTAGCTATGTCCCCCCCCGAACGCCACACCCACTTGCACCATGCCCTTGTGCTACACTTACCTTAGGCAACGGCTGGGCCTGGTGGGGTGACAGAGGAAGGAGGAGGGGCATGGCTGGGGGGCTGCAAACATGCTCTCCGGAGACAGAGGCATGCCCACGGCTGGAGGCCAGCTGATGGGTGCAGGCCTTGTCTCGGGCTTGGCCTGGGCAGCATGCACATGTCGTGCCAAGGCCCAGCCGTGCCCTAGGAAGGAGGAGAGCCTGGTGGACTTAGGGCACGCTCTACAGAGAGACGGAGAGCATGCTCCCAACTGGAGGATGGCTGATGGACACAGGCCTCATCCTGGGCTTGGCCCGGGTGGCACATGCACGTCACACTGAGGCCCAGCCACACCTCTCCTCCTTCTGGGAAGTATGAAGGCTGATTTTTCCACTGCCTCCATGTGACCTCCACAGCGGCACCCTGATGACTCTGTGGCAGCTACGCCACCGATGAATATATATGCCAATAAAGGCTATGTATGTATATGTAGATGTATGAATATAGTTGCCAATTGCATGGAGGAAAAAAATGTCCAGTCTGTTTAATAAATGCTTAATTGGAAGTTATTTACCAGATTATATTATTTACCTTCATGCCATGAAAAACTACAGCTGTCCTTTTCTACAAATGAAGGCTCTGTTAAAGGGGCAGGACACTTTGCTCCAAACCTCCGGGCAACTTGTGGATCATGCTGTTTGGCCCCTTCCGCACACGCAAAATAATGCGTTTTCAAACCACTTTCATAACTGTTTGCAAGTGGATTTTGCTATTCCGCACAGCTTCAAAGAGCACTGAAAGCAGTTTGAAAGTGCATTATTCTGCTTGTGCGGAATGAGCCTTTGTCTCAGCCTAACCTTACAGGATTGTTGTGAACATAAAACTGGTAAGAAAGAGCCACATATGCCATTTTGAGCTCCTTGAAAAGGTGAGATAATGAAAAAATAAAAATAAAATTGCACAAAACGCTTATCCTCAAAAAGAGTTACTTTAAGCAATATCAAAATGACCCTTTCCACAAAGCCAAAATAACATATTTTGAGGAAGAAAATAAAACATTTCCTTCAAGGATTTCTACACAGTTATTCCCCCAATTTTTTTGAAAACATTTTATGTCAGTCTCAAAAAGTTTTGTATGGATTCACTAAGCTAGCAATCTTTTTTCCTAAAACATGCCTTTGCAGGGAAACGTTTTATTTCTCCTACCCGAATTTGAAACTCCATGCCCTCCTGCTTTTTTAGTTTCTCTGGAGTTTACAACTCTGCTTTTTTAGTTTCTCTGGCAGTTTACAATTTTCTGCTGCTTCAGAGATTTTCTGGCTGTCCACCATTTTCTGAAGTTTCTTTTAGATGATTTCTCATCTGGCATTACAGCTGCCTGCCATTTCTGATATCGCTGTACATTAATAAATTCATTATTGCCTTCCAACTACACGAATGTGCTGTTATTCCTTTTTAAAAAATTTTTTTGTGTTGTGGAGCCAGTGCTACGTAAATTTGACATCAGAATCAACAAGACTTTTGGATATTAAGTCTTCATAGCATTGAAGCTACACATGTGTTTTTTCAAAGAACAGTTTTCACCTGCGCTGTTTATTTTTATGGGCAATGGGGACAAAATTCACGAAAACAATTCTATTCAAAACATTTGTAAAATGTTTGGCAAATGTTTTCAATGCTTTGTGCAGAAGTAGCCAGTATTAACCTATTCATAGTAATGTGAGAATGAGAATACTCACAGCAGCACTTGGCACTGGATTGCATCTTTTCAGAAGAGTTCGTCTTGAAGTTTGAGTGTGTGTGAAAGAGATGGACAGAGAAAGGGGCCAGTGAGAGAATGCAATTTTGGGCTCTTCAGACCAATTTTTTCAAACTAGACCTTCTGTTAATATTCCTCAACTGCTTTCTCTGTGAACATTCATGCCTGATTATCTAGATTTCCCTCTCTGAAATATACCTGCTGAAAACTGGAGATGACTTGGGCAACTTTTAGGCAAAGGACGGTGTCTGTCTCTTTAATCTGTAGGAAGTAGGGAAATATTTGCTTTACAGAAGCGGACTAGACAGCACACTCCTCAAAGTGAAAGCATGCCAAAGCCCAATAATCTTCTTATATTCTTTAGTGTCCTCTCTACTGATAGCAGTCCCATTTGGACAAGGACCTTAAAGATTTGTCTGAGAAAGATCACAGAGTGAAGCACTAGAGATTACTTCCACCCTCTATCTAGATGGTCTCATCCGGAAATTTTTTGAACACCATTGGATCTTTAATTAACTTCAAAAAGCGCTTCAGCTCTTTTGTCTCAGGTATGTAAACACAAAACCCACAGGTTTGTCACTGTTTTGCATGGTGACGCTTCAAACTATCAATTAGGAGGGGAGGGAGGAGGTTTGATAGAAAGAATGCTCATCTTGAGAACAGGAAAGAATGTTTTGCTAATTATAAACACACAGTGTACTCTTGTTTTTCCTTTCCCATTTATATGTTGCATATTATAGGAATCTTCTTGAAAAAAATGTCCCTCATCATTTTTTAATAGAAGCCTAATGTTAAGGTTAGTGAATTCTTGACATCTCTAATGGAATATAGAAAGATTATGTGAGAGACACCAACAAAAAATGAGTCATTTTGTATCTTGCATCCAAAGTTTCAGATCTGCCAAAACGGAGATTTGGTTATTCTAATTCTTTCTAGGCACTGCCTGCCTTCTTCACTTCCAGGAGTCTTTTTTTCTCCATAGCCCCTGAACCATTATTCTACCACCGAGGCCATCTCTGGGACTTCATTGAGATGTGGCACCACTCTCATTTATCCTAATTGCCTGGCTGACATCTATGTACTTCAGTTCTATAGACTGTGGCATTGCTATTCATCTTTGAGACCTCACAGTTAAATCAGAAACAGGCAAAAAATGTTATGGTATCTTTAAAAAAAAACCTTGATCTGCATAGATTCTTAGAAAAGCTATTTAGTTTCTAGATGATGCCATGTTATTGACGGGTGTGCACCTATCACTTAAAACACATGAACATAATTGTACTATTGGAAAGGATTGATCTTTCCCAGAGGCAACATAAGCCTTGGCCTGCTGATAGAAATCCTTCCTGCTCCCCATACTCGTCCCTCTCCATTCCCCGACCACCACTTTCTTTGTCAGAGTGGTTAACAAAAAGTATAGCTTTCCATTTTGATCTGGAGTCTGGGATTAGATGCCTATTGAGTGCAACCTTTTGCCTTATCTAAACCTTTCAGTGGTGGCCACTCGGGAGTAGACACGCAACGCCACAATGGTTCCCAGACAGGAAAAAGCGGCCCCAGAGGAAAAGAGCATGCAGGTCTCGGCTTAAATGGATCTGACAGCTTTGCTTAGAGAAAGATGTTTATCCCTGTTTATGGACGTGTCCTTTCCCCCCTTTTATAATTCTCATGGCTGGTGTTACTTTTTACAGAGTGTCTGACTGTCTGGGAAGGGAGCAAACCAGTCACATGCCTTGGAAAGCAGTGGGGATGGGTGAGAAACAATTCTGCCAAAGCGACACTTTTCCAGTGAGCTGGATTCCTTGCCATAACATTTTCATTATTCCTTATGAAGCACAATGTCCCATATCAGTGTTTATTGAAATCATTGTGCACTTTTCCACTGACTTCACTGGGAGATGAAGCAAAGCTTAATTATGTGTACCAATGCATAGATCCAGGTATATTTGTACACATGGACAATTTTTTTTTAAAATTGTATTTTTTTAGTTAGCAGAAAAAGATGAAATATTTGAGCATGCTTGGTAAAATCATTTACTGACCATTTATATTCAAAGTTTTTCCAACACACTTAAGCCTCTTTAGCTTTCAAAAGCTCTTGAACACATTTTTCAAGGGAAAAAATCTGGAAGATTTTTGGAAAATCTTACGCTATTTCTCATTTAGTCTCACCATTTTCTTCTTGCAGATTAATTTTAGTGTTTACATTTTATTTTATTTTATTATATTCAGTAAATTCCTAGCACCCTACAATATATGTCAGTTTTATTTGTTATTTCTGTAGAATGAGGGGGATTTTCCTAAGGCTGTGCTCAATTTATGACACAGATGAGATTTTGGGTTCACAGAACAGTCAGTTAGGCACTGCTTAATGCTAATTCAAACTAATTATTTTTATAGTATGTAATTTGATAGCTGATTATGCTAACCATGCCACAGACTAAGCCCTTCCATAGCTACCAGTGATATTCAGTTCATGAGCTCCAAATCATGTTTCATGCCTTGGTTGTTGTAACTGTTATATGCGTTCCAAAAGGCTGCAAACTGAAAATCAGGTACAACCGTAACTAGAGATTATTTTCTGACAGTAAGTATTAAGCCTGTCACAATGTAAAGAGAAAATGGGTGTCAGATACTCCAGGTCATAACTTAATGTAGTCTGGAATATATTCTGGGAAAATGTATATGTGATTGTGTTATATTTAAGTTTTTATTTTCACTGTTGCATACTGTTCAGGGGTTCAAAGTATTAAATACGGAGTGAGCTTTTCGAATCTATATTTTAGATACATGCATACAAGTGAATGTTATAGATTCAATTTAAGAACATGTGGTCCTGCTCTGTATGAAGCCAAACTTAAAATGCTAGCAAAGCAAAAAATAAAAAAGGAAGAATGTTTTGCCTGAAGCAGTTTGTATATGATGGGATTTTTTCTGGGACCTAAAAAGATTCCCAGTATATTTATTTAAAAATTAGCAGTTATATTCACTTCCTCTAAAATGAAATTCCAGTAAACTAAATGGATTTTATTAGGCACATACATAAAAGTTTCTTTTTACATACTGCTGGAAGAAACCTATAAGGTATATCGTTGAATGTAAATTTCTGACATGATGATAGTGCTGAGGATCAATGTAGAATAGCTGGTAAAGTCATCCTAATGATAGAGTCATCCTAAAACATGCTAAAATCCCAGCAAATTTATGAACCTCATTTTAGTTATTTAAAACAATTTTCCCTTCCTTTTCACCCAAACATGTTCACCAGAATAGCAAACAGTCAAAAAGACATTAAAATCAAGTTTTTGTGTATGTGTGTGTGTATAAGGAATTTAAGAATAAGAAGGAAGGAGGGTCAGTAAGGAAATGGCAAATGAAACAAAAAGGTTTAGCCACTTTGTGACCAAAGACCAGTCACTCTGCTCTAAACTAGTTTGCAGGATTGTTATAAGGCTATAATGTGACAGGGAATAGAACCATATACAGTCCTGAGGTCTTTGGGGAACAGGTGGGATAAAAATATAATAGATAATACATTTTCATGCCTCAAACAAATGCTCTATTCAAATCCAGGACAACAAACAAATTCCCAATTGTCACTTTCAACTTTTCCAAGGAAGATCTGTGGGAAAGGTTTATAATGCCCATCTTTTGGAAAGTAGCTTTGAATTTTCCATTTCCAAAATAGGATTCGAACTGACTTTTTATTACCTTCAATCTTTTATTGATCTCTACTCTTCCCTCTCATTTTCTCCAAACTTCAGAACAACATTTGCATGGCTCTGCAAACAAAACTAATTAGCAAGGTTGTTGTTATGTATTTCCTTTATTGATCATGTTAATTTGGATCATATGTTTTGAAAGATTCAGGTACAGTGGGAAGGAGAAACTAAATCCATACTGCTTCAAGAGAGGAGAAGCAGGTGTGGGGTTAAAATCTAGTCAGTAGCTCTAATGTCAGAACATGTCATAGTGAATTGATCCTGCACTTTGTCCTTGCCTTTCTTATGTGTGAGGACATTTTAGGGAAGGTTGCCACAGAACATACTGATTCCTCATGCCAGTGCTGTCTGTAAAGGCCATAACAGTAACGGTATTAGTTGGAGCAGAAGAACTGAACTGAAAAGAGGAGCGTACCCATGAAAAGACCTGAAAGTGACATCTAGAAACCAAAAACTGGGGGCAACACTGGGCATTCATGGATTTGATTCACTCACAGAAGCAAAATTGCAATGACAGTGTTAAAATACCATTGTCAACTTGTGGGATTCAATAGCAGCCTCAGCGAGGAAATGCATGGGATATTCTGAATTTTCATGTGCAAACTTGGACATAAGTATAGGAAAGAGCCTGTGTGCTGTAGTTATTTGTGTATTGGCCTGAGATCTGGGGATCCAGGTTCAAATTCCTAGTCTGCCATTAGGCTTGTTGGGTGACCTTGAGCAAGCCACCTGCTTACCTCACAGGC
Source organism: Sphaerodactylus townsendi (assembly GCF_021028975.2). Taxonomy (NCBI): domain Eukaryota; kingdom Metazoa; phylum Chordata; class Lepidosauria; order Squamata; family Sphaerodactylidae; genus Sphaerodactylus; species Sphaerodactylus townsendi. The sequence goes on along the minus strand of NC_059425.1, from coordinate 113,447,158 downwards.
TTGTTGTGAGGAAAAAATGGAGGAGAGGAAATCAATGTATGACACCCAGCAGGATATGGCTGGAAAGAGACAACAATACTTTACTACTGTGCTGTAGAATATTCCAGCACCTCTTCAAATATCTATTAAGGAATACCTTGGTCTACTTGTGGCATATGCCTTTGAAGTGGGGATACCCTCAATTAAAGCTCTCCATGAAACACAACGACGCCTACTCCAGCCCAGTGTTAATCTCTTTGCTCAAAGTCCTCCATGCTCCAATAAACCAAAGCCTGTGGGAACAGATGCACCAGTTAGGAGAACTGCAGCTGTACTCAGATCCTGTCCACACCCTTCCTGCTTCTGATGGCCTCTACCTCTGGATGGGGGATGATTAGCACTCCTCCATTCCCTTCTCCGTTCTCTGGGGAGGGTGTTGTGCTTGCACTTGCCCTGCTGTCTGCTTTGGTTACTCATTGTTTCTTTTTGCAAGGTGCAGATAGTGAGCTAGACGTGTCTTTGCCGCTGTTGATAAGACTCAGGAGTGGGAATATTTTATTACACAGCTATTTCTTTAAAACCCCAAAACAGAGCTGATATTTGAACATGCTGAAAGCTTACTTAAAGAAAAGAGTTTTTACTTTCTGGATTTCGAAAATGCAAAAGGTTATGAACCCAAATGATATTGCTGTAAATTAAACTCCCCAGTAACACTGATAGTTAATAATTCTACACCAGTTTTACAAAGATCAGGTTTTTATTCATTCTTTGGCATCGCTTTCTGTTACATTCTACAGTGTTTTACTAGCATAGGGTCCCACTTAAAGAAACAGAAGATGTTTTAAAGGGCCTCTAAAATCTTCTTTAAAGAATCTTCATCTGCTCATGTGGTTACTTTCCTTATCAAACTGGCCAGTTTGAAGTGATGCAATGGCTGGCAGATCCATCCTTTAAGTATCAGGATTGCAGCTATTAGGTTTAAAGCAGGTAGTGGAGGCCCAGTTCTAAGAAGCACTTGGTTAAGAGGCATCAAACTATTGCATACTTCTGGTACTGTCAGTAATTTTGTCTGGAAGAAAAATGTCTGGAAAAGTAGGAACAGGAGATAACAGGAGGAAACATTCATCCACGTTCTCCTTTCAGTCTAAAACTGAGCTTCTATATCTCAAGTTATATGATATTGGGTCAGACCTGCATTTTAAAAGGTAGATCTGCTGCCATAACCTGTTCAAGCCTTTATGAAAAGACAGGCAGTTTCCTCAGCAGAAACAGAATCTTGCACCAGCCTTTTCCCATTATGGTTCCATGAAAATGCACCACTGGGCAGTTCATTATTCTAAGAACAATCAACAAGACAGTATGGTATAGTGGAGAGAGTTCTGGACTCGTGCTGAGAAGCTGAGCCTCCCATAAGGGACAGTTGTAGAAATAGAAAGGATAGTCTGAGCTCCGTGAAGGAGATGAGGGATTAAAATGTGATAGACTCTTATAGTCTCTTAACTGTTTTCAGAAGCAACAACCAATTTGCTGAACTAAACAACCATTATAAAAACCTGGATATCAGTACATGAGTGCACACCATGACCCTCTGATTTAGCCAGTTTAGCAATATCAGAATCAAGGCTGGCAAAAACTACTGCATGAGGACCAGCTAGTCATAAAAGGCAGTGCTAAGCAAGATAGAACATTGGTAACTCATAGAATATTTGTGTTGTATGGAGTTTCTAATAATATAATTTAAGCTCAACCAAACTAGTTGCAACGCAACAGCTGTATGTTGTGGATTGCTCAGTATTTGCTATCCTGCCATTTTTTGAAATTATGTCCCACATTTGGTATCGTCACATGGTTGTTGGGCTGCATTTGGCTTGTTATGACCACAGTTGTACAAACCTATTTTAGGCATCTCTGTTCTACTTTCTCCCACCCAGGCCCCTATTAACCCATGGTTGGACCCTTAGGCTTTCAGGTACTTTGGGCCCCCTTTGGCACTTCAATCTTTTACCTCACTACAATTAAGAGCCTGACTCTGGTATGGTAGGTTCTAGACCACAGCGCATAGCCCTATATCCATTTTGAGGGCCTCCTGAAGAATTTTACACACAATTTTACTCACACACAATCAAACTCACAATTAAACTGTATTGCTCATGGAAGTGTAATAAGTGAGGAGGCAGCATGACACCATAACCCTGAGGCTACTATTGGTCTGCTGTCTCTCTTTCTCTCTTTCCCACTGATCCAAAACAAACCTCAGTTAACTATGAGTGTACCATGCAACTTGTCTTCAACTGCGTCACATGCTCGCTCAGTCAACACCTGCCAGAAAGGCCGAAGCCCTAGGGTGTTGGTAACAGTGCCTCAGTAAACAAACAAAAACAAATTGACAAGCCCCTAGTCCCTGCAGGACCCTAGACTTTATCCTAGTCAGACTTATGGATAATACATCACTGCTCCCACCTGCACTGAACACTTGAGAGTGAATAGTGCATATACTGCTAAATGAGACAAACTGAGGACAACTTTCTATCATCACCATCTGATCTAATGCCTATCAGAAATGTAAGATGAAAGGGTAAGGGTAAGTGGAATGTTCAGCCTGAACTTCTTACCAGCTGAAGTATAGAGAAGTGCAGAAGTATACAGTGATGGTGCTGAACATGCCCTAGGAGAAAAAACTAAGAATAATTTTATTCACCTGAATGAATTTTATGTAGGAAATTCCAAGCACAGATCTCTCTTTCCCTCCCATTTTATTTGTTGTTTATTCAGCCCATTTATTTGTTTGTCTAGTTCTGACACTCCCCTCCAGTTTGCGTGCATATCATTGTCTTTTCCCATTTCCTCTGTCTCTGTTGTTTCCTCTCCCATCATCATTTTGCAAAGTGCAACATCTGTGGGTCTGAGACTCCCCTCCCCGCAGCCTTGTTAACTGGACAGTGCAACAATAACTAGGCCAGTAACAAAGAAAGGGATGGCTGTTCCATCTGGCATTGTGTCATAGTGACTCACATGCAGGATATCACACTGTTGCGTGCTGTGTAGAGAAAGTCTGCTGTCAGACATTGGGAGAGACGCCTGCGGGAAATTGAAGCATTTTGCACAAGCTTATAATGGGGAAGAATATGCAAGACCTTCTTCATTACAAAAGGTAATCAGCTGTATTTCAAGTAAATTGAAATAGTCTGTTTTTAAACAAGAGGTGTAGAGAAAGATGATTCATTTCCTTATTTGAAGGATACAACAAAAATGGGGTAGCATACACTATTTGTTTAGAACAGTGGTTCCCAATCTTTTTTCACTCACATACCCCCCTGGCAACCCATTTTCCTAAAATATTAGCAAAATGTTTGAAATTAAAACAGTTACTGATATTTCAAATTTATATTTTGTTACTGCAAATAGAGCCATTTGCGGCCTCGGACCTACATATCGGATGAACCGTCTCTCCAGAGGTGGGATCCAGCAGGTTCTCACAGGTTTGTGAGTGCCAAGAGGGGGTTACTAATTGGTGATTTTGCCACATGATTTTTGCCTTAGTTACGCCCCTCCTCTCAGCAGTAGTGCGCAGAACTTGAAGCAGTCTAGCAGGAGGTGCACCAGCGTGCGGGGCAGCCTGCGCCTGCGTGCATTCGTTTTCCACCCAAGGACCAGCGCAGCGGCTGCGTCCTTGCCACAGCCCCACCCAGGAATGCCCTGCCCCAGGAATGCCCGGCCACGCCCCCGTTGTGCCCTGCCCAGCCCCATTGGCGCTACACCACAGCTTGAATCCCACCACCATGGGAACCTGTTACTAAAATTTTTGGATCCCACCACTGCGTCTCTCCATGTATCGCCCCTCTAGGCCCCTCCACTCATCGGAGGCGGACCTGCTGGTGATCCCTGGCCTCAAGGTGATCTGGCTGGCCTCTACAAGGGCCAAGGCTATAAAAGCCCTGGCCCCTACTGTGTGGAAAAGGCTCCCAGGTGAGATCAGGGCCCTGCGGGACCTGCAAAACCTGTTCCACCAGGCATTTGGCCAGCTGGGGTAATATTGACATCTCGCCATATAATAAACATCTGGCCTCTTGTGGGTACAAGTAGGGGGGAAAGGTGGGAGTATTAAAGCAGTCTGTAATGCATATATGGTTCTTATTGAGTATTGATTGTTTACTTGTTTTTAATCCTATAACTTATGTTGGACACCGCCCTGAGCCCTTTGGGGGAGGGCGGTATACAAATTAAATAAATAAATAAATATTTCAATAATGGGATTAAAAGCAATGGAATCATGAGATGAACAGTGCATATTTATTTATACTCAAAATTCAAAAGATAAAATGAGCTCAAGTTAATACTTGGTTAACATAAATACTACATTGCATATACATTAATTTTTACCTTGAAATTTCTGAAAGGAAAGGAGGGAGGATGGGAGTGGGCACTCCACGATAAATGATGGAACATGGCGCTCGGATAGAAGGTGCCCCTGCCCCAGACCCAGAGACATATAAACAGAAAATGGTGCCCAAGGCAAGTTCTCAAAATGACCCCTCCAACCTTCTGTTATCTCAATTTTATGCCCCTATTGAAACATCCAAGATAACATTAGCCTTTTTGTTACTGTATCATATTGGATGCTCATATTTAACTTACTGTCCACTTGTACCTCAACATCTTGTTCACACACACACACTGCCACTCAGTAATGTATCCCCCATCCAGAGAAAAAGGGTGAAAAAAGAGAAAAGAGGAAGAGAGAAAAGGGAAATGGAGAGAAAAGAAAGGGAGATAAAGGGGGGAAAGGAAGAGAAACAGGGAAGGGGAAAAATGGGGCAAAGGGAGAAAGTGGGGGGAAATGGGGTGTATGAGTGTACCTTTTGCCACCATTAGAGAATTTTTCCTGCATGCCCCCCATGCTCTGTCACATACCCCTGGGTGTATGCATACCCTAGGTTGGGAACTGATGACTTAGAACATTCTTATGCCACTTTTTTCTTCCAGGAGCTTAGGGCAGTATACCTCAGCTTTCTCCCTTTGTTTTAATCTCACAACAACCCCATGAAGCTAGTTAAATTGAGAGAATGTGACTGGCCCAACGTCACCCAACAAGGTTCATGGCACTGAGTCTCCCAGACCAACACTTTAACTACTACACCAAACTGGAGATATGGCAACAAGGAAGAAAGACAGAACTGAACTGCTGGTAGCCCTAATACATGCTGTAATGGGCCATCTAAGCAACTTCCTTCATTGCTATGATAGAAAATTACATTCACAGTTTTCAGGTAAATAGAGACCAGTTATTCACATATTCTGTGCTGGTCAGATTCATATCTATATATATAAAAATCTATCAGTGCATTTTTCTGCTGACAGGTAATCTCCCAAACTACTGGACCGATTGCTTTGAAATTTTCACACAACGTCTAATTCGCGTGCGGCCAGGTTTCCATACTGTTTCCACACCTCCTGTTGTGTACATGTCACAACTGTGCCCGTTATTGTGTACATGCCACATCTGTGACAGTTGGAACCACAGTTCTGTTCCGCAACAGCGCCATCTGCTGGCCATCAAAGCAACACCCTCTGATACAAGAGAAACAACCATGCCTTTCTTGAAAATCCTCTGCCATCTGGAGTGAAAGGAATGGGTCCCGCCATCTGGACATGGCCCACCCACCCTAGTGGAGGAAGGGGAAGGTGAGGGAGGGTCCGGGGGTTTCCTGGACCAAACGCTCTGAAATTTGAACACAACGTCGCTCATGCCTCCCAGTGTGTTTTCAGCTAGGTAATTCACCTGCAAGGGAAGGGAGTGAAAGGGACAGGTTCAGCCACCTGGACATGGCCCACCCACCCTAGCAGAGGAAGGGGAACGTTAGGGAGGGACGGGGCAGGGTGCCATGCAAGGGAACGGGAGAGAGGGAGGGGAGCAAGGGGCCCCTTGCCCCTCCCCTCCCTTGCAAGCATTGCGCAATGCCACATGTTCGAACCGTTCGATTCCCCTTTTCTTTCTTTTCCACTTCACCAGACTCAGCCACAACAACGCATGGCCGCGCCTGCTAGTTATTTATAGCCTTTCTTTGAGCTGGGTTTTCTCTAGGTTTCTGTTTCTCCTGTAAATTTCCTTTCTTCTTGCATGTGTGGAGTTTTGCTGCTGAAGATAGCAGGACAAGTGGCTGGTGCTTCTCCATCATGCATAGATCAGCTTTCTGGGGGGAAAAATCAAACCAGAATAAATGCTGGGAGATCAGTAACTAGATCACTCATGCATTTTTAATTCTACATAGCAACTGTGAGGACAGCCCTAGATTTAACCCAGAGCCATAGTACAGGGAGGGACTCCTTTTCATTGGCACCCCTTTCCTGACCTCAAATGGTACCATCTTTCCTCTAGTGCTCCCAGTTACCCTGCTGGTGAAAACATATATGCAACAAACAGGCAACTGGCATCTTTTCCCCAGAGGGCAACTAGCAGCTTCAAAATCTCATCTGAGATAAGGAAAACAGTGTGTCTGTATGTGGTGGGGAATTAACAACTTGATTCTCCTTCTACCACAGTCCAGGTGAGACAGCCCTGTCCCAGCTATGATATAGCAATAAACATACACTGGAATTCTGTGTGATCTTCTAGTATCTCCTCACGTTTAGCTTTCCAGAGACAGAACATTTGACACAAGGATGCATTCAGGCATGTGATTCTCATTTAATGTCTGGAAAGGTATGTAACACACAATATTTTGAGCATTAAAAGATTTTTACTTCACTGCTACCCTGTATGACTCCCCAAGGGGAATTTAAAGCTACTTACAATGTTTTCATCCACTCTATTTTATCCTTAGAACTTCTTTGTGAGGTAGGTTAGGCTGAGAGTACATTACTGGAGGTTACTCAGCAAGCTTCCATAACACAGTGAGGATTTAAACCCAGATGTCCCAGAATCTGTATATACAATGCTCTCAAGGGAGTAAGGGGAAGGAGGAATAAAGCCAAATGTCTGGTGCAAAAGATTTGTATATTTGGCATTTTAAGTTGTTTTTGCTGTGTGCTAATACAGCAGTCCGAAACCAGCATTTTCTATGGGAAGGCATTTCTCTACTGCACATTTTAATAGTTTAAAAATCCAAATTCATCCACTTTTCCCCCTTGCCATCTGACCATCCAAAAGCTCAAATTGAAATCCAAAGGAAGTTTGCTGCTGACACCAGGCAAAACTAAGATGTTTTGGTGATGGCATTTGGACTCTGAGACACAAGCAGGCTCTCTGGAACACTCACTGTTTATCTAAAATCTTGACCCCGTTCTTCACCTTTAGATCAACATGCCTGTGAGGGCCGCAAAGTTATCTGTGGCAGCAGGAATGTGTCCTCCATCTCCCATGTGCCCATTTTACCAGCCACTTGCACATTGGACTGCAGGGCCAACACTTCAACACTCCCAAGTGGAGACCTGAAAGCAGTTCAGTGCTGAGGTGTAGCAGAGTCAAGTGGAAGGTTAAGCAGAACTAACTAGGTGAGGATCTCGGCAGTCATTGTGGCTCTGGCCAGAAGCAGAAGATCCTCTCAAAGCCTCTTAGAAAAGAATGTGAAAGGATAGAACAGGTTTGACCCTTGGCAAATGTAGATGCCTGCCGGTTTGGCTTTTAGTGACAGGATTAAAAGGTTGTTTAGATTTATGGCTTGTATAATTTGTGCCATTGCTTGGAATGCACAACCTTCTCTAATGTGTGTGTGTGTGTGTGTGTGTGTGTGTGTGTGTGTGTGTGTGTGTGTGTGTGTGTGTGTGTGTGTGTGTGTGTGTGTATACCATGGTTGGGGAAAAAAGAGAGGCACTCATATTGTGGTGACCTCTATAATGTAGCCCAGGGAAACATTTTTGTTTAGGGAAATGGTGCAGAACAGAATGTTAATCCCACTCTCTTTCACCAGTACCATGGACCTGATTTTGAACATGCCCTTCACACAGCTGTTTCCAAGGATCATATTACGTACCTAGAGCTCCAGTCATGGAACTCCAGTATGCCATGGAGTGTTGCCCTTAAACGCAACAGTCTGAAAGGACTTTCACACTCAAGGGGCATGTGAGTCCTAACCAAACTTAGAAGATGTTGTGTTTCACTCAGGACAAGTCTTTTCCTGAGCTGTGCAGGACACCACCTTCTAAAATTGGTAAAGTTTCATCAAGCTGAAGGGAACAGCACAGGGAGGGTAAGGCAAATCAGGCATGCTGCGAACTTCAATACAGATGTGATCATCAGGTGAACTTACCTTGTTTATCTGCCAGATTTTGCGCCTACTGCACTGTTGCAAGAAATCATGTCCCAAAGTGCTGTATTTATGCTCATCAGATGCATTCAAATTCACTTGGATGTATATCTGAAAAGCTCAACAAACTGTTAGCTCCAGGCTCATGATCTGTAAGCAGATATGAACAAAACCCTCAGGTGCTGTTTAGAGAAAAACAATGACCAGGATGCCAATGCAATTGCAACTTACAGCCAAAAAGACAATCCAGATTGTAGGAGACACAGAAATCAAGGGAAATTGAGTGGTACCAGTGGTAGTGGGCAGACAAAGATGAAGGAGATCAAGGTGCAAAGTACAGAGTTTATTTAGCGCTTCCCAACGCAGGGAGGAACAATAATGAGACTCAGCAAAGTGGACTGGAACAATGGCAGTTGCTAAAAAAAAAAAGACAAGGAGAAAGCTGGAATAACTGACATAAGAGGCTTAAACTCCAGCTAGATACATAGGTGATGTGGTCACTGGCAGCATTTTATGCAATTGACTGCTGATAGATGTTGACGTCTTCTTTTCCCAACAAGGATTAGGGTAGAGCATGGAGGTCCTTAGAAAACAGTAGGTAGGAAATGGTGCTGTTTAACTAGCAAATAGCTGTCAATTTCTAAAAGAAAGCAGAAGGGTACAAAGTAAATGAAAGAGAAACTATAATAGTCTTAAAATCAGTCAGTTCATTCTTGTTAATGTGATTGTATGGGAGGTGATAGAAGATCTACGCCAGCTTCAGGTGCTTCACCAGCAATTAAACCTTCTTGAAAGTGCTACAGAAGGAAGGGAGGGGTTGGGGACACGTGTCATGGGTATGAGGACTATCATACAATTTGTATTTGGTGTGAAGATACGTCAGTTCAAAAGGAGGATGAGAACATAAGCTGAGAAAGCTAAACCTGTTGTGAATAAGGTGTCCCATATGGTTAGTTTCTACGGCCCCTTCTGCACATACAAAATAATGCATTTTCAAACCACTTGCACAACTGTTTGCAAGTGGATTTTGCTATTCCGCACAGCTTCAAAGAGCACTGAAAGCAGTTTGAAAGTGCATTATTCTGCATGTGTGGAATGAGCCAAAATGAAATAATGGACTGCACCATTGTATTTGCTAGGAGGATAGCAGTACATTACGTACAGCTTTAATGTCTCTAAAGCCAGACATGTCACTTCATATCTTAAAAGCAATTATGATAATTTCCATTCATCCTTATGATATCCTTCATATGATAAATGTGACCCACTTGAATCTTAATTAGGAACAGATAATGTATGAGTACTAGAAATTTCTCAAATGTACTTTATGTCTCTCCTGCTTAGATCTAGTACAGATATATAAAGGAATATGATACCAACAGTATTTCATAGTTATACACAACACTGCATGCAGGGACCCAAATGATTTCCCTGTTCCCAGCATTTTTCCACATGTACAGGTTTCATCACACCACACAAAATCTCTGAGGAAGAATTGTTTACTATGGTTGCCACCATATGCAAACTTGCATGGGAATAAATCCCATTGAACTCACTGATGTTTAATTCTGAGTACAGAGTACAGATACATAATCTGAGGCTGTATATGCATGAATCCAAACAAATATCAGGCAAATACACAGATTCTGTAGAAAGAAAGGGCCTTTATAAGGAACATATTGGTTCAAGGTAAACAGAAGCATAAGGTGCAGCATGGGGGTCTGATCTGTGCTGTCCCCCAGTAACCTAAATTTTCCTCCAGCATGCCTGCTGAGGAAAATGCCACATGTTGGAGCAGCTATGAGAGATTTCAGAAGGGCAGTGGCTACTGCTTGAAGAATTGTTTTGCTGCCAGGGGCCCAAGTCATAGAAGCCCACGTCTGGGCATGTAACCCGTTGGCTTGTTCCAACCCAAACCTCTTAAGGAGGTTCCATCAAAGCGGATATCTCACCCGTTTTCCCACACCTATAGATCAGTCCCTCATGCACAACCCATTGCACTTCTGAAGGATACAACTCTCAGTTCCAGTTTCCACTGAAGTGTAGAAAGATACCTTCCTTTCTTCTTACCCTTTTGGGTTGTATGTAAAGACCAAAAGTCAAGGACTCAGGATAAAGTATTCACACTTCATCCGTAACTACAATAATTCCTGTCCCAATTTAGGTGTTTGCTGCTAAGAGAATAGGGTTTTTTTCTGTAAAAATATCACTAGGGATAATCTTTATGCCAATAATGGTGCTGTTCTAATATAAGAACAAGGGATAATCTTTCTGATATCTATTGGTGATCACAATGACTATACTTTCATAAATGTATAGGATAAAAATGCATCAATGTATAAATGGCTGAGAAGTAAATGATCAAAAAAAAGCTCCAGCCATAACTGGACCAGCTTATTTTGTCTTTCTGATAATTCTTTAATACATGTCTGATACACAAATTGGGCACTACACATTAGGTTGGATCTTTTCTACTGATGAAAGGGGAGAGGTTTTCAACAATTCCCTTTCCTGCAACAGACTTTCAGCTCCCCTCTATAGTCTTTCTGGAGGGTCCATTATCTCTCAGGAGCACATGACAGGGTGCATTTTGGAATGCAATAGGAGGATGTAAGTTCCTTCAATTAGAGGAGATTTCATCAATGGGATCCAAGTAGTGCCCAGAAACTGCACAATCCTCTGTGAAAACTAAAACCTGGTTAATCACCATTAACTATTGGCTGAATGTGCTCTTCAATTCTCAGCCTTTGAGCTTGCTGTCAGCAACATTAGAAGATACTCATCAATCTAACTGGCATAGGGAAATTCTTTGAATGATTTGGTCCATTTGTGTCGACCTTGACCTTCTAATGCAAACACCACTCCTTCAGAAACTGAATTCTGTCTTATTTAGTAGCACGCACACAATAAGCAATTTGTAATTCCCTAAAGTCTGTGCCACGGAGGCTTGCAGGGGCTGGGGGGGGGGGGGCAGCATGGAGAGCTTTCTCTGTCCATGGATCCTGCGATCCATGGGCAGGGAGGCATGCTGGGGATGGGGGAGTGGGGCTGGCAGAGCTTATTAGTCTGACCTCGTTTGATCTCAGAACCTAAGCAGGGTCAGCCCTAATTAGTACTTGGATGGGAGACCACCAAGGAAGTCCTGGGTAGAGGCAGGCAATGGCAAACCACCTCTGAATATCTCTTGCCCATAAAATCCTTAATCATTAAGTAGTCTGTGACTTGACAGCACTTTCTACCCACTATTTGCTAGTTTATATCAAAGAAGAATAGATGACTGGTAAATATCTACATTTAAAATATATGTGGATCCAAATAGCTCATAGAAATGTAAGACATTGAGTAATTACTAGTGGAGATTGGCTGTGTCTGTTGCCAGTCATGGTCCCAAATTCAGAATGTACCTCTTGTTGGGGCTCTAGGTCAGATTGCTTCTTATATTTAAATTCTGCCACTATTGCTTCTCATCTACTCTACCTGAGCTGCTTGATGTAATCTTGAACAGGGTATTGAATAACCTGTGGGTTTTAGTATCTGGAGATTTCAACATCAATGCCAAAGCTGCCTGAGCTGGCACAGAACAAGGTCTCTTGGTTTCCACAGTATCTGTGGTTCAAAATATCTACTGTTTTCCTGCTGCATCTAAATGTTTCTAAAATATAATTGCCATTTTCCAGACTCAGTCCAAAATAGCATTCCTGTCTTGGACAAGTGACAATAAATGAATACACTGCCTGTAAAATCCAGTAAATAATGTGACATTAATCTGCATCTAGAAAAGAAATCAAACTCTCCCATGATGACACACTATATAGTTACAGCATAAAAATATCAGATACATTATCTGTGAAAAGTTTGGCTTCTAGTATATTATAAACTAAAGATAGGAATGTGGGAAAGGACAGCCTAACAAAGGAATGCATTTTTTTTGTAGTTTTGAAGAGGGTCTCATCTTCTAAAACACTGATCAAGTAAACAGCAACTATGCATATGCAGTATAAGGCACAACTTTGACAGTTTTTGGTATACATTTTAATGAAAGGAAGGAATATTATCAATAATAAGATTGATGATTTGAAAACATTTTCTTAGGTAATCCTTGTTAAGGATCCTTGTATTTTCTCCACCCTTGTTCTTTCAGCTAACTTTTTTATTCCTACAGAACATTGATAAAGTGTGATCCACCAATGAGAAGTCATTGCCTTTGATTTCATACTATAGAGCTTAAATATTACCTTAAATTCTTAATGTTTCTATGTCTTAAAGATCTTTGAGGTATTTGCAATACTTCTTAATTTACCTCTGGAATGATAATGGCAGTGCAATGCCTATATCTAGAAACATGGGCAGCCCAATCAAGGGGGGGGGGGCAGGAGCTGTGGCAGCCGGAAACAGCATGGCAAAAGTAATGCCATGCTACCCCCCAAAGGGGATTCAAGTGTCACAGAAAGGAAGGAAATCAAAAACCTCTCCTGTTGTTTTGTGTGCTGTCGGTCTGAGGACTGGGAGGATGGCTTTTCTATACTGGAATGCTGGTGGAAACCAACTAAAGTCTACTCCACCTCTGGGAACACCCTTGACCTGCCCTCCCACCCCATGCTGGCATTCATTGGGATATTAGTGTAGCTCCCAGATAGCGTCCACTTCTGCATTTCGTCAGTGTGGATCTGTGTGACACCCAGACACTGGTGTGTTTGCTTTCTCAATAGGTGTGGGTGCCCCTTATGCTAGCGGAGGGTACAAACATGCAAGTGGTGTTCTCCACTGCTCCCTAACACTATTTCAGTCCTCTCCATCTGGACTGGGACATAATACTCTGGAAAATAGATTTACAAACCACAGTATTTTAGAAATGCTGAAATATCCACAGTTTCAAACATTTCAGTACTCTGGTTATTTACACATATGAAATTCATACATAGCTAAGGCTATGTATCTGATGAGACACCTCCATTTTGAATGATACAATAATGAACATGAACAGTATCAATGGGAAGGTGATCTAATAGAAATGCAGGCAAGAATCATAGAATCATAAAGTTGGAAGAGACCCCAATGGCCATCAAGTCCAACCCCCTGCAATGCATAATCAAAGCACTCCTGACAGACGGCCATCCAGCTTCTGTTTAAAAACCTCCAAAGAAGGAGACTCCACAATTCTCTGAGGCAGTGAATTCCACTATCAAACAGCCCTGATGGTCAGGAAGTTCTTCCTAATGTTTTGGTGGAATCTCTTTTTCTGCACCTTGAATCCATTACTCTGTGTTTTAGTCTCTGATGCAGCAGAAAACAACCTTGCTCTCTCTTCGACATAGCATCCCTTCAAATATTTAAACATAACTATCATGTCCCCCCTTAACCTTCACTTCTTCAGACTAAACATCCCCAGCTTCCTAAGTCTCTTTTCATAGGGCATAGGCTCCACACCTTTTACCCTTTTGGTTGCCCTCCTCTGAACACATTCTAGCTTGTCAATGTTCTTCTTGAATTGCGGTGCCCAGAACTGTACACAATATTCTAGATGAGGTCTAACCAATGCAGAGTAGACAGGTACAATTACATCCCTCGGTCTTGACACTATACTCCTATTGATACAGCCCAAAATCACATTGACTTTCTTGGCCCCCACATCACATTACTAACTCATGTTCAGTTTGTGGTCTACTAAGACTCCCAGATCCCTGTCACATGTACTGTTGTCAAGCCAGGTGTCACCCATCCAATATTTATGCATTTTTTTAAAAAAATGCCTAAATGTAGAATCTTACATTTATCTCTGGTTGTTGTGGGTTTTCCAGGCTGCGTGATTGTAATCTGGTAGATCTTGTCCTGAATGTTTCACCTGCATCTGTGGCTGGCATCTTCAGAGGTGTATCACAGAGAGAAGTATGTTATAAGAGAAGTCTGGACACAGTGTATAACAGACCTCCCTCTGTGATTCACCTCTGAAGATGCCAGCCACAGTGCAGGTGAAACATTAGGGACAAGATCTACCAGACCATGGTCACGCAGCCCAGAAAACCCACAACAACCAACACTGAAAGTGATGCTGTTTGGGTGGTGGGTAGGGGAATCTACCCTGAAACAGCATCATTTTCAATGTTGTTTAAACTAGGGAGCCCAGATTCTCCCTTTAAGGTGGATTTGAAAGGAGAATCTGGGCTCTCTAGTCTAAACAACAATAAAAGTGATGCTGATTCAGGGTGGATCCCCCCCCCCAAAAAAACAGCATCACTTTCAATGTTGTTTAAACTAGGGAGCCCTGGGTGTGTTCAGATTTGTGAGTTGGGGCATGCTCTGTAATGTCATGGTGACTTTAAGATGACATGGTACAAAAAATTGTTCCTTGGTTGTAGTGGGGGAGGGTGGCCTTGGGTCATGGGAAAGCCACCCATTCCGGGAAGGGGGGAGAGCACAAAAACTCAGATTTTTGCACCGGGCTCCAGTTCTCCTAGCTACGCCTCTGCCCTCCAAGCCTTTTTTCCCCCCAAGATAATTTGATTGTTAAAATTATTTTAGGGGTATTTGTTCCCATTTTGATTCTCGTGGTGATTGTCCCAAAGTGTTCTGCTGGAGCGCTTTATTGTTCTTGGCCTAAAAGAGATATTTACATAACTAAATATTAAGTACTAGCTGCTTGAAAGCAATTAATTAGTTGGGGGAGCTACTGACTACTCTCCATGTGCCTGCTGTTAGTCAATGTGCAACTTTTTAAAATGAGTTTATAGTTCCAAAGGTCCAAATACTGTGGCAAACCCACAAGGGGATGACATTTTTCCTCTGAGACAACATAGTGATTCTCAGTTATGAGTGATCTTCCACAGTGGTGTTGTGGGGAAGAGCAGGGCTCTGATGGACAGGTCAGCAAGAACCAATTAGTGTATAACAATAATGCCACATCCTTCCACTGATTTTGAACATCTCTTTTTAAATGTATTAATACTTGGGTTTTCAGTACCTGCACATATTATTAAGTTAATACTTAACTAGATTTGTTGTTTTTGTAGCATTCAATTAAGATTAAAAGAGGAAATAAATGGCAATGTGCTAATATTATGTTCTCTAATGACAGGCTTACTGTTGGAGACATGTGTCTATTATCCTTTCAGCTTGAAGCTCAGGGAAGGAGGTGGGTTGGACCTGCATGGAAAATAAAAGCCATCTGCTTGCTTTGTGCATATCTGGCACATGGTCAAAAATAGTCTGTAATTTGGATCAGGAAGAAGCTGAAAGCAAAAGCAACTTACTACCTACAAGTAATCTCTGTCATGTAGGTAGGCCCTCTTGTCCCTGATATCACTGACATCTAGCACAACTATAGCACAAGACTGAACTTATAACAAGCCACATTTCTTTCTTGGAAAGATGGGATGCTCTAAAAGTCCACAATGTTCCTTACAATCTGTTATTCATTTCTACATTATGTGCAAACAGGTAAAATTACATGAAGGATAAAGGTTAACTCAGCAATGGCAGAGAGAACGCCTTGTCATTAGTGATTCTCTGTTTGTGGGATACCCTTCCCAAATTAAGCTTGTTATATTGTCTACTTTGACTGGCAGTACTACTTCAATGCCTCAAACAGAAAACTTTCCCCCCCCCCCAGCTCTTGATTTATAACACAAAGATACCAAGGACTGAGTTTTCAGAATCTTTATCATGCATTCTTGCTCTATTGCTGAGCCAAAGCTCCACCCTTGGAAAGTGGCTACATTTCATCACAAGGAACCTTTTATTTTCCAAAATTTTAATCGCTAATCTGTACTCTATTATTTAGCTTGGTTTTTAGTGTTTTGCTATGTATTGTGGATTTTAATTGTACTGAAGGTTTTTTTAGTTGACGTAGGGTTGTGGTTTTTTTTAAAGAAAAAGTGAATAACTCTGTGAAGGGGGGGAGGTTTATGCAGGGAATCAACCAAAACATAAATTGTAAAAAAGAACTCCAAAGCAATCAAAATTACATTTGTTAATCTGCAGCACTGATTTTCTATTCCTTCAGTATTCCAAGTCACTGAGGCAAAAATTCCCAGTCTGAAAAAAGTGTGCAAAACTATCCAGTTTTAACCTCAGTGATTAAGAAACCAGTCACATAATTTGCTTCATTTAAATAGGATGAGATCACACACAATGTAGCTGTTTGGGGGGGGCAGAATGTTGTCTTTGAAAATAAAAGAGAGGTTTGGATTGAGACCCTGCCTTTCTCTCCCATAAGGAGTCTCATAACAGCTTACAAACTCCTTTCCCTTCCTCTCCCCACAACAGATGCCTTGTGAGGTAGGTGGGGCTGAGAGCAGTGGTGGGATCCAAAATTTTTAGTAACAGGTTCCCAAGGTGGTGGGATTCAAACAGTGGCGTAGCGCCAATGGGACTGGGTGGGGCACGACAGGGGCGGGGGCGGGCATTCCGGGGGCGGGGCATTAATAATTTCTCTGTTACTGTAAAAAGAAGTTCCTAATTTCCAGCTGGTATCTTTCTGTCCATAATTTAAACTCATTATAGCAAGTCCTATCGTCTACTGCCAACAGAAACAACTACTTCTCCTCTAATTGACTGCCTGTCAAATACTTAATACTTTCAAATACTTAATTTTGTTTCTAGAAATCAAAAGAAGGATACTTTCCTTAAACAAGGAACTTTACCATATTGCTAACACATGTTTTTAAAACAGCCCAACAGGGAGAATGCTACTGTTTTCTACCTTCACTAACCGGCCCCATCGGAAACATCAGGACTTTATTATTTTTGGACCTAATGGAATTTCTAACGGAAAAGCGGACCCAATTAGTAACCCCCTCTCGGCACACACAAATAATTAGTAACCCACTCTCGGGAACTGGTGAGAACCTGCTGGATCCCACCTCTGGCTGAGAGAGTTCCGAAGAACTGTGATTAACCCAAAGTCACCCAGCAGGCATCATGTGTAGGGCTGGGGAAACAAGTCCAGTTCACCTGATAAAAGTCTGCCATTCATGTGGAAGAGTGGGGAATCAAATCCAGTTCTCCAGATTAGAGTCCACCACTCTTAACCACTACAGCACAGTGGTGTATTTATTCATTTATTTGCTGTTTAAATTATTCATTTCTCACCATCTCCTGGGCGAGCAGAACATCAACAATTTGCAAACGCACAAAAAACAGTACACTAGTAAATCAACAGTACAAAAGAAGCACAACAGATTATGAAAAAAACAGCCAAATCTGCCAAATCTGTTCACAGTTGTTGGCCTTCATTTCAATTTGAGCCTCACCCAGAGGCCTAGGATGTTGTAATGTATCAGCATAGTATTCGTGCAGATCCCAGCAGGGCTGTCTTCTGAATTTGACAGATATTAATTTTGTCAATTCGAAGATTTGACCTCAGCTGGTTTGTGAAGCTCCATTTTATTATTATATACATAACACAGCACAAGTGTCTGGAATTAATCTCTGAATATCAAGTCCTTCCCAAGGACCTAGGATATTAGAGGTATTTGCATAGAATGTGTGCAGTTTCTAGAAGTGCTGCTTTCTGCAGCATGTGGACTGATGTTCTGTTCAAGTTTAGACTTTTCAGGTGCTTTTCAAGGTTTCTTGGGATTCCTCCTAGAGCACCAACTACTATTGGGATTACTTTCATTCTTTTTCGCCATAATCGTTTGACTTCAATTTGTAGGTCCTTGTATTTCGTGATCTTTTCCAGCTCTTTGTCCTCTACCCTGCTGTCAACTGGCATGGCAACATCTATGATCCAAGCATGTTTTTTCTCTACCACTGTTATGTCTGGGGTGTTATGTGCCAGGTGTTTGTCTGTCTGTATTCTAAAGTCCCCAAATATTTTTGCTTCTTCGTTTTCTGTGGTCTTCTCTGACTTGTGCTCGTACCAGGTCTTGCTGCAATGCAGGCCGTTTTTTTGCAAAGGTTCCAGTGCACCATTGCTGCTAGCCTATTGTGATGTTCGAGATAGTTTGGCCTATTTTCTCGTAACAGCAGATGATGTGCTCCATGGTTTCATCACCCTCTTTGCAGAGACGGCACTTTGGGTCATTGTAGGACTTTTCAATTCGTGTCTTTACTGCGTTTGTTCATAATGCTTGCTCCTGGGCAGCAAAAATCAGGCCTTCAGTTTCCTTCTTTAGAGTTCCCCTTCTGAGCCACTCCCATATTTTCTTGCTGTCAACCTTCCCTTCAATGTTCTTAAAGTACTGCCCATGGAGTGGCTTGTTTAACCACTGCTCCTTTCGTGTTGTAAACTGTTGGACTCTGTATTCTTCTTTTGATTCTTTGGCTTTCAGCATCTCAGCCTTGTGGACTTCTTTCAATGCTGGCTCTTGACTTTCTTGGATGTATTCTTTCAGGCCTCTTTTCTCTTCCTCTACTGATAGCTTGACTTGGAGCAGGCCTCTTCCTCCTTCTGACCTTGCTAGGTAGAGTCTGTCTACATCACTTCTTGGGTGCAGTGCTCGATTAATGGTCATAATTTTCCTTGTTTTTCTGTCCAGATTCAGCTTGTGTTCAGTTAATTTTGCCAAGTGTAGCGTACTACAGGCACCGCCCAAGTATTAATTGCCTTTATTGTATTTCCTCCATTTAGCTTTGATTTCAAAAAAATTTCTTACCCTTCTAAGATATTCCTTCCTAATTGCGCCTTTGACTTCTGCATACTTGATGTTCTCTGCTTGCAGTATCCCCAAGTATTTGTAGCTTTCATTCACTGGTAAGCTCTTTATTTCTATGGCATTTGGCATATGTGTTTTTGGCATATGCCTTTGCATGTTGCGAGTTTACCTTTATTGAGGTCCAAAGTTGCACACTTGTTGAGTCCAAGTGGTTGGTTGATTTCACAGCTGTCAGTTCTTTAGCTGGTTGTTGTCTTTCATTACAAATCAAGCCTCACCCAGAGGCTTAGGAAGTTGTAATGTATTGATGAAGTATTCGTGCGGATCCCAGTAGGGCTGCCTAATGATGATGATGATGATGATGATGATGATGATGATGATGATGATGATGATGATGATGATGATGATGATGATGATGATGATGATGAAGAGTAGACCACTGTAATGCATTGTATGATGGTCTTTTCTCAAAATCAACTTGGAATCTCCAGTGGTCCAGAATGCTTCATATCGGCAATTAATAGTAGTCAGGGTATGCATATTATTACCATTCTGCAGATGCTCCATTGCTGCCAATCTCTTGATTAGTTTACCCAATGAAGGGCAAGATTTAATTTTTACAAGACCTTGACCTGAGATGCTGGATAACCACAGCCATTCAGAGTAGATAACACTGATCTTGATATACCAACAACCTGACTCATTAGAAGATGAGTTCATTTAAAGAAAAATAACAAGGAATCATTAATTTTTTTTGCCCAGTGAAGTAAAACTCTCCCAGATTTCATCCATTTTGTTAATTTCTTGACAATAAATACATAATTTCTTAAGTGGTTATTATGTTGATTCATGGCCAAGTATGTCACATGAAAGATCACTGGAGGCCTATAAAATAAAACAAAAGATCAATTTAAGACTGAATAATTGTTTTGACACTTCTTATTACAATGACATTTTATACAGCTTTAGCATTCTTTGAGTATTGCTCAAGAACTGAATATAAGGAAAATCAGAGCTATCATCTTGTTCATCTACATTTTTCAGAGGCTAAAGTTTCCTATATCCAGAAGACTCTATTTAGTTTTCTGGCCCAAACAGCAACAAAATTACCACAAACAACACTTACAATTCCAAACAAATTATATTAGGGCCAAATGGCTTAAGTTCACTTGTTTTCAGTAATTACTTCAAGGTTTCTTAGAACTGTGTGAAAGGTGTCATACATGTTAAAATGTCATTTGACTTACATCTTTAAATTTGCAAATAAAGAAGGTAGAAACTCAACTAATTTGGCTCTGAACTCATACTGGCATTTACAGCTACAAGCAATCCATATTTTCCATGGAAGAAAGAGAAAACTGATTGACATAATTATTCAGGGTTGTGTCAACATTCTTTTTACTGTTTCGTTTTTTCAGGGGTGGGGAGGTATTCACATTTCAAACTAGTATTTTCTCATTTAGTTTCAGTTCAGTTTTCAAAAATGTTAATCCTTAGCAGTTTAAACTTACAGGCCTGGATCTTGTTTCTATTTGTGCTCCTATTTGCCCATTGCAGAGGTGGTCCTTCCCTGTGGAGCAATACTGCTCTAGCTCAAGGCTCTGGAGCACCACTTTAACTTTCCACTCTCTTCAGAACTAGCAAAACCACTTATAGCACAATTTAAATCTTGCTTCAACACCAGAGCAGGACAAATTGGCCACTGGGCATAGCTTTGCCCCAGACATCTCCTCTGCGCCCATGGCCAGCCTTCTCACTCCCTCAAGCACTTTGCATGCCTTTCCCCTCACCCCCCCCCCTCATGCTGTCAACTCGTTCCTGCTTCCCTAAGTGTACTGATCAAGAGTTTGATCTTCCATATGTATGTGGCAGCCAGGGACAGAAGAACCCCCCCCCCCCTCATCTCTGTCTAACATCTATGTTCAGTCTCTTCTCCACCAGCACAGCCTTGGTTTCCAGGTGCTCCCAAGCCTTCCCCCTCATCCTCCTCTCCATGCTGCCAGCTCCTTCATGCTTCTCTAAAGTGCAGATATTGAGAGATCAGTCTTTTCATATTAAGTAACAAAAGAAAGGGCTTTTGCAAGGAATAGTACAAACAGGCATCTTTTTTGCTCTACCCCACCTTTCCTGCTTTGCTTCTTCCCTCCCCTATGGCTGAGAAGACTTTTAAAATTTTATTCTAGGCAAGACTCTGTTTAAAAACAAGTCTCTCTCTTCTCTGTATACATAAAGAGAGAGTATATGTGTGAGCATGTGTGTGCAGAGGAATGGGGGATAGAATATCAGCTTTTAAGGCTGTTTTGGTGGGTCACAGGGGGAAGCGCACCAGGACAAGATTTTTTGCCCTAATGTACTTCCACTTCTGGCGCATGCCAGGGAGGAAGTGCATCAGGACAAGGGGTCTTGCTTTACTCCTACAACTCACTTATTTCCAACAGGCTCTGGACTGTGCATAGCTACACAGTCTTGAAGGTCTACAGCAAGTGTTTCCATATTTTTTTCTGTGTTCTTAGACTGTATGTCTTGAAAAGAATGGAGGATATGAAATACAAAATTTTTAAAAAAATCAGGAAATTCTCATAAAAACAAATCAAAGGCAGTCAATTTTTAATGAACGGAAAGCTGCACCGTGCAGGTAGCCAAAGTAATGGGTTTCCCCAGAGGTATGTTACATCACTGAAATGAGAGTGCAAACATGACTTTATTAAAGGTCAGCTCTCGACCCTATATCCAGATTTGCAATTTATCACATCCTCATTGTTTCAAAATGTTAACATTCAACTTTCTACACAACCATGAAGTTAATGTGAAACATTAAGAGCCTGTTGTACCATTTGTTTCCTTTGATAAAATATCTCATTAGCATCTTTCAGCTAAACAGACTTTGCCCAGTTCCTGTGGGCAAGCGTAAATGTCAGTGACCAACATAGATAGGGCCTGCAGAGTTTTCCTATGATAGACACCATGGCAGACAGAAATAGGGGGTGGGGATCCGTTCAGTCAGAAGATGACAAGCCTTTAAGAATGGCAACTTGAATTTGTTAAAGCCATTTACATGGCTTCCAGTGTAATATCTTGGTATATATTCAAAATTACAATATTCTTAAAAAGTAGACTTAGAAGCTATAAACTTAGAAGCTATAAACATTAGAAGCTGTAAACATAAATCATGTTTTCCAAGCAAAAGCCATTAACGCATCCTTAGCTTCTCATCTGTAAAATGGGAACAGTGAAACACCTGTCAGGGTTATTGTGACAACAAGCAAGATACAGGTTCTGAGACATCACATATGCTGCATAAATTAATTAGTACTATATATAAAACATAAATTAATATTTTGCCTTTTTCCATGGACTTATGGTATGGATCTTCTTCACCACACATTGTTAAGTTTCATGTTCCTGCCAGTCAATATGGAATGAGAATGTAATGGCAGACATTTACGCAACCACTAGTTTATCCCAGCTGCACTTCAGTCATGATAGAAAGAGCATTGGGGACAATGTCTCCATGGCAACTGTCATGTGCTTTCAGAGACTTCTCCAAAGACTTTCTAGATTGTATTTATTAAAACATTTATATGCTGTCTTTCCTGCCCCATGGAGGCCAGAATATTTTCAAGTAGTTTTCTGCTGATTTTTAATGACTGGATAAAAGTATATTTTGGTAATTTGAATATATACTGTATTTTAATGGCTATTTAGCTATATTTTGAAACATGATTGCCTAATGTCAGCCCCTGGGATTGGGTGGAGCATTTAGATTTGTTAATGAGACAAATGGCGAAATCCATTATTTTAAAATATGTGTCTGATAATGAAACTTCTAAGTAACAGAGATGACATTGCTTCAGGCTTGTAGCTTTTGCTCTCCCATCTCTGGCTTCTTAATGAAGTCATGTTGTGGCACTGCTGGGGTGGGGTGTATTATCCTGTGCCAGAGCACATAAGTACATGAATTAAGAAGTTAAAACTGTGCATGCTTGCCAAGTCTAGCCACAGTCCAACACCAATAGGAAAGCCAATAAATCTCCTGCATGGCCACCCAGAGACATACAGTCTAGTACTCACCTACAGAATGGGTACCCAGCATGCTTCTAATCTGCTTTCCTGCAGGAACAGTCTCCTGGTAGCAATATGAAATCATACTGTGTCACGTTCCAGGCCTGCGTAGCTGCCTGTCTGGGAGCACTTTCTCTTGAATTACAACTTGTGGTCAGCTGGACATAATGGAGAATAGGCTTGAGGAACTCAATGGGAAAGTCTGACAGAAATACAGCATAATGTTGAGAATGACAGGAAAGCCTCTATTATTTGGCTTCATTCTGGCTGTTGCGAGGCCGTGTGGCGCCTGGAGCCTGTCTGCATTTAACTTACTTCCCTGGATTTCCGAGTCATAGCCAAAGCTATTTCACTCTGGAGATGTACTACACTTCCTGATATAGGATGCACTTGCATGTATCCCAGTGACCTTAAACACTAATAAAGGAGTCATAATATGACCTAGACAGGCCTTGAAAGCCAATTGTAATGTGAGTGATTGATGGTAGAGGGAAGTTGGGGGAAGTATTTACTTGCCCAATATTTGTCCAGATGCCTTGGTACTATGCTCTTTTGGTTGTGATTTGTGTGTAAGAGATTACAAAACTTGTCATTTGTCAACAAAATACACGAATGGCTGCATTGGTCCCTAGGAAAATATAAAATGTACAGTCATATAATATCTTTATCAAGACCAACAAAAATAACAGTGTGTAAACTCCCAAATTGACTCAAAGTCTTTATCAGATTGGATGTTCAAGAACAAAAGAGGATGTCAGAATCTTCCCACTCATGATTCAAGGTCACTTTGCCTGCATCCTGGGTACTGTGGCCAGCTGACTGGTTTATTTGCTTCATCTGTATCCTACCTTTCTCCCAAGTGGGGAGCAAAAGTGACTTGCACTGTCATCCTCTCTTCCATTTTATCTTCACAACAACCCTGTGAGGTAGATTAGGCTAGATGCCAACCTCCATATGGGGCCTGGATACTTCTGAGAATTACAACTGGTCTCCAGACTACAGAGATCATTTAACCTGTAGAAAATGGCTGCTTGGAAGGATGGACTGCATGAGATTATTCCCCACTGAGGCCCTTCTTCTTCCCAAATCCCTCCTGGCCTGTCAGAAAAGGATCATGGTACCCATGAATCACGAGCACCACATTAGGGACCCCTTCTCTAACCATTATGCATCACTCACTTTCTATTTCTCACTGCGCTTCACTAGGTGCAGAGCATAACTAGTATCAGGCGAAACCCAGGACATTCTGGGAAAAGGTAGAAAAAAATTGGAAACCATCCAACTAGACATGTCCCTCTAATACCAAAGGGAATACACCAGTTTCTTAAAAGGCCATAAGCAAATTTAAAATGTAGTACTATTTATTAAGGACTAGTTAGTAAAGTCCATTGGGAGAGGAATGCATTAGGCTCCAGAAAACTGGAGGGGATGGGCAAGCATTTTCCTTTGCAATGAGCTTTATTGCTGCTTTACCCCCACCGGCCCACTTCCTCAGCTGCTGGCTGTCTTACTTGCTGCCTGCCACCTGCCCCTCCACCCCTGGGGCAAGTAAAAATCAACAAACCTTTCTGGCAGTCAGGGAAAGAGGGTGGGGATTGCTCAACTTGACTGTGTTCTTTTGCAATTGCTGGTGGCTGCTTTTGACCTGTGTGCCTGCAGAAGCCCCTCTGGAGCAAGGTTGGTTTTAGGAGGGGAGAGGATGGGAAGAGGGCTGAGACTGGTGCTGGGACAGGCAGGAGGGCAGCTTTTTTTGCAGCTACCCTGCCAGGCCTGGCTTGATCTTTGCGAGTGGGAGAGAGCAAGCAGGATGAGAGGCTTGTTCTGGGCCCAGCAGGGAGGGCAGCTTGCTGCCAATGCCCCCCTGGATATGGCTTGGTCTTTAGAGTGGTGGGAGGGCTGGAGGGGGCTTGGTGGGGCTGGTGTCAAGTCTGACAGGGAGGGCAGTTTGCTGCCAATGTTCCACTGGATGCAGCTTGGTCTTTGAGGAGGAGGTAGGGTTGGAGAGAGCTTGGGAAAGATGGTGCCGGGCCAGAGCGGGGGGGGGGGGGCTTGCGACTGATGCTCGGCCTGGTGCAGCTTGCTCTTTGGGGCAAAGGAGGCTTGGAGGAAGCTTGGAAGAGCTGGTTTCAAACCCAGTGGGGATGGAAGCTTGATGCTTGTTTGGGGAGGGGGAAGGGTTGGAGGGGCCTTTGGAGTGCTGGTGCAGGGCCTGGTGGGAACAGCATCTTGCTGCAACTGCCTCGCAGAGTGCAGCTTGGTCTTTGGGAGGGGAGTATTGGCGGGATATTGGCAGGGCAGGTGCCAGGGCCAGTGGGGAGGACAGTTGACGCCCTGCCAGGCACCGCTTGTCTTTTGAGTGGGGGGAGATGTGGAGGGGACTTGGCAGGGCTGGTGCCAGCCTCTGCAGGAAGGGCAGCTTGCTGCTGATACCCTCCAGGCATGGCTTGGTCTTTGGAGTAGGGAGAAGTTTGGAGGGGGCTTGGGAAGCCTAATGCCAGGCCTAGCTGGGAGGGCATCTTACTGCTGATGCCCCTTTGTGCACAGCCTGGTTTGGGGTGGGTGGGTGGGAGAGGTCAGGTGGGAGGATGATATGGCTTGTGTTGGCCCTGGCGGGAGGGCAGCTTTCTGCTACTGTCCTGGCAGGCCTGGCTTGCTTGTTGGTTATGGGGGAAGGCATGCGGGGGGACTGGTTGGATCATGAGGGACCCACTGCCAACCAATTGCTGTGCAGGACTGACTTCCATGATTGGAAGTGAATCCTGTACCGATTGGTTGAAAGTGTGCTGTTGATCCATTCCATCCCTTAAAGCATTATATATTAAGCTATTTGGTGATTTCAGCTTTGAGTATATATCTGAAAAATACCTTATTGATGTTTTCTGGGTATATTTGGATGTATGGATGGTATCTAGGATTTTCTGAAACACTGATAAATGGGTCCCAAAATATTTGGGAATAACATATTTGGAATATTGAGAACCAGAGTTTTAAAGCTGATGGGACTGTTTAATTTTGCTGTGTGTCCATGTCAGCGACTTTTTACCAGGGCTTGGTATTGGCTTGTCAGGTTGATTTGGCTTGGATTCTGTGCTTAAAAATGTTCTGTTGGTCTTTTGGCAACAGTGTGTTCTTTTGTTTGTCTTTGATTCTCACATTGGACATTGGTTTTGATTCTCTAATTTGAAATTTGTTTGTCCTTGTACTGTTGGTTTGGCTTGGATTGCTTACGTTTAAAATTTTCTTGTACTAGGCCTGTCACAGTGTCCCATGCTTCTGCTGGGATTCCTAGGATCTGCATTGGGTATTTTGGCTTCTTGGCTCTGTTTGAATTGAGAGGCTTTTGGCCAGTGGTTGCTTTGATTGTTGTTGTATGTTTGGTTATTGTTTATCCTGGAGAAAGCTTGGGATTTTTCCCTCCATAAGAAACAGTGGAAGATGGCTGAGGGGTGGGGGTGGGGGGGCTTGTTGAAGGGCCCATAGAATTGGACCTCTCATTCCAATTCACTTGAAACTTGGGGTTTATTTAGTGAACAGACACCAGAAGCTCAGCATTAGTGCTGCTTTCTCAAAAACAGCCCTTTGAGCCACCTGAAAAGCTTCCCCATAGGGAATAACGCAGCTGAATACTGTCAAAATCCACCTCTCCTCCCAAGAAAACCAGATGCAAATATCAAACTGCTATTTGGAACTCGAATAACTGGGAATACCAATTATTTTTTGGCTTCCTAGTATCCAGATCTGAAAAATACAGGAATTTTTGTGGCGGTGGTGACAGTGGTAGTGGTACACATTCCTACTTTGTATATTACCAACACTTCCAATTTTCATAATTTCTCATAGATGCCAGGAGATGAAATAATAACCAGAATTGTTAATGCAGGCAAATAGATGCCGTTTGGTCACAGCGCTCCATTGTATTTTTTTTCTTCCAAGCCCAGTAGAGCAATTATAAAGGCAATTTTAAAACAGCCTCTGAGGTACAGCTCATTGCCAGAAACTTCCTTCCTGTTAGTCATCTGCATTCACAAGCACAATATCACATAAGCAAATCAAACTCTCTGGAGAAGTACAGAACCACGCAGCTTGCACTTAGCCAAAGTAAAAAAAGGCTAATGTACATCGTGTCCCTGCTGCTGTTCTGCCTTTACAAAACGGTCATAATGAGACACCTTGCATGGGGTCAAAGCCACGGTCCATCTAACCTATACTTGCAAAAAGGTTTCCCAGCTTTGCTATCAGAGTCCCTAAAGAGATACAGTGCAGTAACACTTGGATCACTGTATAATATTTGAGCTGTAGATCGTGGGCATGGCCAAAGATGATAGTCGCTAACCCCAATGCTGCTGTTTGGAGCCTGGTAACTTCTGTCAAACAGTACATTTTAAACATAATTGTTATAGCTATAGTTCAGTGGCAGATTTTTTTTCTTTTTAAAAAGTTTCAAAATTATGGAATTGTTTCCTCAGGGAGATCGCTCCCCTTCTGCAATGGACTTCTACTAGCAGGTGAAGATTTATCTGTTTTGTTGGGCATTTTCTTAGTGATCCTCCTTCCTGCATATGGATTTCAATTGTGTATGCATTTTAATTCTCTCTGCATTTCAACTGTGTATGTGGTTTGTTTAATTTCTGTTTTAATGGTGTATATATTATATACTTTAAAAGCTTGGATTTTTTAAATTGTTCACCTCTTCCGAATCCCTAAGTTGGGCAGAAAGATAACATAAAATGTTTTAAATAAATTGAATAATAATAAACCCATGACCTTAGGATCCCAGAGCACTCCTATTGTCAGTGCTGCCCCTTTTGGTCTGGCTCAGTACAAGGGGGTTACTAACCAATAAGCAGAAGTTATCTTTTGCAAGCATAGATATCACCAAACAAAGGATTGTAAAAGTAGGTGAAGAAAAATCTCCCACTTGCACACGTGCTTCTGGTTGCTTCTGTCAATTGCCCTTTCCCCAGTCCAAGCCTGGATTGAAATTGTCTACATGTATAAACTACAAGTGGAGCTTTCACCTTGATAGCTTGAGGCTAACCTGATCTTGTCAGATCTCAGAAACTGGTTAGTAATTGGATGGGTGACCATGGAATACCAGGGTTGTGATGTAGAACCAGGCAATGGCAAAGCACCTCTGAACATCTATTCCCTTTAAAAAAAACCTACAGGTAGGCGGGGGGGGGGCAGGGTTTGTCATAAATCAGCTGTGACTTGATGGCATAAAAAAGAGTGGGAACTTCCACTCTATTTTTTTCCTCCTTGGTGCTTCCATACTATTGGCATAATTCACTCATTTAAACTCCAGAATTTATCTTCTGAAAGCAGGAGTTTGGAAAGACTTTTCTTTACCTGTGTACCTGGAGAGTCACCACCGATCAGAGCAGGAAATGTTCAGGTTCAGGGCCCAACAGTTTGGTTCATTGTCAGGTGGTCTCATTATTTAGTCATTCATTTGTTTTCAGTAGGTAGCCTTTTTCTTGTTGCAGCTCAAAGCATTTTACACAACATAATACAATGCAATCAAACAGCAAGAAATATCCAAGAAACACTGCAATGGGAAGAGATGTCCAACAAACACTGCAATGGGATGAAGATCACAAAAATTAAAAACAACGCCCCCCAAAAGTATTAAATTTGATACGGCAAAATCAATGGAAATAAATACATTCCAAAAGTACAAGTCGATGCAGTAAGAGCAAGATACTCCCTGGGCTAAATACTCCCTGTTCTGAAGACCAAACACCCACAGTGAAGAAGAGTTTTATACCCCACTTTTATAGTTGTCTCAAGGTTCATTCAGCCTTCCATCCTTCCAAGGCTGGTAAAGTGAGTACCCAGTTTGCTTGGGGGTAAAGTATAGAAGACAAAGGAAGACAATGGCAAACTACCCCGTAAACAGTCTGCCTAGTAAAAGTCATGATGTGATGTCCCCCAATGAGACGGTGACGACTGGGTGCTTACACAACTTTACCTTTTTCTCTATCAAAAGGAGTCTCAAGCTTCCAATCACCTTCCCTTCCTTTCCCCACAACAGAAACTTTGTGAGGTAGGCAAGGCTGAGAGAGTTTAGAAAAAACTTTTGCTGGTCCAAGGTCACCTAGTAGGTTTCATGTGGTGGTTGAGAAATCAAACCCAATTCTTCAGATTAGAGTCCACCACTCTTAACCACCACACCACATCAGCTCTATAAAATAATATGAAAAATATTTAGTGAAATAAGGGATAAGTTCTCTACTTTCACTGCAGTTGGTACAGAATGAACTAATCATTTTATAGTTATTTATTTTAATGCTTCTGTTTATATATAGATACACACACCCTGTATCTCTGCCTAAAAAGTAGTCCTGAGCTCAAAATAACATCTGAAGATACTGCGTGTAATGTCTGTCCCTTCCATTCATATAGGGAAGAGACAGTTCATTTTTTTCACTAGACAGAAAGAATGCCATGTTGTTTAAAACCTACATTCCAAGCAATGAACAGATTGCAGGTAACTATGTAGCTCTCAGTTAACATAGTGGAATCATGTAAATGTTTAGTGCAGACCTGAACATTAGCCAATGTTGCCAGGTCCCCCTGCCCACAGCCACCAGTGTGTGTATATGGGGGGGGGGGGTAGGGTTGCCAGTTTCAGGTTGGGAAATTCCTGGCAATTTGGGGGTGGAAGGTGGGAAGGACAAGAATGTTAGTGGGGTACAATCAAGGGCACATCTACAAGAGGGACATGGGGAGTAAATTGACCCAGGCACCACCCAGTAGATCACATGGGGGCACAAAATTGCACCCCATGTGATCAAGCTGGGAGCCTGCACATGTCCCTCTGGCAGGTACATTGGGTCACAGCAACTTGGCAAGCCGCCCAGGCACCCCTGGATAGAGGCAGGCACAGCCTCAGCTCTGATGGAGGTGAGGGAGGGACCACAGCAGCCCAAGGCTTGCCAGGTCACCGGTTTGCCTCGCTACGGGGGGGGGGGGGGGGGCTAACAGCTTGCCCAGGTTCCCATGGAGCGAGGCAGGCATGGCCTCCACTCCAATGGAGGTGAGGGGCAGCAGCAACTGGTGCCAGGTCCTGGTGACTTGGATAAGTGGGGCACAGAGGGAGTGCAGGGGGGGTTATGCCGGAGCAGGTGTTGCCCCAGGCACCATTTCCCCCCATTACGCCTCTGGGTACAATGCCATGAAATCCACATTCCGATGAGTCCAGGGAAATCGATCTCTATAGTCTTGAGATGAAATTTGATTTGGGGAGATTGCTAGACCCCACCTGGAAGTTGGCATCCCTAATATTTGCACAGGCTTCAGACATGACCTTTTCCTTGGGTGACCTTGGGTGAAAATCAGTTCTTCAGAGCTCTCTCAACCCCACCCACCTCACGGGGTGTTTGTTGTGGGGGGTTGGGAAGGGAAAGGAGATTGTAAGCCCCTTTGAGTCTCCTTATAGGAGAAAAGGGGGGGTATAAATCCAAACTACTACTACTACTACTACTACTACTGCTACTACTGCTACTACTGCTGCCTGGGCCACACACTACCAAGCCCCCCCCCCAGCCTCCCTGCAGGCTGGGGAGGGGAGAAGCCAGCCTGCAGGAAGGGCAGGAGCTGGCATGCAGGACAGCTGGGGACGGGCCTGCCACTGTGGCACCTCTCCAAGCCCTGCCCTCTGTGCCCCACCCTCCCCCAGCCTCCCTGCTCTCTCCTGTAAATAGGGCACAGGGGGGAGCATGGGGAGACAGGCAGGGAGGAGGAGGTGCAAGAGGCAGTCATGCCCCTGGGGGCAATTTAGCTCCAGTACACCACTGAGTTCCTGTTATAGCAAGTGAGAACCCTTGAAATGAGCATCACCAAGCTCTGGTGGGTATGAATGCAGTAAAAACCAAATAACACTTTTTAATTAAAGGCCGTATTGCAGTAATTAGTATTAGTGTACCATCACTAACACCCTCTATCCTAATACTTGTCTGTCCCATTTTTGTCAAAGTTAATCAAATCTCTTCTGAAGCTGAAAGACTTTCCTACACTTAACTTTCTGTAGGGTTTTAAAAACTGCTGTGACAATTTCTAAAAAAAAATTAGCATCATGCCCATTCTAATGTCTGTGATTTGTGCAGCATGGAAATGGTTAATTTTTATGAAGACTCACAGAAAGAAAAATAGCCTTGTGTTGGGAGGAGGGTCAGAAAATGAGGGCTGTTGCTGTTGTTTTCATTGTGTGCACTCTAATCAGGGAGAGTAAGAACAATAGTGCATGTAATGCTGATTTTGGAACTGGTCCATGCAGCTTTTCCCAGGCTAGGCAGCCTTGGGAACCACTGATAGTGTGGCACACCAGGGGCACAGCCTCCACCACCAAGCACAGGGCAGGGCAGCCTTTTCTGTGGATAAAATATGTGAGGGATGACAAGAATCTTCCCAGCCTGGGAAGCGGAGAGAATGTTAGAAAAGAAGTGCAGAACAGCGCAAAAGTAGAGGCTTCTTCAGACGTGATCTTTTCCCTAGATGGATAGCTTTTCTGCACAGGAAAAAACAGTATGCTGTGTGTGACAGCTGCACATTTCTCTCAGGCTGTATGCACACATACCAGGAAGCGCCAGCAAGCACGGCTTCCCTGTGTGCGTACATGCAACCAAAGACACATGAGTCAACATCACAAGGGCTGGTGAATGCACAATTTACACTCCTTTTTCCTGTGCAGAAGTATTTCACTGTCAGGTCTGAAGGCATGGTCAGTTTTGCAACAGGCAATATTTTTAGAGATCCTTTCCCCCAGTGGGTATACCATTTTTGCCCTCCCTCTCATTGCTTCTCATTCATCCCTCCCCCACACCACACTTTTCATTTGTTTGTTTGCTTCCCTTTCCTACATTCAGCTTCCCCCTCCCCCTCCACACTTTGAAGCCAAGATGAAAGAGCTCTTGTGGCTGCTGGCACGGAGTGAGGCACAGGGAGCCTAGCTGAAGTGTGCTTTAGTTTAAGATGCCATATTTTTCTCCTAAGGGAGGCGGGGTGGGAGGGAGGAAGCAACAACAACCAAAAAAAAAAGTTAGTCAGCTAAAAAAAACCCCAAATGTCTTACACTCCACTGAGAAGCATATTGTGTAAATATCTGCAGATGAAACGTGTTCTTAATTTTTGAAAGCTTTTGTCTTCAAGGACAGAAGGCTTAAGGGTAGCTATGATGTGGCATCCTCCCACGAAGTGATAGCTGATGGTGCGGTTTTTATTATTTAGAAAACAGAAAAAAAGAACCTGTCATGAAAGATTATGATGACATGTCACATGAAGAGGTTGCGGCACAGCAACCTGCTTTGGGTGAATTAGCTCATTGTAGGCTTCAGTTTCTTTGAGAAAGGATAAGACTAGTAATGTAACCACGGTCTGGAGAGAAAAATGTATTTTAATCAGTAGATTTGTTTATTGAATTGAATTTACTTATTTAAAAAGTGTTTGGGGCAGGATAGATGGCTCAAACCACTCCTCAACACATATCTCTTTTCTCCTTTACACCTCTCTGTGAGGTAACTTAGGCTGAGAAATCATGACCGGCCCAAGGTCACCTAGTTAGTTTTGTGGGGTCTTAATCAAAACCACACACACTAACTGCCTGTTAGTTGATGTGCATTATTAGCAGAGTTTAGCAAAGACCAATAAAGACCCAGATACTAGTGAGTTGATCATTATAAAGATTTACAAACTAAAAGAGTAGGGTAATATGAAGATAAAACAATAAATACTATACTGTACAGTTAGTTACATATTTACAGTTGTCTCAGCACATGGCAAGGACTGAGAGATAGGAGAACAAAGAAAAACAAGGTAACTATATAACTTCAGGTTATATGTTATATAACTTCAGGCTATATAACTTCAGGTTATATGTTCACAAACATGTAAGCAATAGCTATCTAACTAGCCAATAGCAAATCAATAGGTAAGCTCATTAGGATGCGACCTCAACATCATATTTACCCAGATAGTTAACATCTTCATGACTGGTTGTGACAGACATTTGCAAATACCAACACTTTCACGTCATATAAATGCCACAGAAACATCTAGAAATACACAGCAATTTTCATTTGCTAAGCAAATTTTATATAATAAATTTCCGAAGTACGCACATACATATATTTCCCATGGAAATTGACCTGCACTGAGGTTAGCCCAATAATTCATGTCTTCTTTCTAATGAGAGTCAGCATAGTGTAGTGCTTATGAGCAGGTAGACATGAGCAGCTTGGACTTATCTGGTGAACCAGATTTGTTTCCCCACTCCTACATTCCTGCTGGGTGACCTTGGGAAAGCCCCTTTCAGTCTCCTTACAGGAGAAAAAGAGAAGGTATAAATCCAAACTCTTATTTTCTTCTAAAAGGGCAATAGATACATAAAATTCATAAAATTAGCCTTACGACAGTCTAGAGTTGAGCTGATCCACATGTCTTACTATTCCAGCTTTTAGAATATGTCTGTCTCATTTTCTTGAAAGCAAGGTTTTACTAGGTTAGGATATTTTCTCAAGTTAGGTCTCAAAAGCGCCAACAGGCATATAAACTACTACTCTCATTTTCTTCCTTCATTCCTAAATGTGAAAGCCAGGCCTAGGCATCCTATAAATACTGGTTGTGATCATTTTCCCAAATCGTGTTTAATTCATCCAGCTGAAAATGTCAACATCACAGTCATTCTCTGAAGATTCCTATCTTCACACATTCTGCTATGTGTTCTCTTCATCCTTTCTCTGAGATCTGTACTGCTGTGTCTCTTTTTGAACCAGAAAACTCTGAAAGGTTCTCAGATTTATTGTTCATTTTCACATTTCTGTGGTACAGAAATATAAACCTTTCCATTTTCAACATTAAGCAATAGACTAATCCTGTGTGTAAAATACGAACGCAACCCCAATTATTATATGACTCTGGCATGTTTGTTTTCAAGCCCCAGAGACTACTGGTTAGAGATTTACAACCATAATTGTGAGACTCTTTACAACCAGTCTTGCAACACACAAGGCAATAGCAGATCACAGAGAGCTCCTTCATTGTTAATGTATTGATACATGTTTGCCTCTGGTTGCCTCACATTCCTATGGTCAGCTTGCAAGCAGAAGTGATTACATAATTGATGGGGTGAAAGGCTGTGGTTTAACGGGAAGGAGGTTTGCCTAACTATGTGTTTCTATCACTCCCTTCATCTGTGGCTATCACACGGTGATTGAGTTACAGTTCATTGAAAGAGGCTCTGGGAATGAATTAGCCAACAGGAAACAGTCATTGCAGTAACCTCCACCAGATTCAGTGGCAAATATATTTAATTATATCACTAACATGCTCTGTTCTATGCATTCAGAAAAGCTACCTTTTTCATTATAAAAAATCAAGATGAAATTTTCTAACCTAGTTAGAATGTCAAACTGGATTCAGATAGCAAGCATTAACCCTCTTACTGGTTTAAATACTTAATTGTCTCCCTTTTACATCAATGGGATTTAGAAGGACTGGCTGGATTGAGCCCAAGGACAATGAAACTACTGTTAAGCAAACAAGTAAAATGCATCATTCCTGATCAGGAATCACAATACTTTGATTTTTATGATTTTCACAAGACTGAAGTTCCTGCTTTGGCAAGAAGGAAGATTTTAGGCAGGAATTTTCTTTGGAGTCCTTCCTGTTTATACCTGGACATAATGAGGAACCTGTCAAGTCCACCTCCAACACAAGAGAGTCAGCATGATGTAGTGGTTAAGAGCAGGTGGACTCTAATCTGGAAAACCAGGTTGGATTCCCCATTCCTCCATAGGAAGCCTGCTGGGTGATCTTGGGCTAGTCACAGTCCTCTCAGAACTCTCTCAGCCCCACCCACCTCACAAGGTGTCTGATGTGGGTAGAGGAAGAGAAGGAGTTTGTAAGTCACTTTGAGACTCCTTATGGTTTAGAAAAGTGGGGTATAAACACCTATTCTATTTTCAGATATATGGCTTTAATCAACCAGTTTCTCCCTCTTCGTAGCATACCTAATTACAACTTCAGGATCCTAGATTAGTGCTGAGATTTGTTGTTATGTACTAGAAGAAATTAATTTAACAGTTGCATACCTTTCCTCTAAGGAAGGATGAAAGGTAAAGAAGCAGTAATGTTCCTATATACCTACGAGCTCCAGTTGCACAGGCTGCAAATGCAGATAAATACATTTGTTTATATGCAAAAGAATTAAGAGTCACTGTCCAGTAAGTCATAAAGAATGGAATGAAACACATAGGACGAGACATCCTCTGAGGGCTGAAATTCATGGTTTTATAGCCATCACCGTGGATTGTGTCTGCAAGGCCATAGAAAGCCATCCCAGTACAAAGGACTGATATTGATACCCATCATCATATAAATTTTTATGTGGAATGTTGAGTTCTATAACACCAGCAGGCGAGCAGTAACTGCCTTGTGAAGGAGCCTAGCACTGAATTAACTTCAGTTAATCCAAACTGGCCTTGTCAAAATTAACTCCAATCAGAAGGTGGGGCATGCTGCAGTTAAACCACACTGTGACAGTCATTGTTTCCATGTTCAAATGATCCCTCCTCCCATTGCAAATGAAGCTTTTAAAAGTCTTCTTGGTTTGATAAAGGTTGACTTTCCTGTGATAGTTGAATGCAGGTGCTTGGGCACAATCATGAAAACATATGGCCAGCAACAAGCCGGCGTGGGTATAGACCAATGATGACAGTTTGAACAGTGTTGGTTCAGCTGTCTTGCCTCTGCCTTGCAAATATGGTGTCAGGCTGTCATGCCAACAGTGCTTTAGCTCACAGTGATTGAGAATATCTCTTCTCTGACCTGGCTGTCATCCCTCCACTCAATTTGGCTATCTAGGTCTTGAATCTTCCTGGGCATTTTCCTATGCTGGTCTGCAAGGGAGTCTATGCCTGTGGTCAAAAAGACTGCAAGTGATGGTTGGATTAAGGGAGAACTGAGAAGGGCTGTACAGAGAATCAAACACTGTCCAGATCAATATGCTCCTTTCCTCATTCATATTTTTTTTGTCTTCCAAGACAAGCAGCAGCCTAAGAGCATAACAACTGCCACCTTGATCAGACCAAAGGGTACCTCCAAGTGATCCATGCCACCATGAAGGATGTGGAATTAGGTTTCATATTACTAAACTTCAGTGAGAGGTTCATGTCTCCAGGCTGATTTCACCTCCACCCACCCTTAACAGAAATAAGGATCTTATTACAAGTCACTTCCAGAGAATTGGAGAGATATTCCAGTTTGGCCCCATTGGAAACTCTCTTTTCCCCCTCTCTCTTTAAAAACTCTTCTTCAAATTAAGAGCTACAAGCCTTTCCTGGCCACATTCCTGGTCCCTGGGTATCATGGACCAAGTAGAGACTTTTTAATGTGGGTACAGAATAACCACAATAGCACCATATTCATAAAAAGAAGAAAATAGCATTACTTGTAATTAAAATCATTAGTTTCTAAAAGGAAACATTTATAGTTAAGCAAAAACTGTCTTAACATGCAGTATTACATGCAGCCCTCTCTTCAGTTGCTGACAGAGGCATACCTAGGAAAAATGTAGCCCAGTTTGTTTGTTTGTTTGTTTGTTGGTTGGTTTGTTTATTCAATTTCTATACCGCCCGATCCCCGAAGGGCTCCGGGCAGTGAACAACATAATATAGACATAAAACAGGAGCAGATCCAATACAACACAATACATAGGCTCCATCAATAAAACATCTTAAAATACATAAAAACAGCAGCTAATAATTAATATTTAAACAAAAGGCATCCAGGCCTCAATTTAAACCCACCCCAAGAGGGGGACGGCAGGCCCCTCAATATGAGGGCTCTGATGTACCAGTGCCAGGGCAAGGAACAGTAGGAGCAGTAGGGGTCACCATATCAGTGGCTGGACACTCCAAAGGCCTGGTGGAACAACACGGTCTTACAGGCCCTGCGGAACTCACCAAGGTCCCGCAGGGCCCAGACAGTTGGAGGAAGGGTGTTCCACCAGGCCGGGGCCAGCGTTGTAAAAGTCCTGGCCCGTGTGGAGGCCAGCCGCATCATTGAGGGGCTGGGGACCACCAGCAAATTGGCCTCTGCTGAACGCAGAGGCCGAGTAGGGACATATGGGGTGATGCGGTCCCGAAGGTACGAGGGTCCCAGGCCGCGTAATGCCTTAAAGGTCAAAATCCACACCTTGAAGATGATTTGGAATTCAACCAGGAGCCAATGCAGCTGGCGCAACACAGGCTGAATGTGTTCTCTGAAGGCGCCTCCTGTGAGCAAGCGGGCCGCTGCGTTTTGGACCAGTTTTAATTCCCGAATCAAACGCAAGGGAAGGCCCGCGTAGAGCGAGTTACAATAATCTAGCCTGGAGGTGACCATTGCATGGATCACAGTGGCCAGGTCTGTTTGGGAGAGGAAGGGGGCCAACCGCCGGGCCTGATGAAGGTGGAAAAACGCAGTCTGGGTTGTAAGGGCCACCTGGGTCTCCATTGAAAGAGACAAATGCAGGTGGACCCCCAGGCTGCGAACGGAGGAGGCCGGCGCCAATAAGGCCCCCTCCCACACCGGCGGCTGGAAATCCCGAGCCTCTCCCTCATGGCCTAGTAAAATCTGAGTGGTCCCCCCCCCCATATGGAGAATGGCCAGTGCTGCTGGTTTCCCCTCACATTCCCCCTCCCCCATGCACACAGTGATCTTGCAGGTTTGCTGCTTCCTTATTTTGGGGTTGGCTGGGGGTGCTCTTGGTCTACTTGAACTTCCTGTGTTTTCGTATGTAATGGGGGGCAGCACCAATGGAAAGCACAGGCTGTTTTGTGCAGGAGGCATTTCCAGGGTTTTGAGTGGCTGGTTTGGGAAGTGCCGTCTCCTCTGTCTTCCCTTCCCCCTGTGGTTGCTGATTGATGACGGGGAGGCAGAGGGAGTGGGAGGAAGTCTTGAGGCAGGAAAAATATATTGGGTCTGCTTCCATGGTGTTTGCATGGTAGTGGGGTCACACAGAGTCATTTTAAAAGAACCACCAATTTGGCAATTTTTGAAAGTCGCAGGGCAAAGGAAAAATAGCAGGGCAACATCGAGGCAGACCCTGTGCAGCTTCAGGAACCGTGCAAAATTCCTGGCTGTACAGGGATATTTTTAATGCTCACTCTGGGATATTTTGACTATGCAAAAATGGCCTATGACAGGAATCAAGAGGTAAATAGAATAGTGTTGATGTTACCATATTTTTGTTTCCATGAGAGTTTTTTTAATTGACACCATGTTTCTTTCTTTGGCTAGCTTAATTTCAGCTTTTGTCAGTCTAGAGCCAAAATATTCCCTTTGGGGGTGATCTGTGGCTCAGCAGTGGAGCAGCTGCTTGATACACAAAAGGTCAATCCCCTCCAGTTAAATCAGGGGTAGGGAACCTGCGGCTCTCCAGATGTTCAGGAACTACAATTCCCATCAGCCTCTGTCAGCATGGCCAATTGGCCATGCTGACAGAGGCTGATGGGAATTGTAGTTCCTGAACAACTGGAGAGCCGCAGGTTCCCTACCCCTGGGTTAAATAATCAGGTATAGTTTGTCTCAGAAAAAGATGTTAGTAGGGTTGTATATTCCCTTGTCACAGAACTCAAAACATGGCAGGCCTTCTTTGTTGTAGAATGCTCTGCCTGGGTCCTAGTGCCTACTTAGCCCTGCTCACCCAATCAGTTTGAAAGAGGGTTTTTATGTATGTATTTATAACATATACCAAAGTAAGAAATTTATTTTTAAAAATAGAAAAATAACACATCAACTAATATATGTATATAAACCAGTAACAATAAAATGGATCTTAATATTTCATGATACAGATTTGAGAAAGAGCCTTTCATATTATTTCATTTAACATTCTGCTATTTAGATAACAGCCACTGATATAACCCATCCGTTTTGAAAGTTTGAAAGTAAAAATGCATTTTGGCTTTCAAGGAACTATAAATGTTCTTGTATCAAAGTACCATGTTCAATAGTACGCCAAATAATGGTTTTGACAAAGGCACCACATAAAAACGAATGATAATTCTCATATTTGTTTGGGACTATATTCTAATATGGAGGAAGAGGAAGAGGAAGAGGAGGAATTTGGATTTATATCCCCCCTTTCTCTCCTGCAGGAGACTCAAAGGGGCTTACAACCTCCTTGCCCTTCCCCCCTCACAACAAACACCCTGTGAGGTAGGTGGGGCTGAGAGAGCTCCAAGAAGCTGTGACTAGCCCAAGGTCACCCAGCTGGCGTGTGTGGGAGTGTACAGGCTAATCTGAATTCCCCAGATAAGCCTCCACAGCTCAGGCGGCAGAGCTGGGAATCAAACCCGGTTCCTCCAGATTAGATACACGAGCTCTTAACCTCCCTACTCCACTGCTGCTCCCTTTCCTGCATTCAATTTCTCAACAGTTGCAACTCAACTGACCTATCTAGGACCCTGGAGAGCTGCTGCCACTCTAAGTAGGCAGTATTGACTTTGATGGACCACTATAAGGCTGCTCTACATATGGGTGGGTGTTCCCTCCCTCTCACTTAGATCTCTCATAGAATGTCTAGCATTCCTATCCTGTCTGCCCTGAGCAAAAGAGAGAATTCCCAAATTAAGCACCTTCAGACTCCTGCTTTTCTCTCTGTGGAAAATTATTAGGTTCCACTTGCTTTTTATGACTCTTCTGCTGTGCAACAGTCTTACATGCTACACGAAAAATCTCTTTAGTTCTGCTGGCTACCAACCATTACAAATACTTGTGGGGACTTGCAGTACTGACCATCCCATTCCCTGCCTTTACGTCTTCCTGTTTCTCCCTCTCATCTTTCATTCTCTCTCTTTCTCTCCTCCATTCCTTCTCTTCCTTTCTCTCTTTGTGTCTCTCTTATGCCTACAGTTACTGTCTCTCCATCCCTTCCCTGTTTCTTTCAGCCTCCCCACCCCATCATTCTCTTTCTCTCTGTTTCTTTCAGCGTTCCCCCATCCTATAGCTCTCTTTCTCTCTCTTTCTGTTCCCACCCATTACTGTTTTTCTCTCTTTCTGCTCCCTTGCCCCCCCCCCATCTCTCTCTTTCTACCTTTCCTACCCTCCTCTTTTTTTCTCCTTATTGGTGGTGGTGACTTTCTAGCAGCTTCCCATCCTCCCACAGCAACAGTGGTGCACCAACTCTCCCAGCTGCCAGCCCATCCATCAGCTTTCTGTCTTGCAGTAATGAGGCAGTGACTCTCCTGCCTTCCCAACAGCTTCCTCGTGCACACGCACACGCACACACACACATCAACAGCTGCAGCAGTGACTCTCCTGGCCACCCACCTATTCAGCAGCTTCCCCAGCTTCCCCTCCCCACACAAACCAATAGAGGCAGTGACTCTCCAAGCAGCTCTGCCCCTGCAATAATGCTAGCAAGCTCCCTGCCTGCCTGCAACAGACCTTCATTTATATGATTACCTTGCTGGGGTTGTTAACCAAAATTTTCAAAATGGCTCTCCTTGCCTTTGAGCAGCTGAGAGTCACAAATGTCCCCTTTTTGCCCCCATCTCATTCAGAAGAACATGCACAAGACTTTATTAGAAAAAGTGTGTTTGCTGCTTTCCCCACCAGCATCAAACCTGATTCTCCAGGCTCCCAAGGCAACCCAGCCCCAAGAATGCAGTAGGCCTAATCCTTCTCATCTTGCCTTGCTCAGGTCAGGTCAACAATTCTATTTTCTACTTACAGGTGGCCACAAGCTGGTGACATTTTTGAGATAATTTTGAGGTCTAATCTTCCATAAAAAGAAGTTTGTTCAACAGAATGGATAACTTCTGGCCCACTCAGTTAACAAAGGCTCAACATGCAACTTCAGACTTCAAACATCATTTGTTTTTGTTTAATGCATGCTTATTGGCTAAAGCTCCATTCCACTAGATGTGCTTTTCTTGACCTACTACCTATTGTACTTGTGTATATCTACTCCTCTGACATGCTCACGCTCTACAACCTTCCTCACTGCAACTGAGGCATAGTTTTATTCCATACCAAGCTGACAATCTGCCCATAGCCTTGAATGGCAGAAATGTACTGCAAGAGGGATAGGTTTGGTGTCAACAAGTCGTTTGCATAATGCTATCTTTCAGAACTAAACTTTTAAAAATGAATGAACATATGAATGAATAAATGGATGAGTAAAATACCTCCCCTGCATTTCCTGATTTTCACATTTGCTGGAATCAGCAGAGTGCCTTTGGTGCTCTCACTTGCAAGGAAAATAGTTCTTACGACAAAATTTGATGTATTGAAAAGAAAGAAAAGGGATGAAAAAAGACCAGCAACAACTGTGTAATCCTCTAGGGAAGATCATGAGTAAGATTCTTAAGGCTAATGTTTCCATATGTCCTCACTAGTAAACTCAGTATGGCATAATTACAACCATTCCTGTTGAGCTCTAAACTCTGGAAAAAATTCACTGGGGAAAGAAGAAAGGTCTGTTATGTTGACAGTGGTTGTCTTAACTGGACAGCAATTCAGGGCTCTCCGTCAAGTGCTCCACCCTTTGTCTATGAAAGCTCTTGCCCAACAAATGAGTTGGTCTCCAAGGTGCCACAGCACATGTTGTGTTCTCACTGTTGCAGATGTAGCACCAGTTTCTACAGTCAGCTGAAAACAGAATTTTTTGTCTGTGGCAGCACAAAGACGATTTTGCTTGAGATGAAGGCAAGAAAACAGTTTCCAGGAATTTCAGAGGAGTGACTTCAATGAGGTCTATATAAACAGCACTAACTGCACCAACAAATTATGGGTGGAACATCACACTTTTTAACACTTACTACATCCAGAAAGCTAGCATGTTGGGATAAGGTGAGTCAAAGACCTTTTGCCCTGAAGTTTCAATTTCAATGTGCAGAAAATTGTTAATCTGAGGAAAACATTATTCAGCATGGCATAATAGTTAGAATGTCAGGCCAGGATCTGGGAGGCCCATTCCCATTCAGCCATTGCCACACCTGCAATTGAGCAGTGCAGTCTGGGAACTGTATTACTACTTCATCTGGTGTCTGTACACAGAATATTAGACTGGCTGCACATTACATGGCACATTACAAGGGATACACAAAACCTCACCTTGAAATTGTTTGTTCTTGTACCCTTTAAGGTTTATTTTATTTGTGCCTATTTTTAATAACATCACTGTGTATTTTGCCAATGAAAGATGTTACAAGGAAACCTCATAGAATTATAGGTTCGTTGCTTTTTCATGTGTAGATGTATCCACGCATTGCTATGTAAGAGACTGGCAACCTGTTTTCAGATGTGTTTTCTGGGGGAATTTGGACTGAACCTGGCATGCTAGGCATATTTCTTTTTTAACTCAAATGCAATATAGCAGTTTCTTGAGATCAGGAACTCATTATGCTAGACCAGTTCCATCTCTCTCTGCCTAATCTTCAGAAGAAGATACTCGGTTTACAGCCTAACACTTCCTGGCGACTCTCACAGATTCTCTGTGAATTCTTGTTTGTTTTAGAGTGATCCCCCTCAAAATTGGAAGGGGTTAAAATTAAACTTTTCAGAGTTCTGCTGCAAAAGTTAATCTGAGGAGGGAATCAGAAAATAGACTAATTTGACCGTTAGTTATTATCATGCAATGATTTCAAGAACTCTATAGTTAAGAGATAGATATGCTGTATGGCGGCATATGTTCTACTCTTCATAATAAAAAAATCACAAAAGCAAAAAAGTGATAGAGCTGTCATTGCTGAGATACTACAAATAAGTAAATAGCATTTGTGCTGTTAATGCCAGTGTGGTGTAGTGGTTAAGAGCAGGTGGATTATAATCTGGAGAACTGGGTTTGATTTCCCACTCCTCCACCTGAGTGGCTGAGGCTTCTCTGGTGAACCAGATGTGTTTCTGCACTCCTACATTTCTGCTGGGTGACCTCGGGCTAGTCATAGTTCTTCAGAACTCTCTCAGCCAGTGGTGGGATTCAAATAGTTTAACAACTGGTTGTTTACAAGCACCATTTTAACAACTGGTTCTGCTGAAGTGGTGTGAACCTGCTGAATCCCACCACTGCTTTCAACCCCACCTACCTCACAAGGTGTCTGTTGTGGGGAGAGGAAGGGAAAGGAATTTGTAAACCACCTTGAGTCTCCTTACAGGGATATAAATCCAAACTACTACTACTTCTCTTCTTCTTCTGAAGACAGTGCTGGAAGATCCTTGCTAAGTGGTACCTCTTTAGTGATCAAAGCTAGGGCAAAAAAGGAGGGGAGGGACAGCAGAGAGTTTTCCTT
Organism: Sphaerodactylus townsendi; assembly: GCF_021028975.2. Taxonomy (NCBI): domain Eukaryota; kingdom Metazoa; phylum Chordata; class Lepidosauria; order Squamata; family Sphaerodactylidae; genus Sphaerodactylus; species Sphaerodactylus townsendi. The sequence goes on along the minus strand of NC_059425.1, from coordinate 113,404,003 downwards.
TCCCCTCCTCAAGTCTAATTGTATGGAAAGATCAGCTCTTCCAAAAAAAGTTCTGTTGGACTACTGCAATTGTCACAATGACAAAATCTGAAAACCATAAATTTGATGGGGTGTTGTATTATTTTCCCATACATACAGTCTGCTATTAGAAACTTCCAACAACACAAGTGATTGAATGACAAGGAGTGTTTGGGGGAAGGGGTATAGTATCTTCCACTTTCAATGAATACATCTCAGCATTACCATTGTACTATGCCCATTTTTTTTTCTTGGGATGAAGTCCTTTATCCCAGAACAAAAGACAACTGGTATAGATGGCAATTTTTCAGGAGAGGATCTAACTTTGTTTATCCATCCAGGAATCCTTTCCCATCTGCTACTTGTCAAGCAAAACAGAAATCAAGTGTTACCATTAAGACAAACCAAGTTTTATTCCAGCATAAACCTTTTATCCGTCACACTTCATTCTGATGAATTTTTTGCCATCAAGTTGTAACTGATTTATAGAAACCCTGAAGGGTTTTCAATGCAAGAGACATTCAAAGGTGACTTGCCATTGCCTGTTTTTGCATAGTAACCTTGGTATTCCTTGGTGGTCTCCCATCTAAATACTAACCAGAGCCAACCCTATTTAGCTTTTGAAATCTTACTAGATCAGGCTGTCTTGGGACTTCAAAATTTACATGGGAAGGGGGCAGGGAGGGTTGTGGTAGAGAAAGACCTGTTGTAAAACATTCAGATGTGAGTTCCTAGATTTGGTACTAGAATGGATGTGGTTGTTACTCTTAATGAATGGTGACAGAGATCAAAGGTTTCAGCCTTTCTTGGGGTCCATAAATACTAAGTGTGATCCAGGAATATTAAGTGTGAAGCATATGACATGAAATAAAGTTCAATTCAACATAATATTATTACAACATGATCAGAAGAGCCAATTAATACCTGTACATTGTGGGGCATGCTAAAGAGATTCTAATTATAAAAAATCAGGAAATCCAGGTCTCTGTTGAAAACAGATATAATATGGTCTTCAATCTCTTGATGATTCCTAGTTCAGCACATTCACATTGAATTCTTCCATGGAGGTATTTTTGCAGGAAAATCAGGTCTTTGAGATCTGCCACATTGTATCGAGGATGACTGAAATGTTCTTGCACTGGTTTATGACTGTTGTAATTCTTTGAATGTTTCATTTGTTTTATGTATTCTATCACATAGGGTGTGACCCATTTGGTCATTGTAAGCACATGATATATCAAACTGGATGATGAAGAAACAGATGAGCCAAAAATGGTGATGCTGATGTTAATAGGTCTTTGGTAGGTCTTTTGAAATAGGCTTTTTGAAATTGCTACTTTAAAATATATTTGACTGCACTGAATGACATTTATAAAAGCGCACAGGCTGCATACTTTATTATTATTGTTGTTGTTGTTGTTATTACTACTACTACTATTATTTATTCGATTTATTAGACTGCCCTACCCCCGAAGGGCTTAGGGCGGTTTACAGGCAACCAAACACAATACATTGCAACTAAAACAATCGAATAATCCCAATTAAAACAATAAATACAATAAAAACAGTAGCAGCAATAACCTTTCCATAAGTAATAAATTAGGTGGATGGCGTCCAGTAAAACCCCGGGAGGGGACTGGCAGATTTTCAGATAAGCCGATGACACATAGGGCAACAGAGAGGGGCGGACTCAGCGGCCAGCCTCCCCAAAAGCCCGGTGAAACAGCTTGGTTTTACAGGTCCTGCGGAACTCCACAAGGTCCCACAGGGCCCTAACAGCTGGATACTGCATACTGAAGATCACTCAACCAATGATCATCTACACTATTTTGTTGTTTTTATCCTTAAACAATCAGTGAAATACAAAACTGCATTTTTAAACCATATTTTTGTTCAAAATTATAAACAATGAAATTGCATTTGTATACAGCTTTACCTAATTATTCAACACTTCACATACTTTAACTCAGTGGTTCTCAACCTTCCTAATGCTGCAACCCTATAATACAGTTCCTCATGTTGTGGTGACCCCCAACCCTAACATTTATCCATTTTACAGATGGAGAACACTGATGCAGAGAGTCTTAGGTGACCCCGTGAAAGGTCATTGGACCCCCAAAGGGGTCCCGACCCACAGATTGAGAACCACTGCTTTAACTTAATATCCTTAGGCCAATCCACTGTATGCCTATGGTGCAAGTGAAGGGTGAGGCTGAAAGACAGACGTTTGTCTGAGGCCAGCTAATAAGTTCATATCTGAGCTGAGAGTTGGGTAAATGTGGGTTTCAAAATCACATTTCTGTCACTGAACTTATTAAAAGTGTGAAGTATAGATATCTGAAGTAGAGGTGTCTGCTGAATTCAGATAGCTGGTATGGAGCCAGGAATGGGGAATTATTTGCAATATTAACATAAAGTACAAGGATGATGATTACAATCTGTTTTACATTATCTATATTGTTACTATCAGTCTAATCCGGGGGGGGGGCACAAAGGGACTCTTGGAATCAGCAAAGGCTCACATTGACTTGGGTTCCCACCTTGCTGGGGCAAGCCAAGTGCTATGCTGTTCCACTGCACCCTACTCCAGAAGTGGCTGCCATTGCAAAGTCCCCCTGGCACAGGAAAACATGCTGGCACAGTTTGGGGTGGTCCAGGAGCATTCCTGGAGGTAGAGCCAACCTTAGTCAGCATCCACTGGGCTTTTGGCCCAGGAACACTGCTGGTGGAATCCAACTTACACCACCCAAAAGTGTGGCATAAGTCTATTTTGGGCTAAGGGGGATTCTCTGGCAGCCAGGGTTTTTCTTATTTTTGCTGCCTTCCCTCACTGCCTGGATTCCCTCTGGATTCAGTGCAGCAGCACTGCAGTGGTGCCATCTTTCGCCACCACAGTCTTCTGGATTGGGCTATGTTTCTTAGATAAATGAAGGTTTCTGAAAAGAATTTCTGACCAATCACTGTTCCAATCCAAAATAGGTTCATAGAGACTTTCATATCAATAGGAGATTGATGGAATAGTAAGCCAAGCAATTAAATACAGCAGCCATGGCTTCTATCAAATCATGAAAGCTCACTGAAAATCACCATTCAAGATAGATGATAAAGACATCATCATCATAAAGGAAATTCTTCTGAGGGTCCTGCAAGAGAGAAAAGACTATAATTTTTGGTGGATGTTTTCAGGCAGAAACAAGATTCACATGGCTGAAATGGGAAGGGATTATTTCTACTTACATTTCCACATAATTTTTTTCATTTATATGTATACACATATATAGAGTTATATAAAAATTAAAATAAGCAATGGATAATAATTAAGGCAAATAGTATTGGACTACAGTAAAATGATTGCAAAAACTGGTTACAACAATCAAAGGTTTGTGTTGTGATGAATACAATGTACAATGAAAAGCTTATTCAAATAAACAGTTGGTCTTGTAAATAAAGACATTTCTCATATATTTGTCTCTATCGTTTAGAAAGCTGGGGCTAATAGTGACTGATTATTTTAATATTAGATAATGTTTTTAAAACCACAGATGATTGTTCTAAATGGACAAAACACATTTTGCAACAATATTTTTTCCACATTTTTATTCACCTCCCCCCCCCACCCATGCATTCAAAAATACAAGGTTCTCTCCCATGGCAACTGCCACTCCCACCTGTCCCGAGTACATTCACATTAGCGATCTGAGAGTTCCAAGGCCGCCCCCACCATCCTGATTCTCTTTTTACAGGGTCTCATTTTCTTCTTGAATATCTTGCAATTTGTGTGGCCTGGGACCCTCGTACCTTTGGGACTGCCTTATCCCATATGTGCCTACACGGCCTCTGCGTTCGGCAGAGGCCAACTTACTGGTGGTTCCCGGCCCCTCAATGACATGGCTGGCCTCCACCCGGGCCAGGGCTTTTACGGCCCTGGCCCCAGCCTGGTGGAACACTCTTCCTCCAACTGTCCGGGCCCTGTGGGATCTTGGAGAGTTCTGCAGGGCCTGTAAGACCGAGTTGTTCCACTGGGCCTTTGGGGAGGCCAGCTGCTGATGGTGTGTGCCCTTTTTTGTCTCTCCCTTTTAACATTCTGGGAGCTTGTGACATCTGGATTTACTATCCCCCTCTCTGGGAGGGTTTTATTGATAGTTTTAATGCTGGACGCCAAGTGGTTTATGTAGAACGCTGTGATTTTATGTTTTAATGCTGTTATTTAATGATATATTATTTATTGCTATTGCTGTTATGTAACTTTTTGTTGTTGTTCATCGCCCAGAGCCCTTAGGGGATGGGGCGGTATATAAATATAATAAATAAATAAATAAATAAATAAATAAATAAATAAATAAATAAATAAATTTGCCTGCAGTAGATGAGAGATTGCTCTTATTCTCCATAAGATCAATTTTTCTGCATGGAAGGAAGTGATTTCAGCAATGAATGCTTCTGTTTGGGCTTCTGAAGGACCCCATATTTTCCTCAGATATTTCAATTTTAGTTTCAACTTCAGCCTACAGTGCCTCATATTTTTCTTCAAATGCTTCAGTTTTGCTATCAGCTTCAGTTTGTTGGTCCTCACCCAGCCATAACTTTTTTCAAGCAATAATCCAGTACACAGAGCTCCTTTCCTGGCTGATTAAATAGAGAGATAGGGCTGGATGTCATCCATATATTGATGACACTTGACTCAAATCCCCTGATGACTTCATACAGCACCTTCATATAGATGTTGAACAGTGTAAGAATATAGGATGAAGCCCTGGGAAACCCCACAAGGGAATTCCCAGGACTGTGAGCATGTCTCCCAATGCTGTCTTTAGGAACTGACCCTGAAAATAGGAAGAGAACCACAGTACCTTCCAACCCATTCCCCAGAGCCCCCCAAAACCAGCAAAACATGATGGTCTATATGTATCAGAAACCTCTGAGAGATGAAGGAGAATGAACAGGGTTGTATTCCCTGTATCTCTTTCCTGATAAACGTCATTCATTAGGGCAACCAAGGCTATTTCCATGTGGTAACAACAACTGAAACTAGATTGACATGGGTCAAGAAAATCAGTTTCTTTTAAGTAAGCCTGCAGTTGAGGCAGCCCGCCCCCCACCAGTTTGCCAAACATCCTCTTGTAGGCACAGAGAGCTAAAATGTCATGCCACTGGAGCAGGTGTCATTCGTCAAGGATGGGGAGAGTTGCAGCCTTCCTGCTCTCTCCACAGCAGAATAGAAGAAGCAATATTAATTTGTTGATGAGTGGTTAGTTATGCATGAGCAAACCATGACACTAAGAAAACCGGCTGGAAGCCAGATGCCTAACATAACAAATGCTTTACAAAGCATTTTGAAAGCAAGCACAAAGTAGAGAACAACACAGTGTGCTGCTGCCTACAGTGCGTGAGAAAGTGATTACAGCCATCCCACCCCTTTCATCCCACTGTCACCAGTATCATTATTAAAATATACCATAAATGCTCAGTCTGGCTATATGTTCTCAACAAAGAATTATAACAGATCTGGGGTTAGCAGGTACAAACCCAATAAGAAAATGTCTTCCGAAATGGCAGCTTAAGTTATTACTGTTAGAGTGAATGTCCAAAAAGGCACTAGCAGCATCACCCTGAGCTCACCCATTAAGTCCTTAGGCATCTGAGCTAGATTTGACAGCCTCCAGGTGGTTGCTGGAGTTCCCCTTTTGATGGTGCCTTCAACGGAGCTGCTGCTGTGTATTCTCCTCTTGCTGATTTGATGTCAGCTGTCGCCTTGCATAGGAAACGGGAACTCAGCAACACACATCTGTGAGGCACCTGAACTTACAATTCTGGGCTGAGAAATTCCTGGTGATTTGGGGGATGTAGCCTGTAAAGGGTAGAGTTTGCAGAGAGGGCTGGAAATCTCCTGAGATTACAATTCATCTCCAATCAATAGAGATCAGTTCACCTGGAGAAAATAGATGCTTTGGGAGGTGGATTCTATGCCAATATCGTACTGAAGTCCTTCCTCTCCCCATGCCCTGGTTTCCTCAGATTCAACCCCCAAATTTCTAGTTATTTCCCAACCTGGATCTGGCAACACTATCCAGGCCTTGCCTGGAGTTTGGTAACCTTTGGGGAGCCCTGGAGTCCATTGACTGCAGAGTTCCTGTTGTTAGCACTACAAGCTTCCATTGGGATTGTGGTACTGCCAAATCTTTCCTTATTGTCTTCTGGGTTTCTGCCTATGAGGGTTATTGTCATAGGCCATGGCCATGTTGATGGCCAATGATTGGCCTCATCTGTGTCTGCCACTCACAGGGTTGTCAGAGAGGCACCTCTTCCTGACTGGTGAGTGTGTTCACTATGAAGCCTGGGCCTCACAGTGGGATTCTTGTTGTTGTTTTCTGATCTTCAGAATGTCTTCAGACGCTCATAATTTTGTACTGTACACTGTATTTTAAAGGGTTTTCTTTTATAGTTAATATTTAATTTATATTCTGTATTTTGTGTGTTTTTATTGTTTGTTGTTCTGTTGTGCACAGCCCAGAGCCCTTTGGTGGAGGGGCGGTATATACATTTAATAATAATAATAATAATAAATAATAATAATAAAATAAGGAACATACATTGGTGTCTGTGCCATGGCAGAGACCTACCGCTGTAGCTATGCTATGGCCAGTGGCCGTACAGGGTAGCACTGTAAGACTATCAGCAATCACAGGAAATTCTGGCAATATCTAATAAACCCAGTGAGTTGCCAAAAACATGTAGATCGCCCATATTTAGTGGCTGTCATCTAATCAACTTTGTCTATATCCATTGGCACTACTCCATTCACTTGGTCTGTGATAGATACAATATTTCCAGATGACAGTTGACACTTTTTGGATTTTGGACATTCATTCTAACATCCAATTGTTCATTTCATGATCCTTGAAGCTCAAAGTTTCATCCCCTGGCCACAAGTGAACCATATTTATTGGAGTATTCTGAAGAGAAATATTCTAAATAAGGAGCAATGCAAGAGTTAGCAAATATTTCTTATGTAGAATTGGATCCACCATAGCTTTTTCATGGGTGGAAAGAAGGATGAAGGACCTCCAGGAAGAGAGGACTGTAGGTAATTTGGACAGCGGCACAGAATAATCCTTTAATCCAAGGGGGAACTCTGTAGCTCTGTTAATGTGGCTAGTATAAAGGTTCCAAGCAAGTTCCCCTGGAGAGTGTGCTGCAATGGAGAATGGTGAAGTACACTGTAGACTCCAGGAGGAAAAACTCAATGTGCTATACCTGTGGTGGCAAACCTACGGCACTCCAGATGTTCATGGACTACAATTCCCATCAGCCCCTGCCAGCATGGCCAATTGGCAATGCTGGCAAAGGCTGATGGGAATTGTAGTTCATGAACATCTGGAGTGCCATAGGTTCGCCACCACTGTGCTATACTAATCAGAGAGCAGAGGCTAGAGACAATCATATCCTGAGGGTCAATTCACTGGATGCTGGACATTTGGAAATGCTCTGTTTGAGTCACAAGCACAGGGAAACAATTATCCAACTGCCTTGTATTTGTCAGAGGAGAGAAAGGGGGAAAGCAAACATTAAGAACAGATTGTGTCTTCTTTTTGCCTCAAGAATGTACTGCTTTAAACATAAATATTTTTGGTCATATCATGGTTTGTGGGATTTTGTCTACAGTATTTAAAAGGAGATCATTTTGAAAAACAAAAAGGTTAAGTTCCTGTCCATAAGAGAAGTATTTGACTTTAGTGGGATTATCAATCCCAGCCTTAAAACAACAAACCAATCCCTCAACCAGACTCTTGGGGTTTAAAGTTTGTCTTTCTTCGGCTAGAGGATTACTAGGACAAACATTATCGGGTAGATAGAAAATGGGGCCTTCATAAAATCACTTAAAGCTAAAAATCTGCAGAAAACTAGAAAATCAAGGCTTAAGAAGAGCCACAACAGAAATCAGCACAACAGAACCACATCACAACCCGCTGCACTAAGATGAAGACCCAAACTGACCATGTCATGGTGGTTCTGAAGAATTGTTTATGGGCTAACCAAACTCTTATCAGCATGTGGCACAGAAAAGTTCTTATCCAATGTGTCATAGAATCACTGTGCAAAGGTGAAACAGAGCAAGACAGGAAGACTTATTAGTATCCTAAGAGTATTTTACTCAGTGCTGTGTTCGTAGGTGGTGGCGGGAGGGTGGGGCCACTAAATCCTAAATCGATTTATGGTGACCCCATAGGGTTTTCAAGGCAAGAGATGAACAGAGGTTTTTTGCCTCTGCCTCTGCATAGTGGCCCTGGAGTTCCTTGCACATTTCCCATTAAAGCACTAACCAGGGCCAACCATACATAGCTTCTGAGATCTGATAAGATTGGGCTAACTTGGGCCTTCCAGGCACATTAGTGCAAATGAATAAAGTTGGCATGTTTCTATAAGTTGTTATTATGTGTTTGCAACTGGGATGCATAGTATAGGAGGACTAATTTGCTATATTTACTACCCAGAGAAAGATACTATGATTGCCTGAGCTAGTCAATACGACCTTCTTCCCCTTAAGTTTGCAATAGCAGTGCCCCATCTATGGTATTCTATTTAGCTATATATTTATCTAGTTTTTCTTTGTTGGTTTTAATACATCCAGTATTTCAGATCATGAATTTTTAAAAAATTATTGTGCTATGTATTTCCTGCAGAAATCACATATATATGCCCCCATAATATTTCCTACAAGTATTCCTTGACAGATACTCTTCAAATCCCACCTTTGTTGTTCTTTTATGTAAACCAGAGTTTGATAGCTGTTTATTTAATGAGCTACTTCTGAATAATGAAAAATATCCTGAACAGCTCCCCATTTGGTCTTTTACCAACTTTGCTCCTTCCCCAGAATAGAACAAGAAGAGCACCATAAGTGAAGAAAGAATTTCTGAATGGTTTCTGCTTCCCTCTGGGCCTGAGAAATTTAGAGCAGGAAAAGAAAGGGGAGCATAGACAAGAAGAGAAGAAATTTCTGACTGCCAGACTGTAGGTCTAGGCAATTCAATCAGTAAGAATCATGGTTTTGCCCTAAGCAAAACATCCCCAAAACAGGAATTTGGAAGTCACCAGGGAAAGTGGGGGGCTGACTATATTGGATGATTGACCCATAAAAGTTCTTTCAATACAAGGATTCTTCCCACCACTGAACAGTGAAGAAATCAAACCTCTAATTGGGAATACTGAAGAAACTGTTCATCAAAATCATAACTTTGTCAAAAACACATGAACAAGCACTAGTTTTTCTGGGCAACAATTTCGCCATGGTATTGCTCATTTTCTGTCTCTGATGTTGACAGGGCCATGTGACCTAGGGTCATCTGCTGAGTACGCAATGGTCACACATATTCAAGTGAGTCCCCTACAGGCTCTTTTCAATAATTTAAACTTCACAATCTTTTTATCGTACAGTGTAGATGCTCAACACTTTTGAAGCCTGTTTACTATTCTGCTTCCTCAGAAACCTTACACATTGATAAATAAATAGGAATCAGAGGGGGAACAAGGAAGAGAGAATTTTTTTTCTCCTAGATTCGGAAATAGCTACCTCGGGTCCTAAAGCCAGATCCCATTTTATTAGGAATATCAATTATCCCTAGCAATCATCAATTATCAATCTAGGTGTAAGGGATGTGTATGGAGGGAATGAGATTTATTTGCAGTCCACTGTGAATTAAAAGGCCCTGTTCATATATCCTACTTTCCTGCCATAACATTATTTGTTGATCAGTAAAATCTCATGGGTACTTCCTATTTTTTAAATAAACTTTAGGGCAATCACATATTTGAAAATATTCATTATAACAAGATTGTATAAGGGTCAAACTCACTTTGTGTCAAAAGTTGAGAGCAATGTAGACTTGTCCAGGGTGAAAAAAAGGCTTTGAGTTATACAAAGCCTTATATTATTCTCTCTGTGTTTACAAATGAAGTTTATGTAACTCAAAGCATGCATGTGCTTATACCAACAGAAATGTGCTCAACTTCTAACCTGTTTCTGCATTTCCCCCATCCCAATCAAACTTAATATTTCTGGGTCATGTGTAAAGACATTCCAATTAAGATTCACCTTGAAGGGTGGGAGGTTTTATTCTTTCCTTCCCACTACTTTTCCAGTCTTGAATGCCCCCACAAAGTTTGCTCTGTTGGGAAGGGCATTCAGGTACTGAAATTGTTATATTTAAGGAAAATAGCTCTGTGGGACTCTTTCGGGACAGGAAAATGGATCAGTGGAAAAGGCACACCCACTCTTTCATACACTACCCTAATCTGAAGTGGAGCTCTGAAAAAATACTGAAAACTATACACATGGAATGTAGTTTTTTGTCTGGTTTCGCCTCATCTTTCAGGGTTCAATTCTCTCTTCAAAGTCCCCAGCCATTACATTTTGTGTGCTGAATAGATATATCTTGAATCCAGCGACCATACAGATTTGTTCATGAAGGTACCTTGTAATATTTAGTCTTCCATCTTTAACAAACTTGCATGTCTATATAAATATGCTGTTTGCCAGTTACTTTTCACTGTAAAAATAATTAAACATTTAGTGTTATTTTCTTTTTTTTCTCCTTAGAAATTAAGTGAGGTATCTGTTTTCAGGGAAAAATATGGCATCATAATAGTCTGAAGGCATTCTAGGCAAGTTGTCTTTTGGTTCAATACTGCATCTAGAGTGGTCCTTCCTGAGATTCAGGTCTGTTTATTTATGAAACACCTGCAACAATATAAATAAAACAATGTATATTGTATATGTATTTCAACAATGACAAAAAATGCAAACTCTAAGATAAGTACTTTGTTCTTAATCAGTTGGTTAAAAATGCACCTGTACTTAGCAGTCCTACAAAAGGCAGCAGCGGATGTAGCCTTTTATTTTACTGCATGAACTGGCATGAATACTTGATGAATCGGAGGCAGCTTTCATCTCGCTTTTGCATTGCCCAGCAAAATAAAAAAAATTACATATAATCTATAGAACCCTCAAAATATATGGATCCCAACTTAATTACGACAACCACCTAGTGGGCAAATTACATAAAGCGCTGATATTTCTCTCATTCTTATGAGACACTAGCAATACCCGGCTACGTGTTGCTGTGGGTTATTGTGGTGAAATGGGAAAGGAACAGACGCTGACCCTTCCCTCTCCCTCCGCTAGGGTGGGTGGGTCATATCCAGATGCTGGGCCTCCCCCTCCCTTGAATGCCACCCCTCACTCTCTCCCCTCCCTCACTTCTCTTCCCTTGCATGCCTCCCCCTCCATCCCTTCCCTCTCCCACCCTCTCTCCCCTTGCATGCCACCCCTCCCTCTCTTCCCTCTCCCTCGTGTGTATGTATGTGTATGTGTTTCACTTCCACTTGAGTTATTGCCTATGTACTGTTTTCACTGCTCATATCTGGCCATCTGAGTGAACATTCTAAGCTGCATGAACATTCTAAGGGTGACAGTTACACACAGGCAGCTGCATGTCCTTCACCATGGAGCACCAGGAAAAGGTATTTTACCTAGACCAAGTGTGAAATTTCAGGTATGTGAACATCCAAAAACACTCTTGCCTGGCTGACTACAGTGGCTGGGAATTTTCAGAGGAATTGGCCCAGCAGTTACTGAATTATACCATCACTAACAAATACACTGTTTGCTTTTTATATATATAGATTATGGTTTTCCTGGGTACATCCCCTGGTTGGTTCACAGATTTACTCAGGGAGTTTCATGATTCCTGGTTGCACAAAAGCTGTAATTCAGATTGGAAATAGGGTGCATGGAAAGAGGGGTTTAGATTTTCCCCTTGTCCATTTTTCCAACTAGAAATGCTTCTGGGGAGATGCCATTTGCATTATTTGGGGATGCTCATAGACAGAAATCATTACATGCCAGTTTTCCTGGTGGGAAAACAGTGGCTCTTTGAGGACATTAAAGGTCAGGAAAAGGGCAGGTGGGAGGGAGTCCAGTCAGTCCAGTCGATTTCAGTGGGCTTAAATTGGGAGGGCTCTGCATAGTCATGTGCTGCAAGCTCCTTTTTCCGACCTGCCATGATTCCAATCTAAATTGGGCCCAAGCATGCCTGGGAAGAACAGAGCTCACAGAAAATATCTGAGACTTGACCTGGGGAAGTTCCTAGAAAAAATGTAATACATTGTTGACCCCTGAACTAGAATAGTGCTCCTTTAACGTCAACATTGTTAATGCATTGAAAAGAAAATTGGAAAAATTTTGGAAACATTTTTTTCATAAAAACACTGTTTAGTGTACAGGTAGATCATACAAACTAAGAAACTTCTTTGGATATACTCAGTAAATAGTCTATCAGCAGTCGGAGGTCTAATGGTTTATTTGATTTTCTTTTTTCTTCTTTGCAAGAATTACGACATCAGGATAGCTGAAAACTGGTGGGAACATCGTCCAAAGAAAATTACGGAACATGAGAAGGTCAAAGTCTTGTGAAACTTTTGAATCCAAATGGACAAATACACCGGACATCACAGTGATAGAGGCAAGAAAGTGACCCTCATTGACTTAGCAATACCTGGTGACAGCAGGGTCAATGAAAAAGAACATGAGAAAGTCATTAAATACCATGATTTGAGAATTGAGATTCAGAAACTATGGCACAAAATAGCTGAGGTCATCCCAGTGGTTGGCACCCTGGGCACCATTCCAAAAACACTGTGGCAGCACCTGGAACATCTTAAAATCAACAAAATTAACATCTGTCAGATTTAAAAGGCAGACCTTCTAGGATCCACACAAATACTATGCCAATACATTTCAACTTCCTAGGCCTCTGGGTAAGGCTCAAATTGTAATGGAAGGCCAACAACTAGGTAAAGAACTAGCAGCTGTAATATTAAACAAAATTTAGTTGTGGTAGTGGTAGTGGTAGTGGTAGTGGTAGTGGTAGTGGTAGTGGTAGTGGTAGTGGTAGTGGTAGTAGTAGTAGTAGTAGTAGTAGTAATAGTAGAAGTAGTAGTAAAGATATTTAATTTCATGTCAGAGAGCAATAGTTTCTTTACTGTGCAATAGACCATTTAATGCAGATTGCATATTCAGTATAACATATGATAACCATCTATAAAATGCTTTCATCAGCAAAGGATATTCATATCAGCAAGAATGTTAATGACTTTCATTGCTCTATTACATCAGATGCAAGGCACATACATCCTCATCATTTATATTCAACAGACATGCAGATAGATCATAGCAACTTATTTCCTGTACACGTGTTGAGAAACAATAACCGGTGCGTTTGTCATATCCTACCATTTTTCTTCACAGAAATAATATTCATCTTTTAATATATATGAAGTGCATATACTTGAACGCTTTTTTATTTTTATTTTATTTCACTTCATTTCCTTATCCTCACAGCAAACCTATGAGAAAGGTTAGGCTCAGAATGTGTGACTGGTCCACAGTCACTCAGTGAACTCCCATGATAGAGTAGGATTCAGACCGGGATCTTCCAGACCTTAGCCTGACACTCTAATTGCTCGGTTCTAGGAATGGAGCTGGAATCAGCCACATCCAGAAGGATGGTGCCACACCTTTCTTAAGAGAACAGCCTTTTGGTCAGGACAGCCTCATGAAAATTTCTCCTTTCTAATCAGAAGGTTTCAGTGGGCTGATTATGGAGACCTGTTGGGTCCAAATTAGGGGCATCTTCAATATCTTGGCCAGAGGTTACCTAGCACAATAGCCAGAAAACAACTGTAGGAGGGGTGAGATAAAGGGAAAAGTATTTTCTGCTTTTGTAGTTTGTATTTGCAAACCATGGAACAAACTCAACTGCTTGTTGTAGCTTGTCACCATTTCATGTCACAATCTCATTCAGAGCTAAATTAAATAGGATGATGGCCAGGGGTCCATTCTGTGGACCCCAATGCCACTTTAGAAGCAATTCTTTTCTAAAAAAATTTTTCACAAGGTCCTTATTTGTATCAGGCACGCAGTACAGTGGCCTCAGGAGTGATTGTTCCCCATGTATCTTTTCGGGTGCTGAAATTGTTGCCCCCTCCTTCATGGCTGTTCCAACACTTTAAAAAGCACAGGGGTGGGAGGACAAGGGATCCAGAATTACTGTGCCACACATCTGGTCCACATCAGAGCCTTGGGACAATTTTTTAAAAACTACAGCTGCTTCTAAAATGTCATTGGCAGCCACAGAATGGACATAAGGCCACTGTCTCATTTAATTTGGCTCCCAGCCACACTCACATGTTTATACTTTCAGCCTAACATTCCACAAAACACAGATAAGCTAGGAATAAGAAACACATAAATTCAGTTATATTGAGTCCAAGCTAGCATTACATATTGGTCAGAGGAAGCCTTGAATTCAAGCATAGTCAATTAAAAGACATACCATCATGAAGCCATATGTTCAAAATCGCTTCTAATTTCTCTCACCTACTAGCTAATCCTTTTAACAAGAGATGCTGGGGATTGTGCGAGGTCTGCAAGGAGATTTTTTTAAAAAAATACAGGTGCCATATATTCCCACAGAGTTTCCAGAAATTCCTAGAATGCCATGATATCACATCTCATTTTCTCCAGAAGTAATGTCATGGTGCGTGTGATACTGGTGCTTCTTTGTTCTTACTCCACTCCTCCAATGAACAAGTTCTGTGAAAGACCTTTGAAGCTCATTACATGTAGTACTGTAAGGCGTTATGAAGCATACACCCTATGCTCAAAACATTTATTCTGGAGTCTTTATCAAATTGGTAGGTGAAAATGTGCAATAAGTGGGTTAAGAGAATTTAGCTTGCGATTGCTTTAATTTCTGTTCAGCTGACAACTCAACGGTATGTATTCATTATACACTCTTTCAGAAAGATCAGGACAGCTGCCCTAGTTAGTTCAACTTCTGTATAACTTCAACAAACCTATAAGACTGGGAATCACTGTCCCCAACCACCATATAATCTACTTTTGACCTCTTTGTGACAGATAAAATATGGTTTGAGTTGAGAGGTGGAGTCTGTACTTTAAAGTTAGGCCAGCCCAGGCCCAGCCTCAAACTGATGCGCAGCTCAACGCTTGCCCTGGCACCATCTTTAGAAGATATGCCCATGGTGTTCTTCAGTATTTCAATGACTGTTTTACTATTTGTGTGGTACTCTTTTTGTGCAATATTTTCTAATTTTGGTGTATTATATTCTTCTTGTGTAATCTGAGTGTCAGGGTGTCCTATATATAAAGGTGTCCTGTACATGAAGCAAATAAATACCAATCCAATCCAGAAACCTTTATTAGGCATAAAACCAGAAGTACCATACATTTCAAGTACAATAACAGGATCATTGTTACATATCATGTAGAACACGGATTAAAAATGTAACAACTGCTTCTGAAATTTCTACATTAGGGCTGTTCAATAGCTTAGACATTTTTAGTTTGAGAAAAATATAAATTCTAGAGGTAGTAAAGCTCCCAGATCGGTTCTAATATTATTATACCTCAAACAGTAAAGCAGGATATGAGGAACTGAGTCCACAGTGTTGGGACAGTACCGACAACAACACTCACTTCGCAAATAAATATATAAAACACATTTGGATTCAATCTATGATTACGAGTATTATACCAAATATTAAACAGTTTTCTAATCTACTTTAACTTCCCAGACTTTTAATGGTCCTTCAGAATTTCTATGTCAATTCACCACATTTCTCTACATAAATGAATTACATCCTAGTCAATATATTCAAATGTCAATTGCATCCTTAGAGAGCTGACAGAAGATTGGTATTTCACCCAATGTGCATTCCAGAATTATTACATTAATCCTTAATTTCATATATGCAGGCCAGATTTTGGAGTTTTGCCATTTTAAAAAAAATGTGGGTTGTGCACTGCAGGTAGTCTACCACTGCAATATTTTACTGTGTTACATTTTGGCTGCAACAAGACTGTGGGGACTTCTCTTCAGAACACCCTAGGAAATCCTTCCTGGTCTTGTGGTTGATTTAACAAAGCTCTTGAAACGGTTATTTTATGCAAAAGTATTTAAAACCAATATCTCTGTGACAACCAAAACGTGAATAAAATCCCAAGTTCTTAAATTGACCAGTTTGGATAATTGATGTTTTATACACATTTTTCTGTAAGATATATATCATAACTTTAAAAAAAAACCACATGGTTTGGTCATGCTGGCATGCTGAGTCCAAAGCCATTATGATAAATCCTGTCTGAAATACATTTCCTGATCACCTTTGGGGATTTTGCATTGCTGGTAGCAGCAGAATGATGAATATGTCAAGTGTGAGTGAAAAGATATAAACTTTTTAATGACGGCTGAAAAGCAAAGCATTCAAAAGAAAAGCAAAATTTGGGTTAAGGATGACTGGGCAATATACATTCTGTCTGGTTGACTGAATCAGGATGACCCAGGTTAGAGTTTGGAAGGGGAGGGGTGGTATAAAAGCTTAATTAATGAATTAAATATACCAATCTCATCAGAAGATAGGCAGGGTTGGCTCTGGTTGTTTCTTGGATGGGAAGCCACCAAGGAAGTCTAGGTTCCTATGCAGAGGAAGACAATAGTGAACCACCTCTATTTATCTCTTGCCTTGAAAACCTTACAGGGTCCCATTACGTTGACTACGACTTGATGGCACTTTACATATACGTATGCTTTGCTTGAATATACAACTAATGTGAACTCTATAAATACAGTGATTGGGGAACCAAGCAATTAACAGCGACATGCTAAGAATCCTGAAAAGGAAATTTGTCATGCTGCACAAGAATGGGCTTAGACTGGAGTAAGTCTCCATAGGATTGCACTGTAAATCATAATGCAATTGTACATAAAAGGAGCAGAAAGAGGGGACCTCAGATGTATTTAGGTAAGCTACTACACTGTGAACCAGCCTCACTTAAATGCAATATGGGGATAATTCTCAGGCTTGAACTTTGATATATCACCTGTTAAAACCCATATGAGTACTTTTGATTTAAACATTCTAGGAGTTCCTCACTTAATTCTCAAGTGCACATGGTTCAATTCAGATTAGGACCCCAGCATAGAAATAGTGGTGGGGCCCTACTGTTTGATCCTATGGTTTTCCCTGATCAAAAGTCCTTGAAGCAGAAACATAAACTCTGGAATACCTGAGGTGTCAAAGTTCTTTTAACTGTGCTCACATGTTAAAGGTGTGTTTGCTTTTCAATTATTGAAACTACTTGATTTGATTACTATGCATAGTATTATAATAACATTACACTTAAGGCCTTTTTGGCACACACTATTTATGACATTTCCAGTCTGGAAATAAAACGTTTCCTCCATAGAATTCCACACTATTTTTCCACCCTTTAGTTTTGGAAACGTTTCTGAACAACTTTTTCTCCATAGTTTCTGAAAACACTTTTACAATGGTATATATATATATGTCTCTCACCTCACTCTTTCCCCCCCTTGCCTCTTTATTCTCATCATTTCAAGGTTTTTTTTTCTATTTTGCTGTTTTGGATGGATCAATGAAGCATCAATTAAACAAATCTACAAAGCATCAAATCGATGGATTAACAAAAAATTGTTTCAACAAATGAGCCAAAAAAAGGAAACCATTATGGCAACCATGGAATGTCGGAGGAAGTGAGTGTGGGCAAACATCTCAGTAAAGGGTGGGATTGAAAATGTTCTGGAAATGTTCGAAATGTCTAGTGAGGAAAAGGCCTAAGACAAAATTCATTTGATAAATACTCTGGTTTACAAAGGATGCCTTTTGATTAATTAATTATACCATGATTTAATACTTGCTGATATTCCCTCTTTTTAATTAGGAAAATTTTGAATACACCCAAAAGTTGCAAGAAGTTGATGGTGATTTATTTTATTTAGTGCATTCTCCCCTCACAAGGGACATTAGTTGTGATACAAAGTGGTGTGGTTGCTATTGTCCCGTGGTTCTTTTCCACTCTCCTCCAATAAAGTGAGAACAAGAAAGATCACAGGAGATAGGCTGATGATGTGGTCACTACCAACACCAGCATATTGGAACAGTGTGGAGCCACAGGAGACATAAAACATGCTGTTTCTGTAATGTAAGAATTGTCCTTTAGATGCATAATTGTATGCAGATGAATTGTAAAAAAATCTGTAGCAGAGCTCCTATGGTTGATGCAATGGAGAGTGATGGTAGTCTCCTCGGATAGCTATGATAGTCTCCTTGGATATTAATGTCCACCATATTCTTACAACTCTATGGGGAAATGATTTCAAAGCACAATCTGAAGCAAACAGATTTTGAAAGTAGGGGAACTCTTGCTAGATTATTGCAAAAATGAAATGTCTATGCCGATTTTTTGAAAAGGCAAGATACTTTTCATACTAGCTGTATGAAGCAAAGAGCCTGTGAATAAAGCCACTGTAACATCTAACTTCCTTAGAACTGTTGTACAGAACCTGCTCATCCTTTTTGGCTATTTCCACCATATTCCTTTCATGTCATTTCTGTCTAATACAAGCGGGGAGACTGATCAAACACATTCTGCTCATACCAGGCAACCCACAGACTCAGCATCCCAGCTGTATGCCTAACCTCACAAATTCACAGTGAAACCATCTCCAATGTTTCAAAAGCATTACTACTTTCATGAAAAAGACAAAGAAGGGCAGTGGGAGCTCCTTAATTAACTTGACTTATTTCTGAATTTTTTTCATGGGCATGTCTCCTTCTTTGTTATCCGTCTAGAATTTAATATAAGGGTAGAAAAACAGTTTTCTTATACAGTGGAAACACAGTACATTACTTTAAATGACTTATTTTCCTGTCAACATTTTGGCATGGAGGAAAAAAAATCTAAGCCTAAACAGGCAAAGGGAGAAAAAGAAACTTAAAGTTTTGTCAGAAAGGGCATTTAAAATCTGAACCATTTCTTTTACACAAAGACTGTTTAATGTATTAGATATACTTAGGAGGGAAATAGAACATTTCAAAAAAAATTGCATTTCCCCCAGTGGAAGAATTAGGCTTGTTTGAGAGATGTATATATCTATAAATGCGAAATACCACTGACTGACTCACTGACTCATCAACAGAACTCAAAAAACACCGAAGCCACACACATGAAATTTGGCACACCTGTTCCTTATGTACTCTAGGTGCTCACTAAGAAAGGATTTCCCAAAATATTCACTTCCACTCAATTCATTACCTGTTTACTAGTTTCACTGCTCATCTCTGGTCATCTGCACGAATATTCTAACAGCAAATCAATCCCTCAGTCCACAAACATGCTGCACGAACATTCTAAGGGTGACAGTTCAACACCACCAGCTTCATGTCCTTCACCAACTGCACTCTACCACCACCCTCCACAAAGCATGTGAACCTATTTGAAAATAAACCCATCAGTCCACAGACAGGCTGTCAGGAAATATACTGCATGTCACCCCAGAGTTCACAAACAGGCTGCAAAAAAGTATGCTGAATGTCACCCCAAAGTTAACAGACAGGCTGTGAAAAAGTACTCACCCACCCTCACGTTAACAACACCACTACACCAAATACTATCAAAATAGATTACAAACCACACTATCACCTTGGACTACTAAACATTTGTTGGGTTTTGCATATGAACATCAGATTGCTTACTGTAGAAACAAGTTTATTGCTCTCCACCTCTGATCACTCTGTGCTTGGTGTCGTGCTCTGATGTGGCAGGATGAGTCCCCAGGAATGTGCTGCAGTGGCGGTACAGTCCAGCTCCCTGCCCTTCAGCAGCCAATTTCTGGAGAAAATCAAAGACAAGGTGGATAACGAAAAGACCTGGCTGTGGTTAACAACTGGAACTCTGAAAAGGAAACTGAATCCCTGATTTTAGCCGCCCAAGAGCAAACAATTAGAACAAATTCAATCAGCTGGAATTTATGCAAGAATTACAACATAAGAACAGCTAAGAACTGGTGGGAACATTGTCCAGAGAAAGTAATGGAAAATGAGAAGGTCAAGATCCTGTGGGACTTTCGAATCCAAACAGACAAAATGTTGAAACACGATACACCAGACATCACCGTGATCGAGGACAAGAAAGTGACGATCATCGACATAGCAGTCCCCTTTGACAGCAGGGTCATTGAAAAAGAACACGAGAAGGTCACTACATGCAGAAGTGATTTTGAAAATCGAGGCTTCAAGCAAAATCTATGGCACAAACTAAGCTGAGAGTCATCCCGAGTGAGTGAAAATACGAGCACGGCTGGAAACCATCCCAAAAACACTAGGGGCAGCACTTGGAAACATCTTAGGTCAATTGACAAAATTAACATGTCTGCTCAGAATTCAGAATGCAGCCCTGCTGGGATCCGCACGAATACTACGCCGATACATTACAACTTCCTAGGCTTCTGGGTGAGGCTCAAATTGTAATGAAGGCCAACAACCAGCTAAAGATCTGGCAGCTGTGAAATCTACAATAATAATAATAACCTTTATTAGGCATTGAAAGAATAAAAGAAAGAAAACAAGCATTGGCAGGAAGGGAGTGGATTTAAAAAGAGAATCTGGGGAAATTTAAGGGGTGCCTGTTGTCAGCAGTGGCATATTTGCCTAGGGACAAGGGGTACCCCATGTCCCCAGGTGCCCCATTTGGTCATGTGGGGGGCGCCAAAATTTCAGGGTCGTTGGTGTTTCCCCCCCCCCCATTTTTTAGTGTTTTTTGCATTTTGGCCTTCAGGGGGTGCATTTTTAAAGCTAGCAGCATCAATATTTCAGAGTATCACCCGGAGACTGTCCTGATGATGGTATAATAAGAATAACTAACAGGTGGTACCCTGAAATTTTGGTGTCACTAGGTTTAAAATTACATGCCTGATAGGCACCCCAAGAAATTTGCCCAAGATTCTTTGTTTTGCAATTCCTTGGCTTCATTGTAGCCAATGGGGAATTTCTGAGTGTGTGAGCAGGCTGCACATTTTTAAAGATAGAGGCACCAGACTTTCAAGGTGGCTCAGGAGGCCCTCCTAGTAATCGCATCCAGGCTTGGAGACCTTTGCTTCTGGGGGTTCATTTTTATGCCCCCCCAGGCTTATTTTGTTTCCCTGCTCCTGCACATAAAGATTGCTGGCTGAGTTCTCTCAGAACTCTCTCAACTCATGCCCCCCACTCACCCCAAAAGAAAAGCTCACCAAGCTTGGATGTTATTACCAGGAGACCTCTTGGAGCCACCTTGAAAGTCTGGAGCCTCTATCTTCAAAAATGTGCAGCCAGTGCTTACACACTCAGAAATTCCCCAGAAGCTGCCAGGCTCTTCAGCAAGTTCTGTGGTGGGAAAAATTACTATTCCCATCATAGACTTCAGTGGGGCTTTCTGTTATGCCCAGCTGACTCTGTGGTATAGAGGTTTCAATGGGAGGCACTGTGGTAGGGGTCTTGCTCTGGGTGGGGGCATTTCCTGTAGGGCTGCTGGGGTGAGTCTCCTGAAAAGAGCCAACCAAATTTGCTAAAATGTGTGTGGGAGAGGTAAATGCTCTGAGCACCCAGTTGAAGGTGAACCTGATGCCCACAGCATTTGCCCCTCCCAAACTTTTGCAAAATTGGCTGGTTCCTTTCAGGAGACTCACACCAGCAGCCCTACAGGAAATAGCCTGTTTCTCAGACTAACAACCTACTTCATAGGGTTGAGGACAAAATTAGGAAAGAGAATTGGTGGGGGAGAACCATGTATGTTTTGATGGGGGTCTGGGTGATTTGTGAGAGATGATGCTGACATTTATTTGGTAAATATTTTGCTGGGGTGATTTGTGAGAGATTTATATGCTTAATATCCACTTGCACTGGCTTGGAGTTATTTCTCAGGCTCACAACCTACCTCATAGGGTTGGTGTGAGAACAAAATTAGGAAAGAGAGTTGGTGGGGAGAGAGCCATGTATGTTTTGCTGGGAGTGGTAGGTGTTTTGTGAGCTGGTGAAAAAAATCATTGTTTGGTCATGGTGGGGGAGGGTGGCTGCCCATATGGGGGGCACCAGCTCAGATTTTGTCCCCAGGCTCCAGTTTGCCTAGATTCACCTCTGGTTGTCAGGGGTGCAATTATTAAGATAGCAGCACCAAAATTTCAGAGTATCTTCATGAGACCCTACTGATGATACCACCCAGGTTTGGTGAAGTTTGGTTCAGGGGGTCCAAAGTTATGGACCCTCAAAGGTGTAGCCCCCATCTCCAATTAGCTCCCATTGGAAACAATGGGGGATGGGGCACACCCTTTGGGAATTTTTAACTTTGGACTCCCTAAACCAAACCTCACCAAACCCAGGTCATATCTCCAGGAGAATCTCCCGAAAAATCCCTGAAATTTTGGTGCTGCTAGCCTAAAATCTGCGCCCCCTGTAGGCCAAAAATGAAAAAACACTGAAAATATAAAATCCCCTCGAACGAACCTGCAATTTTGTCTCCCACCACAAGGTGGTGCCCTGGGCAGCTGCCCACTTTGCCCAATGGGAGAAATGCCTCTGATCAATGGCCGTTTCCACACGGCCAGCGAGCGGGGGTGCATTGGAATAAATTATGCCAAAGTGACGGCTCTGGAGACGGAGGCCAGGAGGTGTGTCCCCTGGCCTCCACAACACGATGGATGGCAGCAGGAGCAAGTAAACTGGTCAGGGAAGGCGGGAGGGAAACGCCACCTTGCACCTGCTGCCGTTCACATGGCAGCAGGTGGAAGGCACCCCTTTTGAAAAACCTAACTCATGGAGCAAGGTTCAATGGCGTTTCCGCGCCACTTGGATGGCACAAGCATGGCACTGCTGCATTGCAGCAGCGCCTGCTGTGCAAATGCCTTCCCAGGGCTGGCGTTTTTGCAGTCCCTCGGCCTCTGTTTACCGCCCATGCAGAAACAGCTAATGTTTTGTTAAGGACCAATCTTACCTAATGTTGAGAGATGCTACTCCTGTTCTTTTGGAAATCAGTGTGGTCTTTGAACTCAGTTGGAACATTACATTTTATTATTTTGTCTTCAATATGTATATTGACTTTCATTCACTAACTGGAACTCAGGGCATGGGAGAGAAGATGGCATGGTGTAGCTTGATCTCATCATAGAAGCTAAGCAGGGTCAGAATTTGGAAGGAAGACCACCAAGGAAAATTCAACAGAGAAAGGCAATAGCAAACCACTTCTGCAACTCTCTTGCCTTGAAAGCCCTTGCTGAAGTTGCCATAAGTCAACTGCAAGTTGATAGCATGTTACACACACACAGCTTGGCAAACACTGCATTACAATATAGCTTTCCTACATTTTAATGTAACAGATTGTGAAGTGAGATACGCAGGGAGGTTAGGGACATGGGAGAGGGGTATTAGTGGTATCCTTTTCCAAATTATTTTTATTAAATTTTTACATCTTAAACTACACAAATACAAGATGAAAAGGAAAAAAAGAAGAAAAATAATAGGGGTGATCCAGCCACCCTAGTCTACATCCAGAAAGTAGATAGAAATAAAGACAAAATAACAAACATTAGAACTGAAACCTACATACAACTATACAACTTCCTACCCCAACACCGCTATCAACTTTATCAAGACCCTTTTTATCTTGATTACAAAAAGGAAAATCATAAGTCTAACATTAAATTTTCTTTATCTCAGCCTTTCTTAAATCATAAAATTAAGCATCACCCACATTATATAAAAACACAATCTATCTCCCTAACTTATTGTCTCAACATTTGGGATACATTTAACATTATTTCTATAAACCTTTAATTTCATCCTCCACAGTTATCGCTCTTCTTGTTGCCTTTATTTCACATTTCTAGCCCATCTTTGGTTGTATTAAAAAAAACTAATTAAAATTATTTTTTTTAAAAAAAAACTTGAAATAACGTCTGTACAAAAACAACCTTTATTTATGCTGACTGTCCATTTTTGCATAACACTTTTTTCATCATCTTGAAGATCTCCTTAGCAGTTGCTACAGAAGTTATTCTCTCTGCTGCTATCTCTGCTGCTGTCCCTTATGGGAAAAGAACACACCTTCCCACTTGAGCCAAGAGAATCTTATCTGATTTTTCTTCAAAATGTTCACCAAGAAAGCATATTCTTTCCTTTTCCGCAGAACTTTTAAAGTTATCACTCTCATTACAATGATGCCTGTATCTTCAGTCTTGATAGCTGATTTCCTGTATACTCCCTTGGATGAGGAAAATATCTCTGCACAGTCCTTTTGGCTTTGGATTTTTTAATGAGATTCTGTAATTTTTTTCAACCTTTGTCACCAAGTCTTCTTCATTGAGCTTTATATAATTGGCTAAGGCTGAGGAGGTCTTTCATAGGACTGAGATGGAGAGACAAGAGAAATCAAAGTTGCACCCCAGCCATTTGGAATAGATCTGCCATAATGCTTAGGGGTTTTTTTACCTTATATACATATTTCTTCTTAAAAAGCTGGATTTTAAGTTTTTTTTCTTCTGGCCGTTTCTGCACGGCCAGTGAGGAAATACGCGCAGCAGGAGTTCTGCCGGCGTGGGGGCGGGAGCCTGCTCGCACGCAAGCATGCAAGCAGGCGAAGGGGAGGCCGGCAGACGGCAGGCGGCTCCGCACGGAGCCGCTATCTTCTTTGCTCGCTTCGGTATCCTCACTTCATTTCGCCGCCTTCGCGAGGGGTTGGCCAGCGGCCGCCCACGCTGCCCTCCGGAACACCCTGGAGGTTGGAGGATCAGTGTAGAAGCGGGCTGCAACGCACAACACTGGCTTAACGCAGGATGACTACGATGAAGTGAAGCGAACGGATTAAAAGCTGCCGTCTTCCAGCGTAGGTTTTTGCACGCGCCGGAAGGAAGGCAGCTCCCTTCCTAACAAATGTACCCTTTAAAGGGTTACGTTGGTTAGGAGATAACCCAGCGCCACCCTGGGGAAGGAAGAAGAGAGTCAGGTAAGCCGCTGCTGCATTGCAGCAGCGGCTCACCTATCGAACTTTCAGCGGCCTGGGGAGCGCCTTTTAATGGCGCCCCAGGTCGCGTCGGAATGGGCCGTGCAGAAACAGCCTCCTGTTTTCTGAAAGAAATTCTTAAAAGTTGCCCAAGGTGGAGCTTCTGCCCACTGGTTGAGACAGCCCTACTCTGCACCATCCTGCATTTCTTCTCTTCTAATTACTGGTAACACTCCCTTGTATTTTTTCATCCTTTCCAAATTCCTACTATTAGTATTTTTTGACTCCTTTTGCTATGATGTACTCTCTGCCGTCTAAATTGCGGGCATAATATTAGAGCTCACAGCACTTTAGGAAGATGAATTTTTTCTCTTCCATCCAACCCACAAAGCAAGAGGACAGCTTTCTTTGGGAATTTGTTGAATTAAATGGTCTGCTTTTTCATCTTTAATTCTAACTGATATCTAGTTTATGTGGTTTGTGTTGCTAAGAGATTGGTTTTGATGGAAGTTGCATAAATCAAAGGGGAAATTCCAAGTGATTATATATGCAGCATAGCCCAGTCGATTACTTGTTATTGGATTCTGCTGCTCATGGTAACTTAACTTGGGCTGAGGCAGTTCCTTCCAATCATTCAGCTGAACAATAGTCATGGATTTTGCCCACAGAAAATGGTAAGCCCAATGCCTTTTCACGAGCCCATATTTCTTTTCAATGAGGCATTCATTATTCCTGCCTTAAAATAACATTGTGTGAAAATTAACTCTCGTTGCATTCAAAGGAAAAATGTAATTTAATTTTCACACAAATTTTCTTGTCATCTCTCCATTGAAAACACTAGTAATATACTGAATGTACAGTACATAACTTCATGTATAACTTCATTTGAAATTGTAAAAATGTCTCAAGAAATTTGCAACAACTTATATAATAACAAAGTTTAAAACAGTTTATATAACAATGAAATTTAAAATAAAACCAAGCAATTAACAGCAACCATTACCACAAAGCATAAAAAATTACAACAGTGTTCTACGACGGTAACGATATGTGCCGTCTACAATATTTTTTTAAAGATTAAGCGTAGGATAAACTACAATAAGCATTTCCGAATTTGAAAACGTATCTAAATGCGGTTCACCAGATGCTGTTCTTAAGATTCCAAGGCTTCCTGGGAATCTAATGTATGTGTCAAGGAGATTTAGTAGAGTTGATGGAGGTGAAATACTTAGAGATGACAATTCTGCGCCTAATATTCCCTAGGGAATCAGAAATTAATAATGCTGTTCTGTCTGTGCAGAACAGCATTGTTATGTTCAAACTTATAAACTGTTGCATTCATTGCTCTGGTATAAAATTATTGATGTGTGTGAAGAAACTTTGTAGAAGCTTGAAGAAACTTCTGGTAGGAGCCAACTGGATTCTTAGTTACGCAGTGACCTTTAATACTTAAACTACTGTGGGAACTTCTGTCTTGTTTTTCTCCTCTGGCTGAGACTCTGCAATCAAACAGCAGGTTGGATCCAGTGCACAAAGACATCTCCATGTATGCCAGTGACCCTTATCCTAACTCTCTCCTTCCCGTTTTGACTGAGGTCATTAAACTATGAAACATCCACTGCTGCTTTGTGGGAGGTGAAGACAGGCATCATTCATTCTTTATAGCAGAAAAGGAAGGATCTATGACAAGACCTCTCTTTTCAAAGTGCTTAAACAAGAGTCCTGGGTCATGTGTGTTTTTCCCTGCAGAAAACAAGATTTATGTGCTTTGTAGCTCTATACAATCTTAAACATGTTTACTCAGATGTAAGACTGGTTAATTTCAATGGATCTTACTTCCTAGTAAACGTCTTTGGAAATACAAACATTTAAATTAAGGTTGTATTTATTTCTAAACATATGGAAACAACACAAAAACCTTTTTTGTATGTATAATTTCATGTATGCCTTGAAATATACTCATATTCATATGCTGGGACTGAGAAAACATTCAAGCATTTTTTCTATGCAAATTATCAATTTTAACATGACATTCAAAAGAACTAGTGAGGTGTTTTATTTATTCTTTTTTATTTTAAAATAGTTTTTATCCTGCTCTGTGTAATGACAGCTGCACAGTATATGGCCATCAAAAGGTACATGCAATGAAAATTATTCACCAGGTACTCATGAAAATAACCATATGACCATATTATAAAAATTATCCAACAGGTACTCATGATAATAACCATATTATAAAAACTGAAAACTATGGAGGTGACATCAATGGGATAGAACAACATATTTTCTAGTGTATGGTACTGACAACATTTAATTGGCTTCAGTCAGCACATAGAAGACTAACAGGCATGAAGATATGTCCAAGGTGTCTGTTGTGGGGGAAAGGGAGGGAGTTTGTAAGCCACTTTGAAACACACACCTTCACGGGGAGAGAAAAGAGCAGGAATATGCTCCAGATCAACCTCTTGCTTCTTCTTTGTCCAAATACAGTGTCTGGACCGACTGCTCTACAAATGGTACATCAGCCTTTGTCCTTAGAAAAGTTACATTTTGTACATGTGGAAGCAGATTACTAAGAAAAATCTGGAAATAGCAGAGTGGCACATCTGTCCTTCAAATCAAAGGCATAAAGTGAGCCCCAAAATTTAGGTATGGCATAGGGAGACACAGTGGGAGGCATGGCAAAGACTGGAGTGCGTGATGTGGAGGCTCCTGTAAGGGCTAGATCTGGGGAGGGGGGACAGAGGGCTAAACCTCCAGGGCATGGGTGGAGCCAAGGAGCTACTGGCTCTGGAGAGATTGACTGCTGGAATTGGGCTGGTCCTGATGTGAGAAGGAATTCCTCAGAGTTGGAGAGGCCGGTGGATTGCAGAGAAGACCTGGACCCCTTGCATAGTTTCCTGGTGGGCAGTGGCTCTTTTAAGAGCAGGTAACAGAAAAGGATTACAGCTAATGACAGGTGAAGAAACCACACAGCTGGGCATAGGGACTGAACAACTCCCATGAGGGAGCAAGCTATAAACCCAGCAAAGGAGCATATTGTTGACTTTACCCTTGCTGTTTGGTGTCTCTTGGAATGACCATGGAAGGGTGACCCCTTCCCAGTCTCTTTACAGCCTTGACACCTATCTGCTTCACCCGTCTTGGTCGGGCCAAAACAAAACAAACAGCCACAGAAGGTATTTAACAAAGTTGAAATGTTGTACATGTATATTACAAGATACCCTGATTATTAAAAATGCTTACAAATGCTTTCATTAAAAAAATCAAAATTCAGGTCGTGAAGTACATACGTTCACAGAAAGTAGTATTCCAGATGAGACTAAGTAAAGACACATATAGGTCAGAATGCTAGAGAAGTGAAGGTTAAGGGGGGACATGGTAGCTATGTTCCCAAATAGCTGCATTAATGAAGAAGGAATGAAACTTGTTTTCTGCTGCCTCAGAGATTAGGAACATGGGTAGTTAGATGCTGGGAACAGGAAAGATATTCCACCTAACACATTAGGAAGAACTTTCCTGACTGTCCAAGGCTTATTCGACCAGTGGGATTGCCTGCCTCAAGAGAATTGTAGAGTCTCCTTCTTTGGAGGTTTTAAACATAAGCTGGAGTGGCCATCTATTAAGGAGGCCTTTGGTGTCTGCTCACTGCATTTCAGAGGTTGGACCCAGTGGCCCTTGCGGTGTCTTCCAACTCTATGATTCTATGATTCTAAGGGGAACTACCATCCAACGGGATGGAAAGCACTTGGGAAAATATTTAAATCAGGCTTCTTGGCAGGTTGCTTTCTGTATTTCTTCTCACAGCATAAACCTCTCCTGCAATGGTGGATGCCACCATAGGGTTTTTAAGGGTTTTTGTGAAAGAAAAATATAAATTAAGAAAAATAATAAGTAATGCTTATAAGTAATTGAAAGTGTGGAGTAATGTTCTAATGATATATTACCAAAGTCTCTGAATTTCCAATTTCCATTTTTTAAAGTAAAACCTCTTTAAAGTAAATCCTTTTTGAAAACCAAACACTTTCTTGAAAAATAAAACTTGGAAATTCAGAAATCACAGCAGTAGGTCATTAGAATGCTAGTGTGCACATTGGCAATAGCAAATACTTAAATTTTTAAAGAATCTTCTGGTGGCATGGCACAGGACAAGGCGGCCTGCTATCTTGGATTCAGCTGCAGGCAGTTAATTAGTCAAAAAATAAGACTCAGGCAACATATTGTTAATTGTTCTCCAAGTACACCTTACCAATGTTGATGGTGCTTGTTCAGTAACCCCCTACCAATGCAAATCTGTTTGTCAGGTGTTCAGTGTAAACAGAAGAGACCTGGTAATCGGCTCATATCTGATCACTACATCCAAACATGTAAGTTTCCTGCTGAACATGTTCAATGCATTTTTACCTGTGAATGTAGAGTTTGCAGGCAGCCAGCATGCTAATGGGAATGGAAGAATCTAGATGCCATTAAAACAATGCAAGCTAGCAATTATTACAATATCCTGTGGCAGTGGATTATCTTTTGTGAAGTCAATTATCTATTATGTGAAGGACTCCCCCATGCTTTCCTAAAATGAGTTCAAAAGACTTCTATCTCACTATATTAGACTATGTTTAATTCAAGTCCAGTAGCACCTTTGACACCAAAAAGTTTTTCAGGGTGTAACCTTTCAAGAATCCAAGCTGCTTACTTCAGACATGCAGAGGGGTGGAGATCTGAGTGGGAAGAGTGTTATGAAGAGTGGATGCAAAAGTACAATACATATTGTAATCAGCTTGATTAAAGCAGAGGAGAAATGCTTCAGGACAGCGCTTAGACCACACAAGTAGGAGGCCTGACAGACTCACCGGGGGGTGGCAGTGGGTGGGAATCACAACTCTCCTCCCTTACCACAGTTGCAGGCCCCACCCCCACCTTATGCCTGGTGGTAACAGCAACAGTGCCTGGCCTCTCTGAACCTAGAACAGCTCCTTGTGTCCTCCATCCTGGCAGCTGGGACCAGAGCATCTCTCAAGGTGCTCTATCATGGTGGCCAGACACAGAACCTTTCTTGAAATCCACCACCACTAGACCTGGAGCCTCTCTTGGCATCTGCCACTTTGGCCAGGCAGAAAGCCACTCCCGCATCTACTGCCATGGCAGCAGGGCCTGGAATGACTTCCAACAACCGCCAGTTCAACTTGTAAGGTGTAGTCTGTGCCATTTAAACCTCAATCTATTTAGCATTGGTGTGGTCCTGATCCCCAGATTTAAGGGCACACCACTATTAAATATGTAGATATTTATATTTATTTATATAGGCCTCTTCAAATATCTTGCCTCTGTCTAACAACAGAAATAAAGTAATTGTTATGGAACTCATGAAGCTGCAAGTTGAGGTCCCAGGGAGGAGAGCCTCAGATGGAGGAGGGACAATTTTGGTTTTGAATACAGGGCACCACCTGTAATAGAAATGCTGAGCCTGACCACTCATTAGTCCCTGCAGGAACAAATCTAGTGGGTCTGGCAGATCCACAGGGTTGGGGTCCACAGCCAAAGGTCCAAGCTCTGGGAGTACAGCCAGGAGTCTAGCTCACGAGGACTCTTCAGCCTCTCTTCTGGTGAGCCAGAAGAGACTCTACCAAGCCCTCCACCCCATCTTAGAGCTCCAGGAGCAGCAATGCAAAGAGGAGACTACATACTAGATTACCACAGCAGAGGGAGGCACTTGGAAGCAGGTTAGCCCATGCCATGGGCGAGCCCCAGCTTAGTTTACTAGAATCCTTACACAGAACCAGACTAAAAATAAGCCCAACTGCAAAGGTTAGTTGCATTGCAGTAGGGAAATGGGAGGCTGGCTATAAAAGAGAGGTTGTAGCTGAGCTATTTTGTGGCAGCAATGTTGTGTTTCAGTTTGCAGGTTCCTAGTAGCAGTATACTCATTGGCAAACAGCTTCCCAGCTGAATTACAGTGTCTGGAAAGCCAGGTTTCTTAGAGGCTGAGGTCTATGACAAATAATATATAATGCAATTGGATTAAAAAAAAAAATTAAAATTACTGCTCCAAGTTGTATCCCGTAAATGAGATTCTCAGCCACAAAAAGAGATATCAGAGTCAGTAGTCAAAAAAAGAATCAAACAATGGACTGAAGAGAAGAGGTTAATATTAACAGTGCATTAAATATTACCTAAAGTCTGCCTGGATGAAGAGAAATATCAAGTAAATACATCAATTATGCTGAAGGTGTGAAAAGCAGTAATTGTGGAAATCTGTTAATAATAGCCTTTGGCAAACAGGATTATATTTGGACCACCACCTCACCTTTTTAGAGAATTTCTGCTTCCACTTTGAGGATTGTTCACATGCTTTCACCACCCCATGGAATTTATTTTAAATTATGCCTTGTGGCAGCTGTTATAAAGCAGAGACCTGCCTGCTCACTTGCAAACTGGGTATCACACTGCCGAAAACTTCCTTTTTGGATTTCTGCAGTAGCAGGGTGAAAATTTGCTTGAACTGCATTGTAAAGTGCTGCACAGAGAAGTTTTCACTAGTTGGCAAGCTTCAGAGTTTCTTCATACTTTCTAAAAAGTGTAACTTGTATAATGGATAGTCCCATGGATTGTGGGGGTGGATTGTCCTTGTAAACGTTATTTAAATGTAATTGTAGCATGGTACTTGCTTATGTACAGTCCTATTTTGGGGATTTCCTTTTCTATCAGTATGAAACTTAATTATTGCTCGTTAAATTGTAAACAAGATTTTTTCTCTCTAGTTCTTGCAGGAAAATAGTACATAAAATCTTTCATTATAAAGCACCACTAGCTTAGCCTTTACACTTGTGTGCTGATTAACGAAGCAGCAAAGAGAATACTAGAACCAGCCTCACTCCCTCATCTTCTGTCCTCAACAGAAGGACCTCTGTTAAAGTACAACAACAGCAAGGCTACTGTAGATTGTTCCTCTCACCCCTTGGGTGACAAAATCAAAAGAGCTTTGTCTAATGCTTGGAATCCACCTATCAAGAAAACAAAATCCCCACTGATTGTGTGTTTTTTAAAAAAAGAGGCAAGAAAGCAATTGACTAAGAAGCACTTCACTAAAATGTCACACTCGACATCTGGCACCCTGCAATACCTCTGTGGCACACTCAGAGACTGCAAATGTAGCATGCCTGATAAAAAGGTGACTCTGAGGTGAGAGGTCAGTGAGGAAATACTCATAAAGTCCTGTACTAATAAAACGTAGATACATTATGCATTACATTCAAGCCTATATTATTATGGCAGGTATTCAGAAGAACTATACTATCTGTAACAGGGTTAAAAGGTGAAATCATGTAATTAGT
Source organism: Sphaerodactylus townsendi (assembly GCF_021028975.2). Taxonomy (NCBI): domain Eukaryota; kingdom Metazoa; phylum Chordata; class Lepidosauria; order Squamata; family Sphaerodactylidae; genus Sphaerodactylus; species Sphaerodactylus townsendi. Next base: position 113,371,747 of record NC_059425.1, on the reverse strand, counting down.
GATATGTTACTTTTAAAAAATAATAAGTTTAGCAATTCCATGCAAGTTTATAGAAATCACAGATTTTAATCGTGGCTATAGAATTAACTACCGAATGAGAAATGATGAAATAGAGAGGGTATTTATCTTTTCTCCTTTCCAGAACTAAACAACCTGGGGTGGCTATGGTTCTGATTGGGAGACAGATTAAGCCTCTTCTCCCCTAGCATCATGACCTTGATCTGAATTGTGAACTCATGCAGTTGCATTTAAAAATGCTGGGAAGAACATGGATCTCCTATAGTCAATGCTAAAAAGAACTCAGTCAAATTACAAGGAGGTTAGGGTTAGAAAGCCAGGGTCTTGTCTAGTTTTCACCTGAGAATCTCAGCTTCTTTTTGTAAACAAAAGTATCTGATTTTAATGCTGCTAAGGTAGACTTTACGGCTCATAACTCCAGCCTGTGTCTGTGGTAATGGCAGAATGGCAGACCAATCCTTAGCCTGTGGAGGCTGGGGATGGTGCCACTGGGATGCTGCCCACTGCCCTCTAAGAGGAAAACTCACTCTGAATTTGGTGGCTGTGAGAAACCATCCCCAATTGCCAAGGGGTCATTCCCTGCAAGGGAACAAAATATGCGAGATTTCCTTGTCACCCTGGTTGTGAACCAGGGGCCCCATGCTTGAAGACTGGTATAAAGTATTGGTTGTGGATGGACCATCCATGGTTGGTAGTTCCTGCTATAGTGTTTTGGACCCCAGCTATATGGATGGCTTTGATCAAAATTTCATTGACTTGATCCACTTTCCAAGCCTTTAGGGCCTCTGTGCTGAGAGAAAAGGAGCCTGGCCCCTTTGTTTGTTCAGGTAGTACACTGTACTTATGTTGTCAGACTGCACTAGCACTCTCCTATTTCAGAGAAGAATAAAATGAGGTAAGAGCAAATTTAACTGCACGTAACAACTAATATGTAAGTGGACCTTCTACTTATTCCAGAGACCTTGTATAAACATATCTCAATAATGTGCTCCCCAACCCATAAGAGAGGCATCAGTAGTAACAGTGATTTCAGGCATCCAGTACCCAAATGGGAGGCTAGCATATAATTTGGAGTCTTATTACTACCAGGACAGTGAATTTAGCCCCTGATGAGGAATAGAAAAATGATGTTCTTGGATATGGTTTATTGAATTGAGGCATCTAATAAACCAGTTCTACAATGTGCACATAGTCAATCTAGCTTGAACAACCACTGCAATGGTGGAATCCATAAGGGCCAGCAGGCTCTGAATGTGTCTGACTGATTGCCACTGTGATCTTTGGAATGAGCTCAATTTTCCTTGATTACTGAATGTAGGACAGCCCCAACAATTTGGACTTATTAGGAAGGGTGCAATTTAGACTTATCTCCCTTTATAATCAGTCCTAACATGTGGCACATGGAAACCCCTATCTCTATGTGTGTATTTAGCAGATCATTTGGACTGGGCTGCGAGCAATCAATCTTTTAGATATGGGAAGACCAATGTGTCCCTACTACAGCCATACACTTTGTGAAGATTCTAGAGTCTGTGGCAGTGGCGTAGCCAGGGAAAATGGAGCCCGGGGCAGACTCTGAGTTTTCCATTCCCCCCATGTTCCCCCGTGATGTCCCCACCTCTGCCTCTGTGCCCCCGTGCCCCACTTACTTTAGTTGATGGCAAACCTGAACTAATAAGTCTCCAAAGACCTTCAGACATACTCTGAATAAGCATTATTTTTTCCCAATTCAGAAAGTGCTTCCCAAAGAGAAAAATCCTTGCAGGCCAGGCCTTGGGGCCTCTTCCCATTCAGGCACACCAGGCAGGGAGGCAACACCGGGGTCCTGAAGGAGAAGGTTCAACCTGCGCTCCCAGGGCCAGAGGCAGCATGGCTGGTGCTGCAGAGGTCGTGCTGGCTGGGGGGAGACCAGCCCCAGCACTGCCTCCCTGCCTGGTGTGCCCAAATGGAAAGGCCCTTTCCCCAGCCAGCATGCTCTCTGCAGCGCCAGCCATGCCACTCCGGTCGGCCGTAGCATGCAGCCAAGGAGGCGTGAATATAGGTATTTTTATGCCTTAGGGGTTCAGGGGTTCGGTGGGGCCACACCCCACCCTCCCCTGAGGCATAGCCATGCCACCTCCCAAGGCCTTCGCCTGGCCTAAGCTTATAAAAGCAGCTCTCCGAGGCCGGGGATGGCAGACTCCCCTTCCCTGCCCTCCCCTGCCCCCAACCAGCTGGGCTCCCAGCCGGCAGCAATTCCTTCTGCCCTCACCTCTGGGCAGAGGCATAACAAGGGAAAATGGATCCGTGTGCAAAATCTGAGTTTTGCGGGGCACCAGCCGCTGTGATGCTGGAATCCACCCCCAAACAGCATCACTTTCAAGGTGTTTTAAAGCTAAGAGAGCCAATTCGTCTCCTTTAACCCACCCCTTAAAGGGAGAATCTGGGGTCCCTAGTTAAAACAACATTTGAAAGTGATGCTGTTTTTTGGGTGGATTATCCTCACCCTGAAACAGCATCACTTTCAATGTGGCTATAATCAGTTAAGAAACAGATGCATTCTAATCTAGGAGGAACGGGTTTGATTTCCCTGCTCTGCGGCCAGGCTGTGGAGGAGCTTATCTGGGAATTCAGATCAGCCTGTATTGCGCACTCCCAACACTGCATCAGCTGGGTGACCTTAGGGCTAGTCACAGCTTTTCAGAGCCTCTCAGGCCCACCCTCACAGGGTGTTTGTTGTGAGGAAGGAGCAACAGGAAGTTATGCCAAGCTGCTTTGAGTCTCCTACAGAGGAGAAAGGGGTATAAATCCAAACTCTTCTTCTTCTTCTAAACCAGGGGTAGGAAATCTGGAGGAACGGTTTGATTCCCCTTGGCTCTCTGCAGCAGCAATGAGGCTTATCAGGAACTACGAATTCCCATCAGCCTCTGCACTCAGCATGCGCCAGCTGGGTGACCTTGGGCCTAGTCACAGCTTTTTTCAGAGCTCTCTCAGCCCACCCACCTCACAGGGGTGTTTGTTGTTGTGAGGTACAGGAGAGAAGAGGGAATTATAATTTATCTAAACTCTTCTTCTTCTTCTAAACCAGGGGTAGAGAACCTGGAAAACCTCAGATGTTCAGAATTTGATATTCATACTGAGGACCTCCAGATTCTCCCTTTAAATCTATGCCGAAGGGGGTGGATTTAAAAGGAGAATCTGGGGAAATTTGGGGGGTGCCTGCTGTCAGGGTGCAATTATTAAGCTAGAGGCACCAAACTTTCAAGGTATCTTTAGGAGACTCTCCTGATGATACCTCCCAGGTTTGGTGAAGTTTGGTTCAGGATGTCCAAAGTTATGGACCCTCAAAGGTGTAGCCCCCATCTTCTATTAGCTCCCATTGGAAACAATGGAGGATGGGGGCACCTCCTTTGGGAGTCCATAGCGTTGGACTCCCTGGACCAAACTTCACCAAACCTGGGTGTTATCAGTAAGAGACTCTCCTGATGATACCTTCCAGGTTTGGTGAAGTTTGGTTCAGGGTGTCCAAAGTTATGGACCCTCAAGGTGTAGCCCCCATCTTCTATTAGCTCCCATTGGAAACAATGGAGGATGGGGCACCCTCTTTGGGAGTCCATAACTTCGGACCCCCTGAACCAAACCTCACGAAACCTGGGTAGTATCATCAGAAGAGTCCCCCAAACAATCTCTGCAAGTTTGGTGCTGTTGGCCTAAACAATGCACCCCCTGCATGCCAAAAACAAAAAAACGCTAAAAATGTTTTTAAAATCCACAAACTAGGGGGGGGGCAGAGCTTCAGACATGAATGGGGGGGTTGAACCCGAGAACCCCCCTTACCTACATCCTTGGTGCCAGCTGAGCCTTCTCCTGCAGGGTCAGCCACCAAGGCACATCCCTGCAGGCCAAGCCTCGGCACCTCTTCCCATTCAGGCGCACCAGGCTGTGCGGTGGTGCAGGGGTCTATTGGCCCTTCAGGAGAAGGGTCAGCCAGCAGCACCCAGGGCCAGAGGCAGCATGGCTGATGCTTGGAGGGCATGCTGGCCAGGGAGAGCCTTCCCCTTGGCTGGGCCTGGCTGGAAGCCCCTCTCTGGGGTGCAGCAGGAAGGGGAGGAGGGGTGTGGCCTCCTCCCAGGACATGTGACCCCCACATGTCCCTGTGAGCACTATGCATCTGGTCTGTGGCCAACTCAAAGGGCAATCAGGTATATTGAAATATTTCTGAGCTGTGTCTGCGTCAAAGGAACTTCTAGTGAATAGGGTGGATGGTAACATGGAAGTAGGCATCCTTGAGTTCCAGAACTACAAACTAGTTATTTATTGGAAGCACTGAAGAGAGGTGGCACTGGAACAGTCTGTGGCCACAGAACTGCTCTTGGATTTGATCATGTAAGCTGGGGTTCCAATGTCATGGTTATCCCATTCAGCCTCTGAAAATGACCTCTCTGGTAATTCTGAATAGAGCAAAGGAGTTTCAGAGGAATCAAGATGACATCTAGATCTGAAGTTGGATTCCTAGAAGCTAGAAAATTCTCTCATGCAGCAAGCCCACACAGAAGACCAAAGATGAACAGCTAAGAACTGGGGATAGGCTGCTGAACATCGCTGGAAGAAATAGTTAAAGAAAAAGAGGGAGAAATTAATATGCTCAAGCTTCTGAGAATATGTGGATGGGGGTCCTCCCCAGCTGATGATTTGCAGGTAGGGTTGTCAGGTCCCCTCTGGCCACAGACGGGATGGGGAGTAGGATTTCCAGATCTAGATTGGGAAACTGCTGGAGATTTGGGGATGGAACCTGGGTAGGATTTCAGTAGCGTACAACTCTGACCCTCCAGAGCATGTGTTTTCCAAAGGGGAACTGATTTCTGTAGTCTGGAGATGAGTTGTAATTCCATGGGCTTTACAGGTCCCATATGGAAAATGGCATTTCTACTTCCAAGTTGCCTACTGATTAGTATATCTAATAGTAAAATTAATAGCTGAGTGAAAATAGTACCTTTGAGGCTTGCTACAGATGAAATAGTAGTTTGTATATACTCCTCAAACTTGCATAAAATATCACATTGTAATCAAAAGAATAATACACCCAAGGTAGCCTGATGGGGTCTGAATATGTTCAAGGAACCAAAAATATTGAGAGCTGTTCACTGTCAATTAAAAGGGGAAGGAAAGATAAATCTACCTAAGTCCTTGCGGACTGAAAGAACCTTGGAGGGAGGAGATTTTGGTGGTAGGGAATTCCAAATGATTTTCCTTTCTTATACTTCATTGAGGGCAGTTTATGTAAGTGCTTTTAACACTAGATTACCTCTAAACCATAAATTTGCTAAGTGTACATTGACTGAATAGTGAAATTTCAACAAATCACTGTACCATGATAATGTAGGTGTTGCCTAGAAGGTGAGACCAGCAATGGCATCCAAGAAACACACAGTTTGTGAACTTGTCCTGGCAGGCACCAACACAGACTGTGCCAGTATTACTATTTGGCGATATGTAGCTATGGGGAAAGATAAGGAGCAGATTCATGAGAGTCCTGACATAAATTAATGGAAACTTTTGGTAACCATGTTGTAAAACAATAGAATGATGTGGAAAAATTATAAAATAACCATTGTGGCAGAGGAGTAACAGCTGAGAAAGGAGGAACAATTAAGGTAGAGAATTTTCATTGTATACAAATTAATCGTACTGCAACAAACAACAATGCAAAATTTGATGGTCAATTTAAAGTAGCATAAAATACATTTTCTTCAAAACTGAGAGAATTTTGGAATGTCATGATGATGTTAGGCAAATGTGTTTATTTATATATTCATAAATTACAATGGAATGATGATCCTGAAGCAGAATCAATGCAATCCTCATCCATTCCGAATTCAACAATTTAGGAAAACAGTAGGTGGCTCCTGCCAAGTCTCTGCTCTTGGCATTTAAAACAGCGCATTTAAAAGTGTAGACATTCTGGGCCAAATTTAGAGTCTGAACACTTGGTCTCTAAAGAACTAGTCAGTAAAGCAGGTTTGAAGAGGTGCCTATCTTTGTTGCGCTTGAGTCTTTTTGAGAAAGGCCAGCTGTAAATGCCATAAAATAAACTGACAAACTGATGACTATTGCTGCAGTTTACTTGAATGTATGACTGACATTAATCAGAAGTAACTTAAAGCTTCAAAGAAGAATTGCAGTTTGTGATATAACTAGCTTTACCCTATTAACAACAACCCATTCTGTAATAAATTGGTCTGTCTGATAAAGATACATTACAACTTCACATACCTGAATGGTTTGGAAAAATACTAATGTACAGATAACAGGAAGTTCAGAGAAAGTGACATTTTATGGTAACTGGTGGAGTTACGTGTGTATATCATTGATGTTTGTTCATCCCATGTTCAAGTAGGGCACTTGCAAGTCTATTGTATTCCCTGTATTTTTGTCACCTTTGTGAGATATAGTTTGCTATGAAGTATTCTGGCATTTTTCTTTGCTTATTCAGCAAGATCTTAAAACTCTTTTTTAGCCACTGCACAGAAGTCAACAATAATTCCTGTTTTTCTTCTTGCTGAGAAGGTAAATAAAAATATCCAGGATCTTGCCTAGCTATTTACTTTACAGGACCTGACCACCAACTAATGTGTGTGTGTTCAAAGAGTATTTTCAGAAAAGCAGGCGATGTAATTCATGAATACAAACTGCATTCAGATTTTGAAGACCATATAGCAATGAATACCTACTTGAGAAGAACCAATAAGTAACAAAATGTTCATATAAAATGCATAAATCTTTTTTGTTCAAAGCAGGGGTGTGATACTGTTTATGATCTATCAAACATTACTTTATTGGGACTGGGATGAGTATATGTGTGTGATAGAGAGAAAATAAAAAATAGATTTAATAGAAAAACAATATTCAAAGTCAATTTGGTCTCCTTTGCACTGAGCATACATTTCTTTCAAGTTTGATTCTCAACTATGCACATGCTTTCCCCTCTTCAGAATCACCACACTTCTCAGATCCCAGAATCCTGACATTTTCCCAAACTTGTTAAAGTGCAACTTTTTATCTCCATTTAGAAGGAAAGCAAAAGAAATCACTGAATGTTAAGGTTTCTTTGGATTTTGTCACTTTTCCTTGCCTTCCCCTGCCCACACAACAGTAGTTTCTCCCATTTTTTTTGTTCAACATTTCAAAAAAGATCAGAAGGGCTTTCTTTTTTAAAAAATGCTGGAGTAATAGATCCCTGGAAATTGAAATTAAAATTACACAGGTCTAGCAAAGTAGCACTAGACCAAAGACAGTACCAAAAAAAAGTGGCAGGCAACTTCCCTAAATGGAGGTTGCATGGAAGGAAAAAGGAAGCAACGGGTGGGCAAAATGGCAGCTCAACTTGGCTAGGGACACTTTGCAGGTGGAGAATCCCTGTGTAAATAAAAAAGCAGGAAAATAACCCACTGTGATGCAAACAGTCACAGCGTAAGTAGTATATGCGTAAATGGCCAAAGTTTGCTTTAAGGGCCTCATTTTGGTTCTAAATTCTGACACTCTTCATTGCTGTGTTTTGTGATAATTAAAGAAGAAAAGATTTTGACAAAGAAGTTTGGTTTATTTTTCTGGCAAAACTCCAAACAAACCTGTTTGTAAGATAACTGGACTTTTGTTTGTTTGTTCAGTAGTCAGTGGTATAGATACTAATATAACCATTACTCTGTTGTTATTTAAGATAATTATGTATGAAGGACACATTTTAAATGAATGTTTTAATCTCACCACTAGCTTTCTATTCTAATTCAGCATACTTAAATGAAACATCTGATTTGACTCTACAATGTAAGCAAGGCAGAAACAGTATTTCTGTCTTTTTATAACCAAAGTGACTTTTGAATAACAAGAAAATACAATTAAATGTTGGAACAATGGGATTTCAAAACATCAGCTCAGAATAGATTTGCAAACTGGTTGATAGCCTAATTAAGGCACAAGTGAAGCTAGATTTGTTTTAGTACCTTGATCCTAAATGTATTTGTTCAGTAATTACTGTGTCCATTGCACATGGAACTCTCATATGTTCAAGGCCACTTATAGTATGGAACAACTATGCTGTTAAATATATTTTTCTAAATGTTCACAAATAATAACAAAAATATAAAAGTGTGCGTTAGAAGTGTCAAAAGAAAGTTATCTCAGCCCTCCATAGGTGATAGTTTTGTAATAACATAGGAAAAATTTGGGTTAATAATTTACACTGATATTTTAAGAATGATTAAAGAATAATTTTAAAATGGGTTATATAATTATGTTATAGTATAATATATAGGGTCAGGTAGTCCTTTATAAAGTTTTTTAAAATAATAAGAATTATTTCTATACTTAACACTAGGGAAAGTTTATTATTGCTTTTATATGTAAATCAGAAAGTATCTCTACTTATGGGAACTGAGTGGATATTTTAACATCTTAATATGGCATATTTTAACATCTTAATATGGCATAACTAATACTTTGAATAGAAGATTTGTGTTTGAATTTACGGTAGAATATGAGCCTTCTACTAATCATTATAATATGTCATAGCAGTGTTAAGTTCATTTTTTACTAACATGATCCTGAAGTATAATAACATAAATTTATGATCACTTTTCTAATATATGTAGATAACAATAAATATTTTAAATGAATTAACTACATGATTATGACTATAAGCATGAGCTGTTAAACATGATCATAAAGTGCTAAAGTTTTTCCCTTTTTCTTTTGCTTTAACTGTGTTTATTGTTCCTTTACTATAATATATCATCAATATAGATCCATTAGCTGTTTTTTACTCCAGTTTCTTTTTTGTATTATGTCTTCTGTATGCGCAAAAATAAAAAGATTTATGAAAGAAGACCACATAGTAATACCACTTATAAAACAGCAACTACTGAAAGAAATAGGAAAGTCTTAAATAAGTATCAATTTGAGCATTGAGAGTGCACACAGCAAGGGCATAGGTAAGAGGGGGTTCTCGGGTTCAACCCCCCCATTACATGTCTAAAGCTCTGCCCCCGTTTGTGGTTTTTTTGTATTTTGTATTTTTTTCAGTTTTTGGCCTGCAGGGGGCGCAGTTTTTAGGCTACCAGCACCAACATTTCAGGAATTTGTTAGGAGATGCTCCTGATGATACCACCCATGTTTGGTGACATTTGGTTCAGGAGGTCCAAAGTTATGGACTCCCAAAGGGGGTGCCCCTTCCCCCATTGTTTCCAATGGGAGCTAATAGAAGATGGGGGCTACTCCTATGAGGGTCCATACCTTTGAACCCCCTGAACCAAACTTCACCAAACCTGGGTGGTATCTTCGGGAGAATCTCCTAAAGATACCCTGAAAGTTTGGTGCTGCTAGCTTAATAATTGCACCCCTGACAGCAGGCACCCCCCAAATTTCCCCAGACTCTCCTTTTAAATCCACCCCCTTCAGCATGGATTTAAAGGGAGAATCTGAGGTCTCCAGTTTAAACATTGAAAGTGATGCTGTTTCAGGGTGGGGAATAATCCATCCCCAAACAGCTTCACTTTCAATGTTGTTTTAACTGGGGACCCCAGATTCTCCCTTTAAGGTGGATTTAAAAGGAGAATCTGTGCTTCCTAGTTTAAATACCATTGAAAGTGATGCTGTTTGGGGGTGGATTCCAGCATCACAGCAGCTGCCCATGGGGGGGGGGGCACGCAAAACTCAAGTTTTGCACCGGGCTCCATTTTCCCTCGCTACGCCTCTGCCCAGAGGGGAGGGCAGAAGGGATTGCTGTCTACTGTCTGGGAGCCCAGCTGGGGGGGTGGGGGGCAGGCAGGGCAAGGGAGTCTGCCGTCTCTGGCCTTGGAGAGCTGCTTTTATAAGCACTGAGGTTGGGGACGGGGCTTGGGGAGGCATGGCTGGGGCATGGCCACACACCCTCAACCCCCCCCCCCCCAAAAAAATCTGTACCTACGTCACTGGCACACAGATCTCTTGAACAGGTCCATTATGTCAAAGAAAGCTGCTGTTATATTCAGTAAAGACTATTGTTTTATTCATTTGTTCATTAAAATATGCCCTACTTTTCTTTTCTCAAAGTGGCTTTAGAACATCGCGACAACTCACTGCCAGTCAATCTGAGTGCAAAAAGGCTTAATTGACAACCCTTGCAATCCCCTCACCCTTCACAATGCCAAATGGCTTCTCCCACAGAGTAGCATACTGTGCCCCCCAACCCCTTGCCCAGCCCCTAGTCAAACTCTCCGCACCTCTTGACCCTGCAAAAAAAATTCACCCAAGCAGAGTGCTGTAGGGCACAAGCACAAGGCGGCAGAGGTCTCTCTCCAAATCGCTCTCTGCCCTGCCATCAGGAGAGAGTCAAGTCAAGCAACCACTCTGGGTCAACAGCAATCTAAGCTCTCTGAAACACCTGGAACCAAAGCTACTTTGGTGCCCTGTGCACATGGGCTGGAAAACCAGCTCAGAGGGCACCGAGGGGTAAATGTGGAGGCAGGCGTGCTTGCAAGTCCTCATGAGAATTGTAGTTCCCTGCAACATTGTGACTCAAAGAGAAAGGTTTGGAAACAGAGGGGTTCTTCCCACTTCAATGACATTGAGTGACAGTTTTCTGTGATGGCCCCATGGCAGGACAGACTAAGTAGTTGGATCCCGAAAAAGAGACAGAAGGTGATGGGGAAGAAAACCTTTTCTCCCCAAACTTTCTGTCAGGTACTATACTTTGTTCTCCTGCTGGAAACTATACTTCCCAGGTGCCCTTGCAAGCCCCAGAGAGTCCCCCCAGATTTTCTAGGAATTTCCAAATTTGGGAGGGTTGTGTGCATTAGTATGATTTTTTAACATCTTGGGAGTTGTGACACCTAGATCTGCCGTCCCCTCTCTTAGGAGGGGTTTTATTTATTGTTTTAATACCGGACGCCAAGTGGAATGCTGTAATTTTATGTTTTAATGATGCTGTATATTTATATTACTTATTTATTGTTACGACTGTTTATGTAATACTATTTTGTTGTTCACCGCCCAGAGCCCTTAGGGGATGGGGCGGTATATAAATACGATAAAATAAATAAATAAATAAATAAACAAACAAACAAACAAAGCCTGTTGTATTTTTAACCACAACAGGCTTTAATCGCTAGTTTCACATAAGTTTTTCCAGTAGGAAATGAAGCAAGTGCTTGCTTGGTATACAAAAAGGTAATCCCTGGTATCTTCCACTACCCATGGCTAGTCTCTGGTTTTGGGACCCTTGGCAAAAATCAGTGATGGAGACCACCACATCTCCTTTATTCCGACATACCTCAGTCACCTGTGAGCTGTTTGCTGCTGTGGCAGTTGCCTATGTACAAACAGCTGCTTGATGGCTCCAGGCATGAAAAAGAAGCACCTGACACACTTGTACATTGCATGCTATCTTCTTCTTGTACAGCTACAGCCCAGTGTGCTAGACAATCAGACCGTGAGGGTAGCTGGATGTGAGCCAATGTAACCCCATTGGAATTAATTGATTTAGCCCAACGGGGTGGAGTTGGTGAATGGCAGCTGGCAGCAGGATAAGAATAGTCTGTTGGCTACGGAGCTGTATAAAATTCTGTGCTATTATCACCTAGTATAAGGTAATTTTTTTACATGTGAAATGTTCATTTGAAAGGGGTGAATTTAGAATGAGCAGTATTATTGTCATCACACTGTTATTTCAGAGCTATTATTACCAAGCTTCAGAAGCAGCATGGATTGTGTGAGGTTCATTCACAGGGCTTTGGACATGGACTTTGCTTGCCATTAAGTTGTTGAAGTCATAGAAACTATTTTGCAAATTCTGGCGTTACATCTATGGGTTTAACATCTTGGCTGTAGTTTTCAGTAGTTTGAAAGGCTGTTGGGTGTTCTTTAAAAAATATATCTTATTTAAATTTGTCTTGTAAAACCTGTTCCAAAGTTTGTTCTGTAGAACCCACATGGTAAGATATTACATCCACAACAAGACAGAAGTGAGACATAGAGTGAGTGGGCACTGCTCAGTGCTCCTCTTCTTGCTTACCTACCCTGCCAGCCTAATGTCTGGCTGGAACTGACTGACTCAGCGGGAGGCCAAACAAGCAGGTGCAGCAAAGCACCCGCATCTCTTCTCCCTTGACACAGTTATTGTGTGGCACAGCTAGGGGCAGCTACAAGGCAGTGGGGGCAGCCTGTGCCCTCAGTGTTGATACCATATTGCCCTGGCATAGTGCGGGGAGTGCCTATTCACAGGTATCCCTGACCGTGTGCCACCCTAAAGGGTGATGCTGGTGTTGCAGAGATGGGGAGCCCATTCTCTGGCAATAGTTAGGTCTATCTACAAATAACTTCCAGGATTTTTTTCTTTCTGTTCTCATGCTGTCAGCTTGCTTGCCGTAGCATTTTCTGCTATGGGATAGTGACCATTTTAACAACATGAGCCTTTGCAAAATATGCAAATTTAGTCTACCCCCCAAGCAATTTCCAAAGTTAATTTGCATATTTTGCAAAGGCTCATGGATATGTTGTTAAAATGATCACTATAACTTGAAAACATAGTCTAAGGCACTGACCTTGGAGATCAGGAATGTGGCCCTGTCTCCCTGCTTTTAGCAGTCCCAGTTCTGCCTTGGAATATCTTTTTAAGTTACTTTTGAAATGCTCACCATAACTTAAAAGCGAATATTGAGAATCTTCATTTGGAAGCCGTCATTGTTCTTTCTGTGGAATCTACTTCCAAAATGTATTTAGGCTCCAGCCTTCTTCTTATAAATTCATACTGCAGAATTTACAGCCCACTCCTAATTATGTTAGGTTGGGTAAGCAAGGCACTTCTTGATATCAGCATCCTGGATCTGGAATACCTTCCCAAAGGAAATTTTCCTGGCTGCATGTTCCATAGGCTTCTGAAGATAATTTTTATTAAGAGGGTCTTTGGCTTATAATATCCAGTTTATACTGTGGTCAAATTCTGTAAGTAGTTTTAAGCTGTGGTCAGTCACAAGAATGGATAATTAAATTCTATATTTATGCAGTTACCTAACATGCATTTAGTGTTTCTGTTTGGTAGTTTTATATTTGGAAATTGTGGACTGTTTGGGGGAAGTTTTTTAAAGGAACTGTGTTAATGTTGTTGCAGTTTACATTATTTAAATTTATTATAACCCACCTTGAGATCTGTTTTCAAGACAGAACAGCTGAATATACATGTTTCTAATAAAGTAAATGATGTTTAATAAGGAGCTTTCAGATAAGAAAGCATTGCAGTTGTAGATGAGCAACACTTGAATGAATGTTGACAGAGAGAACTTTTTCTCTCTTTCTCACAATACTAGAACCAGGGGGCATTCATTGAAAATGCTGGGGGGAAGAATTAGGACTAATAAAAGGAAACACTTCTTCACGCAACGTGTGATTGGTGTTTGGAATATGCTGCCACAGGAGGTGGTAATGGCCACTAACCTGGATAGCTTTAAAAAGGGCTTGGACAGATTTATGGAGGAAAAGTCCATCTATGGCTTCCAATCTTGATCCTCCTTGATCTCAGATTGCAAATGCCTTAGCAGACCAGGTGCTCAGGAGAAGCAGCAGCAGCAGGCCATTGCTTTCACATCCTGCATATGAGCTCCCAAAGGCACCTGGTGGGCCACTGCGAGTAGCAGAGTGCTGGACTAGATGGACTCTGGAATGATCCAGCAGGCTAGTTCTTATGTTCTTATGAATCAACCTACAATAATCAAGAAAGTTTCAAGTTCATCCACAATGATTAAAACATGCCTTGAAAATGTTTGAAAGGAAACAGCTTTAGTTTAAGTATTAATTAGAACAAATATACTGGAAACAAGGTGAAAATTATGTTAAAATATCACTGTTTTACAATCTTCTAGAGCTGCTGTTCTGTTTTGACTATCCACTGTTTCTAGGAGCACCTATAAAAGTGGTGGCTAACCTTTGGCACTCCAGATGTTATAGACTACAATTTCCATCAGCCCCTATAATTGGGCATGCTGGCAGGGGCTGATGGGAATTATGTAGATCCAACAATCCATCTAGATTATAAAATCTCCTACCAGTTATAATATCCAGATGAGGTTTAATAGAAGCATCACTACTGCATTTATGAAATTATGTAGCACTATGAATTTCACACAGTACTTTACCACTTTTATTGTGTCAGCCCTCTGCACAATGGGAAAATGTACTGTTATTTTTCTTTTGAGGCTGACCATTATTTATGAGCCAAAAGTATCATGGCAAAAGAAGAATTTGCACTCTGGTCCTAAATGCACTTATTTGGAAGAAATTGCCATTAAAAAGAATGAGATATCCTTACTGCTATGTAAGTGACAATTAAAATATTTTTAAAGGCGGGTTCTGAAAAGACGCAGACAGTTTTCATCTAGTCTGGAATTTCTAATCTTCTTTACAATATGTTGGTTTAGCATTCAATTAACTGAATCATATTCATTGGAAAGCATAGTGCCTCATTTTAATTTAATTTAAAAGCAGCTGAAAGAGCAGAAAAAAATATAGCAATAAAGCCTAATGTAATTAATATTTAATTATTGTTGATCCTGTTTAAACTCACATTTTGGGAGAAAAATAAGGTTTTTTCTCAATTAAAAAAGGGACAGAGAGTGAAATCTCTTTAAAATGAAAAATTGGTGTTCTTATTTTTAAACTCCAAGTTGTTCCAGGGTTCTCCCACCACATGGTCCCTTTCTTGCTCTTTCATTTTCCTTGAAAGGCCCCAGTATTATAGGAGCGTATCTAGTTCCTTAAATCAGTCCATTGTTGGGAATGTTTTTAAAAAAACCCTGAGAACTGCCGCTTGTTTTTGCTTGGGGATGGGGGAGTGGAGGCGCAGGGCTGTTGGTTTTGTTGTGTCTGAGTTAGCGCAGTTTTTAGTAACTCTGCAAACATTAGCATGAAAAGGATGTCCCTGTAGAAGCAATGAGACATGAAATCCCACAGTTCCTTTACGCAGTAACAACAGCCACATGAAAGAGTAACATGCAACATGTCACTGTATATATAATTACACTGCCCGGGGCGTTGGTGGAAAAGGAACTGGAAAGGCTTTCTTTTCCAAAGTATGAGACACGCACGCGAGCGAGCGAGCGCGCACGCGCGCACACACGTGTTTCTGGGTTTCTCCTCGATTGGCAGCTGATTGCCCTCATGCCCGTCTTTTCGCCTGCCCCTCAATTCAGGCACTCGTGTCCTTCATTGTTAACAGTTTACACGGGCGCGTGCGTGGCCTTGCACAGTCTTCCTTCAGACAGCCAGTCTTCCTCCACTTAAACGGCACCCGCAGGGTCTCGCTTTCAGCAGGCTCGCTGACCCTGGCCGCGAATTTCTCCCTTGGCTCCATTTCTCCGGCTCCACGAATAATAATTTTTACTTTTTGAAAGCGTCCCCGGTCTGCACGCCCATGCCTTTACAAAACACAAAGCCTACACACGCCTCTTCGCCCTTATGGCGTGACACAGAGGCTGCTGGCTTTTAACTGGTTGCACACCTGAGCCGCTGACGCCTGCTTTTATCCAGAAGCGCCCAGAGCTTTCACTTCTGACCCTCCCTGGTAGGGATTCTTGGACCGGGACTTCCCTGAGCTCCAATACGCCGGACATTCTGGGCGCGGGAAACTCCCCACCACACCCCCGCTCCTCCATCCACTGGACTGACAAGTGCCAACCCGCAAAGGTGCTGGATGGGAAAAGCAGTGCCTCTTTGCCGGCGCCAAAGGAGCAGGGCGACCTGCGCTTGGGCGCTGCTTGCCCACCTAATTCTCTGGCCCCTTCTCCACATGCAAAATAACATTCAGTCCACTTTCACAATTGTTTGAAAGTGGATTTTGCTATTCCGCACAGTAAAATCAAGCTTCAAAGTGGATTGAAAGTGGATTGAAAGTGCATTATTTTCCATGTGCGGATGGGGCCACCCAGGGTTCTGTAGGAAAGTCACCCGCTGCACTAGTAAGACAAGATACTTGTATGTCTGGCATACACACCGAGGACACAGGGAGGATACGTGGTCTGTCGAAGCCGCTCGCTGTGTATGACAGTCTTCCTTCAAACTTGAGAATTTTGAAACCCCTGGCGCCTAAACAAAATAGATTAATTTCGCCATAAATCGCTAATGTGATCTTTCTATTCCTTCTCCTCTGCAAGTCGTGTCGTTTTAGACAGGTTCGTCTTAATTTAAAATGTTCCTTGTTTTTCGATCCTCCCGTACCCTAACTCCTTAAAACCCAACATTTAAATATCTTGGGAACGGGAACAATGTTTATCGATCGCGCTCTCCAAATTCAAAAGATGTTTAACATATTTTTTTTTCAGTATCCCTCCTACCTGTCCTCTGGATATGGGGGGTTACCCGGTTTTATTCTCACACTAATCGTGCGAGGAAAGTTAGGATGAGACTGGCTGGATCAAGTTAACAGGACCATTATGATTCGTGACTGGGAAGGAACTTGACTTCAAACCTCCCGAGCGCCGGGATCACTCTGGCCTCTGCAAACCCCATAAAAGCGGTGAACACCTTGAATGCCGCCTCTGGGACCTGAAATAATTTGCCTTGCCTTTCCGGTCAAAACGCACTGCGCGCAGCGGTACATTTCGACAGCAGCAACCCCTCCAGGTTTTGTAGCCGCATATCATAAAGACGAGGGGAAAAAGAGTATCGAGCATGTGCGCCAGTCCTCTTCTAAAAGGAACCGTGAGAGCGTTTGTTTCCACGCTGCAATCGCGGGAAGGAAAGGGCAACCGGCAAGTCATTATCTTAAAGCAAGTCATTATCTTAAAACAATCACCGGGGGGCTACGCCGCCTTTCCCCGCTGCGAGTGGGAAGAAGAGTAGATGTGTTCCCCTTGGATGCTAAATGGGTTGACTCAAAAGGATTTCGCACCCCCCTTACTCGCCACGTCTTTCCATTGAGTATACTTTAAGATCACCGCCAAATTCCGCCCTCCCCCTCCTCCCCCAGGACGGGCTCCGGCTCAGCTCCCAAAATGCTCCTCTCTCTTGGCAGCGCCGGGTCCCCACTTGCCCTCAACCCCATCCCTGGCAAGGCCAGGCTGACTCACTGCCGCGGGTGGGGTGGGGAGAGAGTGCTGGGCCGGCGGACGGGTCTGGTGGCTGTAGCGCCCACCCTTGTGCGGCCCTTCAGGCTCTGGGGAGCCTGACAGAAGAGCTGGGGGCGATTGGGCGGCGGAGGGGGCAATTCAAATCCTCCCTCCCCCCGCTCGCCCGCCCTGGAACGGGTCGGGTTTCTGTGTGCGCGGGGAAGGCGCCCCGCCACCGCCACGGACAGGCGACCGGAGACCGAGCTGGTCCTCCTCCCTCCCTGCGCCTCCCGCGCATTTTGACCAGGCGGTCTCCCCTTCCTTCTTTCCCAGAGTCCTTTTGCCATCGCCTTTCGCCTCTGAGGCCGAATCGCTGCTCTAGACTGGACCGTCCAAACAGAATCCAAAATACCAAACATCTTTTGGGGGGAGCAAACGAAATAGCAGGAACAACCGGTGAGGACGCCAGGAGAACTCCCCAACTCTGCCTCAGGGCCTAAGAGGCAACCCGGCGACTTCTCCGTCCATCCGCACAATCTTATTCGAAGCCACCCGGCCTTTTGCGCCGGATGCAGACACGAGAGAGCCCGAACCTGCCCCACTGCAGGGCCGGCCCAAACGACCCACCCCTTCTCTGAATTCTAGAAGGAGAAAAGACGCGCACGGGCTGCTGTCATCGTAGGAGCTCTTAAATAAAGATGGCTTTAGTAGTTAGAACCTAAAGGCCGGCGTTCATCATCTCCCTTAAATTGTTCTGATTTTCACGTGTTTAACGTTGTGAGTAGCCTTGATCGACTCTCCAAAGAGTTTTTAAACAAGCCCAGGACCTTCCTCACGTTCTTTTCTACCTTCCTTCTTCCCGGTTCTTTTGCCTTCTTCTTGTGTCTTCCGTCCCAGTTTCCCTTCCTTCTCCTCCTACTTCAGCTTTCTTTCCCCTTCCTTTTTTCGAATATATTTTAGAAACATACAGCGCGCTGTTAACATCAACTTTATTACTAATAGTAGCATGGCAGTAGCGGATGGAGACAGCGATAAGCAACTGGAACAGGTGGCGCGAAAGCAGGCTGCAATAAGACAGGTCGTGTTCTCTGTTAGCCCTCCTCTTATCTGTCACTTCTCTACTTTCCACACTTCCGCCCGAGAACAAACTGAAGAAATCAAGGTAATGGTGAGGGTGAATCCAGGTCTCCCAGTTTCCACCTGTCAGCTCTGCCCCTGCAGACAATGAACTCTTTGAGAAGGGAATTCTCTTGACCACGGCCCAACCCCGTCTTCTGAGACCTTCAGTCTGGTTTCGTTTAACCGGCCTGGGAGTTGAGCTGAATAGCCAAATGTGACCTGAACTGAAAGCGAGAATGGGCAGGTTTCGAGGATAAGGTGGCAATAAGCCTTCCCATCACGGTGCCTCCTCCCACCCCCCTCACAGTTCTCCTTAAACGCTCTCAAATCCCGAGGAAGCAGTTGGCCTCTAGACCATATTCTACCTCGCATTCTTCCCACGCCGGTCTCTTAACCGAAGGGTCTGTCCGAAGAAACACGCCACGCTGCTTAAGAAATTATCCCAATCGAAAGTTTCCATCACCAGATGCAAGTGAATGGGACTACAAATTCCCCGGGGATCCACACCGTTGGATACCGTAGGTCTTCAGAAAACGCCAGACCTCTCCCCACCCCATCCCCTTTCAGTCCATAAAGTAAAAAAGAGAAGACCCACATGGACACGGTGCTCATAATCAAGGACAGAGTTTAATGAAAGAAAACTCTCCTCTCCCCCGCTCCAATGAATCCAGAGCGGCTGCATATACAAACACAAAGAGAAAAACTGACTACATTTTTTCGCATCACGCTTTAGTTTTGGTGTCACTTTTCTTTCAAGGCCGGGTCAGATCTAAGAAGTGAAACCAATCCAAACAATCTGGCGGGTTGGATTCTCTCCCCCCTGGTGTGGTTTTCTTAGCCGGCTGTGCTGTGCGCCATTCTTATCTTTGGTTTTACGAGATTTGTGAAGCCGGGTCAAAACAAACGTTTTGATCAGTTCCTCCCCAAACTCTCCCGTCCGGGCTCGGCAGACCTGAAGGTGCCTCCCAGCCAGCGCCAGCCCAGCCCTCCCCCTTCCCGCCAGTCTCCCTTGTGTGCAGGAGGCGCTCGGGGCTTTCCCACGCTTCCAAGGCACCGACGCTGTTTGGCGCGGGGAAAGCTGCGCGCTTTAGCCAATGAAAAGGTGCGCCAACGCGCTTGGGGATGGAGGGCTGTCACTCACTCTCCTTCTTCTCCAATCCAGCAACTCACTCGAGGGGGGAGGGCGTGGCGCTAGGATGTGGGGGCGGGGCTCTGTGGTTGAGACTGGGCTGCGGCGTGGGAAAGCGCTGCAGAGATTCATTTGGTTCGCTGGCGCCGGCTTGGGAGGGATATAGGCGAACTTAATCCGGAGGAGTCCAAAAGGGACTAACCCCCCCCCGCCGCTCCCCGCTTTAATTGGCATTACTGACCTCCTGTTGTGGAAGCTGGGCTGTCTCCCATAGCCACGATGAAGCGGCCTTGCGAGGAAACTACCTCAGACAGCGATATGGACGAGACTATAGACGTAGGGAGTGAAAATAATTATTCTGGGTAAGGAGAGGTTTGTTTGTTGTGTCTCTCTCTTCTGCTCCACGCGGGGGTGGGATGCTGGTATGCGGACGGAGGAATTCTTTAAAACATCTAAGGCTAGAAATGAGAGCATCAAAATGTACCCACGTGGGAACTGGGAATCCCTTGGGAATTCCGAACTACTGATATCCTGGTAAATAAATAAATAAGATGAAAGGGATGGAGGATCTGCTCAGTTCTGGCAAAGGTCCTTAGCTTTTATGCACTGCTGGCTTACTTTATCCTTGCCTTTCTATTTCTTTAACAAGCAACTACCTTCATTTTTTACCTCTTTTTGTCATCTCAGCCTAACCTACCGCTGCTCTCCTGGGGGTTACGTTGTAGAGATGATAAAATAGAGGAGAGGCGAATTTCTAAAGTAAAGTCACAGTCATGGATCCCTTCCTTAAGGGTAGCAAAGTTAGCGGAGTGCATAAAATGAAGTGCATACATTGTTTTTTAAAAATCCCAACTATCTTGGAGGTATGAGTGGAAGATTTTTCTGAATAAAATAATATTTTCTGTGAGATGTTTTGGAAGTTTCTTTTATAGAAGTATTCTGTGTAAGATCTGCCCTGTACAGTACCCAGTAACACTCTGGTGATGCTGCCCATGTTAAGTAGCAGCAGTATTGAAAGGATGCCAAAAATATGCTATGCTTCCTTGTGCTAAGGAGTGAGCATTTACAGTAGGAAACATTTCATCTCATCCAGTAAGTGCTATTGGACAATATTGTCTGGTACTTTCGAATAGGATGTATGTTGCTGGAATCTTTTTGTGTAAGACACCACACAGTGCATACTGTTTTGAGATAACCAGGGTTTGCCTGGTGGAAAGAATGGGGTAGAACAAGGTAAGGAGGGAGAAAGGGGCTAATGGATTGTACTACATCAGATTTTATTTCGCTACAGAAGAATAGATGGAAAATGGTTTGGGCAAGATACACTTGAAAACGTCTGCTACCAAGCACCGTTTCCCTACTTGTCTATCAAATCCTCGAGGTGTTATCAAACCAAAGCAGTTAACAAGAGTCCTATTAAATAAATTTTAGACTATCATACTACAATCATAAATAAACTTGGTAAGGATCAAATCTCACTGAACTCAGTAGGGTTTACTTCAAAATATAAATGCTTAAGGATAGCTTTTATTGATCACTTAGATAATTGTGTAACTGACATTTCAATACAAGGCTTCCTTTTGTGTTTCTGTGTAACAGTTAAACGAAAGGTACCACTTCTTTGTTATGTGTTTAATCTTTTATTTTGATTCTGTAGTATAGTAACACACCAAAATCAAAACAGGAGAGCAAAACAATGGATTTCCCAATGTTAGGCACTTAGGCACTGGATTTAATGGAAGAATGAAGGACATGCTTAAAATTGTCCCATTTAAATTAATGACACTAGGAAGACCTTATTTAAATCTTGCCAATACAATGCAACAACTTTTGATTTCCCTCAAGATTTTATAAGTAAAAACCGCTAGAAACACAATTCATTTTTGGGCCAATAGTTCCTATTCACTTCAAACTTTTCTCCAGGTTTACCAAGATACAGTATGATTTAGGAGTATTAAGAGGCATTACTCACATGATGGTTTTAATCCAATTACTCTTTCTCATCCATTTTAAATTAACCTGTATCATGCTTGAGGGCATCTACATAGCATTAACATTTAATGATAGCCAGATTGACTTATTTGCTGTACAGTGGACCAATTCAATCTTGATCCCAACCGAACTGGATGGTGCAGATTAACTGGATGATTATTCTTAACTCATTATTTTAAAAATAAAAGTTATATGCACATTCTAAATCTTAAACTTGGTTGAAATGACATCCTTTCTGCATAGTCTCTTTAAAATCAGTGGGTCATCTTTGGAGTTTAATGGATTGTAGAATCATTGGCCTAAGGGAACAGCTAAATTCTACTGGTGTAACTGTTACAATAAGCCAAAAATTAGCTGAATGTAACAGATGGAAAATTCTAACGATCATTTTTTAAAATGAAGTTATACAGTCAGTATTTTATAACAAGACAAAAATTTCCTGTTTGTTGATAGCTAGGTATGTTTGAAAGATATATAGAAATATGTATATAATCATTCATTTTAAAATATATCCATTTTTAAAAGTTGAGTCAAACATGCATTTAATCTCTTTCACTGAAATCAGTGAAATATTTAAGTGTTGGATTTCAATTGAATCATGCCAAAAGTTTTGAAATATTTAACCTGGAGTGGATTATATGAAAACATGACTTATAAGAATGGAACAATGTTAAGCCACTTTACAATGCAATCCTAACAACACTTGGGACTCGCTGAATAGATTTGTGGGATTTTGAGTGAACCTGGGTCGTTTTGGCATTCCAAATGCTTCAACCTACTGAATGGGATTGAACAACTTAAATCGAGGTTGCAAATGCCTTATTGAAAGGACTGGATATTGCAGACAAGACAGGGATTGCAACCCAACTTCTTAGTTGGATTGTGAACACTAAGAAATGCAAAAAAGTAATGATATTAGGATGAAGAATGTTATATCCTGACCCTGACCATGAGTACTTAAAAGAAAGTCCCATTCATTTTAGTGGAACAGATATATGCCCAACCACTGGTAAACAGTACTTTTTGTATGTGCAAATATATACCAGTATATATGTGTGTGTGTGTGTGTGCCTTGTATCGGTTGTGAATGAACATTGCCCACTTATTTAAATTGCTGCTCTTCTCAGCCAAACACATAGGAGTAAACTCAAGCCTATGCAGATCATTGCTTCCATATATGTTGCTTGACAATATTATAATCTGTGCTGACAATGTGCCATTCTTTGGTGACAGGAGGCATGTGTGTTCTGTACTTGAGCATAAGCATCTGGGTACAACAAAGTATTGAAAGAAGCAGCCCTGAACATACACAGAATCAGACTTCTGGCAATAATGTTTCTTTGAGTGTATGAAGTCTTGCGTTATCAGTTTAATCTACAGGCTTGTTCTTTTAGATGGAATGTTTTATATTTAGTTGAAGCTACTCAGCTAAGCTCAACTCAAATATGGAGTGTGTTTGGGAAGGCATCTTTTCAATAAGATGCATTACCAAAAATCTAATAGAAAAGGTAAGAGAGAGGTGAAAGTTTTTTAGAATACACTGTGTGCTATTAATGGGAAGGGAATGGGAATATGTAATAAATAGCATAATGAGATTAAACATCTGACATGTCTTTTCAACTGTTTCCCAGGCATAGTGCCAGTTCTGGGATCCGATCAAATTCTCCTACCACAACATCACAGATTATGGCCAGGAAGAAAAGAAGAGGGGTAGGTTTCCTCCTAACAGTGTTGTATTGCTACAGTCACATATGTTGTGTAATTTTTTTTAAAAAAATGTATATTTTGCAGCTTTTTAAATCTATATCTCATTTTATTTTGGAATAGATTATTGAGAAAAGGCGTCGAGATCGTATAAATAACAGTTTATCTGAACTGAGGCGGCTTGTGCCAACAGCGTTTGAAAAACAAGTAAGCATGCATTCATTATATTTATATTCTGACTCTCCTCCCATCTGGCCATGGTGGCGTTTTCATAAAGCTCATTAAAATGAGACTTGATGGGTTCTGATCTTGGCACAAAATAGAAACGTCAGTAAAATGCTTTGTTGTGGCAAAACTATTAAAAGGCAAAATCCTCCACAAAGCTGAAAACATTTCCATTCTCTGCCTTGCTGTTCCTTTGAGAGCAACCGTGTTAAAATGTTGCCTCTGTTCTTTCGAAGAATCCCAGTAGTGGTTTTTCTCTTGTTACATGCTTATTGTTTTAAAAAGTCAAATTCCCTTCTGGACAGACCTCAATAGCAGCGTTAATAATTTTTTTAATGCTTCTTTAAGTTATATACCTATATGCAGATGATGTCATGGGTCAGTTTCTGTAATATTTATAATATATCTGCAAAGAAATATAACAATTTTTGCTTGAGCTTTTTTTTAAAAAAATTACTTCTTTGGCTTTTTAGAAGTATACTTTTTCTGTGATTTGGAAAAGGTATGTCTAATATTAGTATTCCTGCGAGAATGGCATGAGTAAGAGTCAACAGAAACGTGTATCCCACTTAGGGATAATTGCAGCAAACGTGAATGACTAGCATAATAATTATCATGCCTACTTGTAAAGCAGGGCTATCCCACATCCTGTTTCTGCCACAGCCCCTTGCCTCACGTTCCCCTCAGAGCCTTTCCTCTGGGACAGTACGGCACGAGGCATGGGAGAAAATTGGTGGAAAATCTGTGGATCTGTCCCTCTTTATCCTAATTTTCCAATCCCAAAATGCACAAGAAATCCATTTATTCTTTGGCGAATGGGTGCACACCATCAGAGATGTCAACCTATCCCATTAAATTTTTTTATTTATTTCCCCCCTTTCTCTCCTGTAGGAGACTCAAAGGGGCTTACAATCTCCTTGCCCTTCCCCCCCTCACAACAAACACCCTGTGAGGTGGGTGGGGCTAAGAGAGTTCCATAAAGCTATGACTAGCCCAAGGTCACCCAGCTGGCATGTGTGGGAGTGTATAGGCTAATCTGAATTCCCCAGATAAGCCTCCACAACTCAAGCAGCAGAGTAGGGAATCAAACCCAGTTCCTCCAGATCAGAATGCACCTGCTCTTAGCCACTACGCCAGTTCTCCAGGTTACAGTGCATCAAAAGTGACAGTAAGACAGGAGCACATAGAACCTGAAGTGCTTATGGAATCAAGCTAGGAAGTGTAGCGTCTCAGCAAGATGTGCTGTATGTCGAGGGGAAACTTAAATCCTATCCCTGTCCCAAACCTATAAGATTTGAAAGGAGGTTCTTTTAATGTTCCAGACTGGTTGATTGGTTTAATTCTAAATAAAAAAAACCCATGCATTAATTTCCTTATAATGGTTAGGTTGTTGCTTCCCTGATAGACACATCCAGTTGCAGTTACAAATGGTGCCTGATGGAAGGGGAAAATAACTATGATTTTTGAGGAAAGGACAAAAAAGTCTTCCTTGCTATAAGGTCTGAAGTTTTAATTTAAACCTTGAGATTTCAGTTGCTTAAAACATACTCGGGAAT
Source organism: Sphaerodactylus townsendi (assembly GCF_021028975.2). NCBI lineage: Eukaryota > Metazoa > Chordata > Lepidosauria > Squamata > Sphaerodactylidae > Sphaerodactylus > Sphaerodactylus townsendi. Next base: position 113,346,956 of record NC_059425.1, on the reverse strand, counting down.
TCTCATTGTACCTTGATGAAGCATCCCACAAACCGCCTCGGTAGCTGGTGCTCGGAGATTTCAGGCGGTAAGATATCTTGCTTACACAGAAGAAAGCAGGAATGTCAATGCAACAAGTAATCAGCATTGTATAATTATTTGACTGTGTTTGAGAAACTGTATACATTAAAACCTCACTTTACAAACGCTCTACCACTTATGCTAAAGTAGTCTGTGGAATAATACCAAATATTTGACCTAAAGCAATTCCATTAAGAGTATTATACAGGCTTTAAAAACAAATTCTTATTTGTCTAGACTACGTATATTGTTCTGGGTTTGTCTAACTTCTCCATCAGAGTGGGGAAATTATATAAATTATGGTAGTTGATCTGAAGCGGTATTACATACAGCATGCCCGTCCTGGCAGAGAGAAAAGCATTACCGAGTTGTGGTGCGGCAAGTATATTTTGTTAAGCAGGTGATAAAGAGCAGGCAATACCGAAGCAATTGTGCTAGCCAGGCTAATTTTAAAGCGTAATCGGTAAAGCAGTTCACCGGGCGAAGGGCTTTTCGGTTGGAAAGCATGGAAGAATGGAGCCTAGTCAAAGAAACTGGGACAAGAGACAACAGTTGTTTGTGGTTTTCAAGAAGTAAACAATGCAATGGGACAAACACAATGTGGAAGGGTCTCCAGACCCGTTTCCTTCAAAATTGCCCAGCAGCGAGCTTTTTACTGCGCTGTCACCAACAGTTGTATTGGGACTATGCAAAAGATTAGCACAGAGGAAAATACACATTGTAATTTAGCGTGTGTGTACGCATGTGCATTGTAAAAGAACATTTTCTTAAACAGTTCAAGAACCCCCATCACAAAATATTTATAACTACCTTGGCATTGTGCACATTAACTGTAAGAAACAACAGTGGGAGGAAGCGAAAACAACCTTCATATGATTTGCCAGGTCTCATCTCTTTTCTGTTATTGTTTTTGATTGGCCTCCTTTACTGATTTATTGCGCCTTCTATCAGGTTGCTTAAGGTGGCTTAGAATGCAAAGATTACAAATATTAAACAATGTAAAGCCTCATTTTTTTCCCAAGAGAATGCCTGTAACTTAAGCCACCTTTTATAACCCTTACAAATAAAGTGGTCTTAGAGTGCCTTCTGCCTCTTTGGAGAGCTTGGTCCACAAGAGGGAGCCACTGTAGGAAAGGAATTGACTGTAGTATATCGGCGTTATGGGCAACCTTAAGTGGGGTAAGGTAATAAATAACAACAAAACCAAAAGAGAATGAATGATGCGTGGAGATATATGCGCTATACACAGTTCTTCAATAATCCGGCGCGGATGGGAGGTGCTTTACCCGGTCTTCGCGATCTATCAACAATTCCTGCATTGACTTTTAGAGCGACTCGGCTGATTCTGGCTGGTTAGGCAAAATCTTGAAATTTGCTCTGCTCCATGTGCGTCCCTCCCAAAGCTGTGTGGAAGAGGACAACCATCCCAGACAGAAGGGTCCTATGCTGCCAACAACTTTAATGGTTGTGGTCAGAAACCTCAACTGAATTTGGAAACAAACTGGTAGACATTCTTTCTTTTTGCCATCAAGTCAGCGTTCCGATTGAGCATGACGCGAGTAGCCTCGTTGAGACACTGGTGGCGGTATTCAGAGGTGATACGCCATTGCCTGCTCTGTAGCCTGGCGGTAACCCAGTTACTCTCCTGGGTAGGGCTCTTATTAAGCTGGAGCGAATCCGGCGTAGCCGATCAAAACAGGGATGACTGGAGCCCTACTGCAGGAAAGGCTGATAACCCCGGTAATATCAATCTGGAAAAGAGGAGGGCATGGTGGGAGGAAACAATGATTGCTGCATTGGAAGCCCCCCGAAAGGTTGTCACTTTAAAGCTTATGATGGTGAGCCGTCTCTGTTAAATCAGATATCGGAACCCTGCAATAACGCTATACATTGCCACGAAGGCGAAAAAAGTATACGGAATACAGGAAAATCATCGTAATGCTAAGAATAAATTCAAATATGGAACCCAGCCGCCTAGGGAGGTGAAGAGTTCCCCGTCACTGGCAACCTGAACCGGTGATCGGACAAACATCATCGTCAGGGACGTTTTTTAGGGCTGATCCTGCATGGAACAGAGGCCGGGACCGCCAATGGCCGGTAATTTCTTTAGAATTCTACGACTTCGGTGGCGTAAGATTCAGGGCTAGCCTGGGCTATTCAGGTCAGGGTAGTAGACAGTATAGCAAATATTAGTGTTCTGACCTGATTCAATCCAAAGTACCCAGAAGACAAGTTCAGAAGCATATTATAAAAAGAAACACTCAGATCCAGGTGAGAACTTGTATGAATAGAACATGCTTTTGTTTACTCAAGAGGGACTCTGCATTTTCTGCCGATTTCCCTCTTGAGCTGCAGTTTTCCGATGACCTCAAAACCCAAAGAGATTCTTTCAGGGTTACCGGACTCGCCGTATGGAAGATGCGAAGCCGGTAACGGTACTGGCATGCGCAAGGACTCCAAACATGCTTTGTGACTCCAGTTTTAGGCAGAAATATTTTCTAAAAACTCTTTTTTTAAAAAAAGATGTTGGCTGAATGCTCTTAGACATGGGAAATGGTTGTAGAAAATTTCAAATTGCACCCACTTCTTGATGATCCTCAAAAATACAGCGAAACAATTATGAGTTTCCATTTTAGCCAGGCGCCAGCGGTGCCTATTTAAGTATCAGAAGGGTTCTCAGCAACACCCTGAACTTTTCATCTTATCCTGAATAAACTTTATTGGTAGTGACATTCACTTGAACATCCTTATGATTTATTTGCTTCATTTATACCCAGACTTTCACCCCAGTGGGTCCAAACTGGCTTATATTGTTATCCCCTCTCCCTTTTTGTCCTCATAACCTACCTGTGAGGTAGGTTAAACTGAGATTGTGTGACTAGCCCAAGATCACCCAGCAAGCCTCCATGGCACAGTGAGGATTTGAACGTGGGTCTCCCAGATCCAAGGCAGACACCGTAACCATTATGTTTCACTGGTGCTTGCTGACTTACAAGTTCTTTCGGCTCAGAACAGTCACAGTTGTTTGCACCATTTAAGCTGGCCTAGTTCAGTTCTCATTACAGTGACAAAATGCCAATTCGTACATGGAAGTACCTCTTTTGGTCTCTAGTGAATGGGCACTACTTAATAAAAGCATTGTGTTTTGATATGAGGTGGCAAAGCTCTGTATGTGGTAATTAATCAAGAATGACTACCATGTCAGTAAGCCTTGGATTTCACTAATAACAATTCATTACAGCTGTAATAATCTAATGCATGGTTCTCCAAAGCAGCACCCATCAGTGCCATGATACCAGCCAACACATTTCCTGGCACTCACCTAGTGTTTTAAGAAAAACCAGACAGGGCTTCTGATTGACCATAGAATGTCAGATTGGATGTGCAGATTTTTCAAAAGTTGTATTGTCACACTGGTGTGTGAACCAGCATTTTTTTTTTAAAAAAAACAATGCATTAATTTGGAAAGGCAGCCTGTTAAACAGAGCTTCACATCCTGACATTTAGTGTTTGGCTCTGTCACCTGTGGCAGCCATTTTCAGGTTGCACACATCATCCCGTATTAGAATTACAACAGTGCCCACAGGCTGAAAAAGGTTGGGGACTGTGGGGCTCAGTTTTTAGACGGGGGTGGGACTCAGTTTTTAGAGTAAGGACTGTGGGACTCAGTTTTTAGAGAAAAGGAGGAACATGTCTTACCTCCCTGGAGCTTCTCTTCTAATTCAACTCTTCCACTTGCTGGCCTCCAATATCAAAGAACAGTTGGCTGTCTGTTGCTCATTTCCCTCATTCACTTTTCCCTCAAAAGGAACATTCAGCTTTCTCCAACCGTGTTCCCTAGATTATTATTCCTGCTTTATCTGTAATTGGAAAAGACTGCTGCCATCTGTGATGGCTTGCAACTTAGTTATGTTTCTCCAAGGTGATGCTGGTTGATGGAAGCAGGAGTAAAGACTCTCAGGCTTCAGCACAGAGTGAGGAGGGATAATGTCCTGCAGGTTTGGACAGGGAAAGCTGGAGGTTGTGAAAGGGAAGCGAACTTGAACTGTAGTGGACCCATATCGACACCCATGATATTACAACATATCTCCCTCCAGCCACTTTATAACCTTGCAAACTTTGCCTTAAAAAAAATTTTTTTTGTCTTCCAGTAGTATGGAGAATAACTCGGTAATAAAATTTGAAGGAGAAAATAACAATTTTTTACTGTGCCAAGGTCTTTACTCTACCTTGATTGACTTTGGCTAGATATACCACTTTTGAGACTATATTGGCCTTACCATTTGGGGAGAAACTGCTTGAGCAGTGACTTTTACAATAGATCAGGGGTCCCCAATGTGGTTCCCATGGGTACCATGGTTCCCACTGATACATTTTCTGGTGCTTACCAAACATTTTTAGGAAGCAGATAGGGCCATGATGGCTTTTGCCCATCAAGGATTTTTATTGATCATTAGAAATTTGATTGGCTGTGCAGGTGTTTTTTTTAAAAAAAATATTGCTGTGGCAGCAACTGTCACCACAGCACAAGGATCTGCACTGAAGTTAAGTTGTGATTATCATTTTGTGAATGACTCTTCCTCCTGTGGCCATCATTTTATTTCGGTGCCCATCATGCCCTGTCAGAATTCCAAATGTTCTCATGGGCTCCACAGGGTAGAATAGAATTTGTCACTAGTTTCCTATCTGCTGGGTGACCAGTTTTTTTGTGTTGCACTCCTCCCAAACAGGAGCTTAAAGACAGTCCTGGTAGGCCCTATTTCTGAATAATTGCTTTAATATGCTGCTTATTAGAGACCATCTTTGTATTTTGGCTTTCTCTTATTGGTTAATTTTTAGGGCTTAACTATGTGTTACAAAGTCCTTGTTTTCTCTCCTATTGATAAGTCTTCCAGTTGGGACTCCCATTAGTGGCTGTTTTAGGTCAGAAGAATGATGAAGGGGACAAGGCTTATGTTTTCTCCCTCCCAACTTGTGAGCCATGGTCCTGATCCAAACTGAGTTCATGTGTAACTAAGCATTAAGTTCTGAAAGTGGAACTATCAAAGCACATGTGGTCAACAAGACCATGGCAAGAATGGAGCAACAAGACCAGGACTTTTAATGTATCATCCATTTCAAAGGCTAGAAGACCTGCTTCTTTTTGGCCTAAGAAAATCAGTATCGCCTAAAGTGAAGTTCAAACCCTAATTTAATTTATGGACTGCTGTGGTTGGACTTTGGGTAAGTCTCACTGATCAGCTACTGCACTGTTTGTAGTCCCATTCACTTAATTGCACTTGTAAGGGCTTTACAGTGAATTATGCCTTTTGGGGTTCTGTGTGGCTCTCAGAATTGGAATGGATCTTTGTACCTTGTTTTAAAATGGTTAAAAAAATTGGCACGAGTTTTCATATGTGTAGCACATATGCCTGTACCCTAAACCTTTTCTCCTTGCCTGTACCATTTATGTACTATTCTAAGCATGTGTGCAGTTGTCATGCTTGATGCTGTGATATAGAGCTTGTGCTAAAAAATAAAGGTCTGGAATACAGATGCTCTGTAGAAGGTTTAGCTGAGAACGCTCTAGTGACTGGGAAAATTGAAAACATAAGATAGAGCTTAAAAGAGAGTATACCAAATCACAGCACACAAAACTTTTTAAGCTTTTATTGGTTGTGCCTCTTATCTTAAAGGGATCTGCCAAATTAGAAAAAGCAGAAATCCTGCAAATGACAGTCGATCATTTGAAGATGCTCCAGGCGACAGGTGGGAAAGGTAAGGAACTGATTTTTGTACTGCTTCTAATATTAGCTGGGGAAACCTAGCAAAACGCTCCTTTTGACAAGCCAGGATAGGCAGTTCTAGCTTAAAGGAGTGGAAATCAATGCTAAAGGCAGGACTGAATTCGTGGGAAAGTACTATTGGGACAAAAGAAGCACTTGACCCTGGGCTTGTGTTTGCTTTCATAACACTGTGGGAGAGTAAAGGCTTCATTCACAGGCAGCCCAGTCAGAGATTTGTTTGGGGTTTCCAAAGAGCACTGAAATCAGCACAAGGGAGACAAAACAAATCCCCCAAACATCCAAACATAAACAAGGATGGCTACGGCAACAATTGTGCGGCAAGAAACAAAACCAAAGTTAAAATTCATTATGCAGCTGCTACGGTGGACTCGGAGGAAACATTCCTTATTGTTTATGTATTGCATTTTGTTTTAGAAAGAGTGTTTTCCATGCAAAATTAGGCTTTGCTATTCACTCACCAGGGCAACACTTATGCTTCTGTCTTTTGGGTGTTTGTCGGTTAAGGAGAGACCCAATACTAATTTTTTTAAAAAAAACCTTCCAGTTCTCATTCTGTGTGTCTTAATTTGTATTGTGTGCGATAGGGAATTCAAACAAATGCAATTTTATGCTTAGCCATGATGGCCTTATATGCATGTTTTCTTGGCCTCAGCCACCTGCACTGACTATATTGCCTGTAAAAATTACCATCCTTTCTATTCTTATCCAAGGGTATCTGTAAGGTGGGTGGGGAAGGTTGTATGTGTGTAAGAGGGCTTGCCTCTTCCCTTTCTGTTACATGGGCTACATTGCCACCATTCAAGTTTTGCCCTTCCTTTCGCTTTCTGTGGTTTTAGGCACTGACAGAGGCTACAAGTATTGGGTAGTAATCCTTCCCTGCCTGCTAACTGACTTTAGTCCAGTCAGGAGTTTCTGGTCTAAATGTGGACAAGCAGCAGACACTCAGGATGAGAGAGTTTTACACAGTGAGATCTTTAGAAGGTAAAGGTCTTAATTTACCAGTCTTGATTCACTACAGCACAAGAGAACTGGGGAAAAAATAGCAAAACACTACAGGGTATTGTAGAACTAAGAAAACAAACATAGACATGAGTCTAAGTTCTACAAGATACTGGTGTTACCTTGGCATTCCCTTCTGTGAAACAGACAGAAGTCTGCTGGAGCTTTGAAACAAAGGCAGATTAAGGCAGACTTCACCCCATTTCTCCCCAGTCCTTGGTTCTTGGCTTTCAAACTTTCACACAGTGTGTTATACCTTTTTAACCCTTCCTCTTCCAGATGGGAGGGGTTCACTTTGACCTAACATGGAATTAGGTTTGGTTCTTTACATGTGTAGCCTAGCACCCTTCTCCAGTGATATCAAAGGGCACATTCCTCAACTTTTAATGGCGTAACTCAGGATATCTAAATAACCATCTATCGTGTCCATCTGCATCATATCTATTTGTTTCCAAAAAGAAGCCACCTGATCTGAAATCTGAGGAGTCTTTCTCAGGAAAGAATGTTTTCTTTAAGATTAGGGTTCCTCTGTCACAGCAATGCTTGCTTTGATTACAGAGCCATTAAACGTGAGATAATGTAAATTATTTTTGAATGGTCTGAAACACTACAGAAATGTTAAGATTTATCATTGGGTAGGGTTTGGGGTGCCAGGTAGATTACCCTCACTTTTCTTAAGGAAGGCACTAATCTTTTTAGTACAGTGTATCTCACAGATCTGTTCTGAGGATGCACAGCCAACTTGGAGCTTTTGAAGGAAACATGGTTATGGATGCAATAGATCGTATCCTTTATTTCATCTGCTTTTTTCAGTTCCTTTCCCTCTGCTACCTTGCAAAGTGTGTTCAAACTCAAACAAAGCATACATATTAGATGTAGCATATTTAATTAATTAATCATTTGCATACTTATACTGAGCAAAGGATGTGAATTCCCTTTATATAGTGCTGTATATTTTTTTAAGAGCATAGGATTTCAATCTTCGACTTTAGTTGTTTTTGTGGGTGAGGCTGCAAAACTTTGTTTTTCTTAGGTACGGCCTTGGGTTGAGTCACAGGCATGTTCTGAAAGCTCTATCCTTCATAAGGGCCTATTCTGGATCAGGACTGCAGTGTAAAGGGGCTTGAAGCTTCCAACAGCACTGTTTTCCTGACCAATAACAGCCCCTAAGAACCACTGTTTGCTCAGCTAAGGAGAGCAACGTGAAACTGGGGCAAATAGCAGCTCCTCAGCTATTACAGCTGGGGTAAATGTTGTTTGTATGGATGTGGGCTGGGAGATAGATCCATGGTTGTTTCATTCCTGATCTGAACCAGATCCCCCAATTCTGCCAAGCACAAAAACTCCCTGAACATGTTGGTAACCTTAACTGGGAACCTACCTAGGAAACCATCATGTGTAGTTAATGTTTTGCACTATATAGTTTGTTAGGCAAGCAGTTTGTTGGGGAAGGGTATTATGAAGGGTAATGTGGCAGCTATTTTTAATTTGATTGATAGTTTAAGGTATGGCTGTGGCAGCTGGAATGACCTACTCAGTACATATTTAATGGTTCTTTAAATGCACACGGGCCAAAAGATGGGCACTGCTTTTTACCATTCATTGTCATACTGAAACATTGCATCTAGGCTCTTCTCCCGACGACACTGACTTTAGTAGGTGTAGAAGAATATGATTACGCTTATTATTGAATCTCCTATGGACCTTTCTCAGCATTTTGTTTATGAAATGTTGGACCCTGGTAGGAAAAAACTAACGTTTTTCCAAAAAGAGAATTAATAACACCCTACATACTGTACTACCCCACATATCATGTTAAATAAGATCTGATGAAAATAGGCAATGAATTATCAGATTGTGCATATCTTTGCGGTGGGGGTGGATTGCACACTGTCACAAAAAATTTAAGTGAGCTCGCATTAACTAGAAACTACAAACATATAAAATTTAATCTCATGAAGCGTCTTTTGGGTTTGTGCAAAATGTAGCAAAAAGAAAGCTTGTATATTGGGGGGTGGGCAGGGGGAGATTTGTAATGGCAATAATTCTCTGGGTATGTGGATTTGGAAGGCACAGCATGTAATGTCAATGAACCACATGTCAACTTAAAATCATTTGTTGGAAAGGAAATTATTGCATTTATTATTTGCTTACAGTAGCAGTCATTTATTAATTATTGGAACAATATTCACCCATTAGAGAACGTTAAACAATTTTGTACAATTTTGATAGACATTGATGACTGTAGAACTATGTTATGTAAAAATGGAGTGTAGAAACTCTAATTTGAGCTTTTCGTAGATGTAAACTTTGATTAGGCTCACAGTTATTTTATATATTTTTAAAAATAAAAAGCAGCAGCTTGGGTCTTTCTGCATAACAGGTTTAGAAAAGTATGTCATGTTTTTTTAGAATTTAGATCTATTCTAAAAGAACTCATTTAGCTGTCTGATATTCAAGTTCTTTTAAGAATTACTCAGCTTGCAATATAAATTGATCTGTTCCAACATAGTTTATTTGTCAGGGGTATTTTTCTGTTGTTCACCTGAGAGATAGGTGTTCATTTCTGCTTTCTGTCCTGTTGTTTTGGAGCATGCAGCTGAATTTAAGGCTGTGTAAGCCTGGCAAATGGTCTTTATCTATGCTGGATACCTTGATTGCTACTACATGAAAAGGTAACTTTGGCTCATTGGCACACAGTGATAGCAGGGGAGAGTGCATGGCTAGGCAATTAAACTGCCCACCCCACATTTGCCATCAAGTCACAGCTGATTTATGGTGACCGCAATGGGTTTTCACAGCAAGAGATGTTCAGTCATAGTTTGCCAATGCCTGCCTCCGCATCACGTCCCTGGTATTCCTTGGAGATCTCCCATCCAAATACTTGCCAGGGTCAAGGCTGAGACTGTGACTGTCAAAAGTCACTCAGCATGTTTCCATGGCACAAATAGGGATTCAAACCTGGGTTTCCCAGATCCTAGTCCAACACTTTATGGCTCTCTGGCATTTTTAAATTTTTAATGAGAGCCATCAAAAACATTTTTAAAATCTTGGCTTTATGATTTTGGTAACCAACTCAAAGCCACCTTTTCCAGGTGGTTATTTTAGATGACTGAAGCATTATTTCTCCTTGTCAATAACATACATTTGTTGTAACACAAAGACTTACAGAATAGCAAACTGACATTTCTTATTCAACAACAAATTCCAGAAAAATAACCAACTCCTATGAGACCCCGCTTGTGTAAAATATTAAAAACAATCAATCATTAGCCTGAATATCATGTTACAAACTGTTGTTTCTGTTGTTACTGGTTTTACTTAAGTTGTGTCTCAGATAACTTAATATAAGGTTAATCAATATATCTAATGCAGAACCTCAACAGTATTGCCAAACCTTCCAGCCTTGGTTCTTGTGGGCCTTCCAAGCTTGGTTGTCCAGAGCCCAGTGGATCTTGTTCCCAGAGTTTCGACATAGGCTGGCATCTTCAGAGGTGTATCACAGAGGGCAGTCTGTTACACTCTGTGTCCAAGTCTGGACACAGTGTGTTACAGTGTGTAACAGACTTCCCTCTGTGATACACCTCTGAAGATGCCAGCCACAGATGCAGGCGAAACGTTAGGAACAAGATCCACCAGACCACGGCCACACAGCCCGGAAAACCCACAAGATCCACTTGAATCTGGCCATGAAAGCCTTCGACAATACATTCCAGCCTTGGTTTCTGTCAATAAAAGACAGGGGAAATGTGATTCATTAGAATATCACAGACCGGGTGTCACAAAATTGATAATGATTTCAGATTAGGAGCCACAATTAATTACAAATTCTGTTCAACAGAAAATATGTGAAATATTCAAAGCTAGGGAAAATGTCCTGAGGTTAAAGGACATCTGGCACTTCTTATAGTTCAAAGCAATATTCATTTTGGCAGTAAATGTAGTTCACTAGTCACAACAATATAATGCCAAAAGCTACCAGGGGGTGTTACTCCATGCTATTCTTTATTGCACAAGATTAATCAGAACACATCTGATGCATGAACACAACTTTCTATGTGTGCAAATCTTTATTAATTTTAAAAGAGGTGATGTTCATGTACATTGGAACGTGTGTATGGGTCATGTTGAATTAGGTGAATGATCAGCCCTTTGAAGGCATTATTTACAAAGAAAACATAACATTTAAATGCAGTCTTTTACGTATATGAGAGAAAAGGAAAAAAAATCTTACTGTCTAAACTTCTAATATATGACTAATTGTTCTGTGAGCATTTCTCTCATACATCTATACTAAAGTACAGCAAGAGATGGGTATTATTGTGGGGAATCTTTAAATAGACCTTGTCTTAAACAATAATTTTTTTAAGTATTTCTGACATGGGTAGTGTCTTTCCATTTTGATGTCTGAATGTAAAGACAATGTGATCAAAACTTTGTTGTACTGACATCACTATTCACATGTAAATATGCTCTTCATTTTTTCTTTAATAAAAGCAGCTCTAAAATCGGCGTTATGACATTACAGATCTATTCTTCTGTAATATCATAAGTTAAAATAGGTTAAAATTGTGTGACTGACTAAAGTATTTTTGTTTTCTCTGTGTTCCAGGTTATTTTGATGCACATGCTCTTGCCATGGATTTTATTAGTATTGGATTTCGAGAATGTCTAACTGAAGTTGCAAGATACTTGAGCTCTGTGGAAGGTCTGGACACATCTGACCCTCTACGAGTTAGGCTAGTCTCTCATCTCAGTTCCTGTGCTTCCCAGAGGGAAGCTGCTGCCATGACCTCCTCTATGGCACACCATCACCACCATCCTTTGCACCCTCACCACTGGGCAGCAGCTTTTCACCATCTCCCTACAGCTTTACTACAGCAGAACGGACTACATTCCTCTGACATCTCTCCTTGCAGACTGTCAACAGCATCAGAAATGTCTCCCCACGGATCTGCTCTACTCACTGCCACTTTTGCTCATGCTGATTCCACGCTTAGAGTGCCCTCTACTGGCAGCATTGCTCCCTGCATACCACCACTTTCTACCTCTCTTCTCTCCCTCTCTGCCACCGTACATGCTGCAGCTGCAGCAGCTGCCCAGAGCTTCCCTCTGTCATTCACTGGGGCATTCCCAATGCTTCCACCTAGTGCAGCAGCAGCTGTGGCAGCTGCAACAGCAGTCAGTCCACCATTGTCTGCATCTGCAACATCCAGTTCTCAACAAGCAACCAGTAACGGAAGTAGTAAGCCTTACCGACCCTGGGGAACTGAAGTCGGGGCTTTCTAAATCTCACCTTTATAAGCCTTTTTGGGATGTTTATCAAGTTACAACAGATGCTTCTTCGCACAAAATGTAATTGTTAACAAGTAAAGTTGCCTTATGGATGCCCAGAAACCACATGGAGAACAGCAAAACTTTTTGGCTTAAAGCGTCAAAATGAACATGAGATATTTTCTTCTTTGCTGCATTAGGCATCATACAGGACAGTGGTGATTATCAAAATGATGACTACCATGTAGGCATTGTCCAAAAAAATGTATAGATTGTAGAATGAACCCTCTTGCTATCTCTTTGTGTTTGCAGAGGGAGGTATACATTACTCTTAAATAGTTTTCAAGAAAGATGAATGGAGAAGTGCCTGATCTCTGCCAAGTGTACACTTTTGTTTCACGGGCAAATAGAAACACCTCTGAAGAGAAGAATATGAATGGGGAATGAGATCCAGAAAGGAATGTCATTCTGAAACAGGGTATACACTATAAGTCTACAGGCTTCAAACCTTTGGTATAGTGGGATTAAAGCAATTTAACTCTCTACAGGATTGCCACCTAAAGCAGTAACCAATTTGATTTCTGAAGCTTTACACAGCTACTTACCTAGCTCACTGTTTGTACAGATATGTCCAGTGGTAATAGCTAACATAACATTAATAAAAGTGCTGTTCTTTCCAGAACTTGGTTTTATAAATTTCCCACTTCAGGCAATTTTCTTTAAAGCAAGTGGTCCAGAGTTATGTCTCTCCAAACACTTGTTCCACACCAAGACATTGCACTTGGATCTGTTTGTAACTGACGTGTCTGTTAAAACTTAGCATTCTCTGGCCAGATACAAACCCTTAGTTCTCCTCTTTGGCATTTCTTGGGAATAAATTTCTTCCTAGTTTTGAAAGAATAGCTATAGTGTGGCTATGTGGACCCTTTTAGCTGACTGTCCCCCCTGCTCCAATACCTATGGTGTCATATGTCTTAGATTCACAAATTAAATCTCTTAGAGGATGTAAGTTATTTTGTCACTATCTGGACAAGCAGTGCTGCAAAAAAAATTTTTTTGCTTTTTTATTATAGCAACATGAAATAGCCTAAGTGTTTTAATTCATTGACTCGAGCTAGAGAGTTTGGGAGGGGGAACAGAATAAAAGCACAGCGTGTATTATTATGCACTTCATTTCTCTGCTGTGTGGAGAAAGCAATAAACATTGAGAATGTTAAACATTATGCAAAGTATACTTTTAAAATATTTGTTTTAAAAATACTATTCTTAAATGGAGGATTTGTGAATTATTTTGTTAACCATTTTTCTATGCAAAAAATCTTTACATATCACTAATTAAATGAAGTTCCTTTTGACTGACTTCTTGAGATGGTTTATTGTCTGTGGGAAGTAAAAAGCCTGAATGGATTTAATGTCAGAAGAAGCTCAAATGGCAGCTTCCTGGACAGCTGCTGGCTGCAGCATACTAGACAAGTAGAAGTCTTGGTGTGCATTTTTTCATTAAAGAACATGTTCTTAGTTAAATTCAGTTCCCCAAGGTCTGGAAAAATCAGTAAGCATACTTTAAATTGTTTTGGGTTAGTTTGACATTATTACTGATGGATGTCCTTGATAAAACAGGTGACAAAGTTGGTAATTGCTGTTATCTGCAAGAAAAGAATTGTCCTGATTTTGAAAATGTTCACCAAGATAAAACAAATAAGACATGTTTTTCAGCACTTGCATTCATCCTGCAAAAATGTTGTGAAGAGAAAAGCAACAACAAAAAATGAGTTACTCTGTTGGCCCCTAACACTGAAAATTCATCATGTCAGGTGAACTTTTTGTAGTGAACTATAACCAGGAAGGGATGGATTGACTCTAAGAAATACACTGGGAAGGATTAGGGAACTGCTAGAAGTTCCTGAACATACAGGTGAAGCGTGTAGGCCACCGGTGCATTTACCTCAGGAATACCTACTGATGGATGGACATGAGCTGTCCTTAATACACAAAGTTTTAAATGGACAATTCTAGAACTTAGATCTATACTTTGTGCATATAAAGAATAAGCCTGACCACTGAGCCACAACCCCTCCTCCAACAACTTTCCATGCTCCCATTGGAGGCTCTCAAATTTTTGAGAACAGATTCTTTAATAATAAGATAAATACCATTTATATGCATAGTTATAGATAGCAGGGGTTTGGCTTTGATTGTGCCTCTTGTGTTTTCTACAGCACTAAATAATGGTACAAAGTTTATTAGTGACCTGTAACTTCAGTGATACACATCAAGTCTAGGGGTTTCGCCAATTGGCAATGAATCTAATTAAATTTTAAAAACCGTTTCAATTCTATAAAGAGTATGGATATCAACTATTTATTCCTTTTATGAAGAATGTATTGCCAATATATCCCTGGAATGCTCAGGTTATTTTAAGTACAGTGCCAAAAGTACTTTGGTTTTATTCTCATATCACATAGTTAAGGTGGAGTGGTAGCCATAATAGAACTTTTACTTGGATGAAGATATTGTTGGAACAAACCAAGCCTTTTACAGTCAGGAATGAAGTATTATGTATATATGCTTAAGAAACTCTTTGACTCTCACCCCTAAATAAAGCCTGCTTCTCCTGCTTGTCTATGTCCTGCTGGCAGCTCAGAAAAGTAATTACAGTGAGGACTAAAAATTATGTGTGAATTCATCACCTCGAAGAATCACAAACATTCATGTTGAATTTAGGTACTGGATTGACTGGGGCTATCCATTCCAGTGCTCAGTTTTTTTAAAAATTCAGTATCCTTATTTCTATCCAGGCAGCTGCTGTGCCATAGAAAAATATAATCCAATTTACAGATTTTGAGGGAACCTTAAACCCAGACTAATTAGTAGAACTCATTTCCTGTAGGAGGATTTAAAAACAAGATGTACATAACAGCACTGGGGCATTTATCTCTTTATTATGATTACGATGTGTTTGTCATGCTATCAAATGTTTTCTAGCATTTTTAAAGAGTCTTACATGAATAAGATGCAGAATTATTCCTTCGACTAAACCACAAGAATTGATCTGTACCGCTAAAACTATTATGAGCAATAATAAGAAGAAAAACATTTGGGCTACTGCTGACAGTATAACCTTGGCCTTGACGTGCCTGCTGCTGCATCCTCAGGATGCATGTCAGGACCTAGTAAACCTATAAGAATGAGTCACATTAGTAAATCACTATTCAACCATTAAATGTTTTAGCAGCACAATGTGCTTTTCCAAGAGAATGAGGATTACAACACCACTGACAATCATGGGAACCAACCTTGGTAATAAATCCAGGCATTATCTGCCTCACATTGATTGGTTCTCACACCACAAAAGTCCCTTTCAAAACTCAAGGATGCCCAAGAACAGCAGCAGGAGCCACAAGCAAAACAAAAGAGAAGTAGTAACTTGGCAGAAATATGTAAAGCTTACATTTAAAGTTGTCGTTTTCACTGTAGACTCTCCCCACCCCGAGCTAAAGAAATCACCGAAAGAGAGAATTGTCGTATTTTGGACACTATTCAACAATAAGATTTCTAAACTAATGCTAGTCCTGAGCATGAGCCAACCAAAGAGAAACATTTAAAAGTCCAATTTGTTTTAGTAAAAGCGATTTAGCACATACTTAACTTTTCATTGGGAAAAATGGGAGGCTTTAAAAGGGCAGGTGGATTTTCCCAATAGACATAAAGTATTATTTGATTTTCAGCCCCATCTTTTGTGTGTACACTCAGTGTGTACAAATGTGTGTGATCATCGCCCAAAGGTTGCCTGCAGAAGAAACATGTAATCTTTCTCAATACAATACTAGGGAACTGCTGTCACACTTGAATTTCTTTGTCAAGTATTCTACAAACAAAAGACACAACCACTACTATCTTTATAAGTTTAAGGAGTTACATGGCTTTGATTAGGAAATCCTCCTAAACAGTGTTGCATGTGGCATGAAGCCAGAAAAATAGAAAAGACCAAGTTCTTGCAGCTGTCTTGTCTGAATCAGCTGGGAAATAAGGGAAGAGGCTATTTCTGCATGCTGTTGACCTTTGGAGGATCTGAAGTTGCTTTCTAGCAGGGCTGTTTGGGTGCTTGGCCAGTTCCCTCTGTTATAAATTAGCAGATGCCATGAGGACCCCACTATTATTTTCTGCTTGCAAAGAACTGCTTGCTTTGCCAAAATTTCCTTCTGGTTAGGGTGGTGGGGAGAAGGATGTATGCTATAGTAGCATGCTATCAGAGCATTTAAAATCTGTAAGCTACTGTACTCTGCCTCACAAAATGATATTGGTAAATTATATATTCCTCTGCCACAGAACTTAACACGCTGGACCTGTAGAATGCTCCCTCTGGTGCCTATCTAGACCTGCTCCTCCCATCCATTTGATAGTCGTTCAATGTACTATGAATGCTTTTGTAACAAAGTACCATGTTCAATAATGCACAAAGTAATGGTTTTGACAAAAGCAGAATGTAAAAATGATAATTCTCATATTCGTTCAGGACTATATCCTAATGTGGAAGCACACAATTTTCTCAACTGTTGCACCTTAACTGACCGTTGTAACATCTTTATCTGAGACAGAGTATAGTCCACATTGTTTAAGATGGTTCATAACAGTCTACATAATGCCAGCTAGCAAAAACAGCAAAACCTTAAAACATACAGCCAAAATTGCAAAAGACTACATCATAAAAGATTAATAAGCATTGAAATGCTTGAGTGAAATAAAAGATTTCAGTTGTATCCTAAAGCAACAAAGTGATAAATTTCAGAAATTCCTGGAAAGGTAATTTCAATTTGCCTAGGTCACAACTGAAAAAGAAGTTTTCCTAAAGGACACAAATGCCCGGCATCCCAACTGGATAAAGAGTTTTATCTTAACCTTTACCAGCCTGGCTTCCTGCATGGTTTTGGGACAAGGTAACCTATATCAATTGAAGTGCTTTGGGTGATTTAGTCCTGCTTCTACCACAGCTTGCATAGTGGTACTTAGTCATAAAATAGGCAACACTGTGTCACTAGTCTGCCTGGATATAACATCCTCTTACCAAGAAACATTTTCCCCAATTCGAATTCCCCAATCCATAAGATACTAGGTGGGATACTTCACACATGCTCAATTTTTTTGTTATTAAATATTCTTAAATACATCCCTGGTCAGAACACTGAAAATATGTCCAAGAGCCTTTCCTTGCTGAACACTGGTGGAAATTAAAGCCCTGGTGATGTCTAGTTGCTGACACTGTGTAGTGTTAAGTCATCATGCTCAATTGGCAGAGGAGTTCCTGGTCCAGTTCTACACTTCCATTTGGTTATGTTGTAAAGGGATGATAAGTTTGTTGGGGCCCCTCACAGAAGAACAAGTTTTTATTCAAGCGTAAGCATTCATGGACCAGAACCCTCTTCAGCATTAGTCTTCAAGGTGCCACAAGACTTCTCTTGATTTCCAAGTAACACAGTAGGTAATATAAACATTATTGTTGAAGAAAATAACCAGTGTGTGACTGAACCACTAAGGTGTTATTCAATCGTATCTTCCCTGCTCCCTCCAAATCTGAATGTACACCAGCATCTCTGCCGTTAGAGGTTTTTAACCTTCAAGCATCATTCTTGTACTTACATGTAGTTAGGAAGCCAACTCCTGTGAAAAGTTCCTGACTGTACCTACTGCATATGAAGTTGTCTTAGGTGAAGGAAAGACACTGTTTGTCCAGTGTTGTCTGCTCCTTGTAACAATGGTTCTGCTAGGTCTCAAACAGAGAGATACCCCAAATTCACTTACCTGAGAGTTTTAACTAGAGATACTGTGAATCAAATTTAAGACCTCCTTTAAGCAAACCTATGAAGTATGGGTCTTTCGATGTATTGGTCATAAAGTTGGTAAGAAAATACCGGAAGGGATCCTCTAGAAGGAAAAATAACCCCACTCCTTAGGGCCATATCACACAAAATTCCCTGTACATAAGTGGTTCAAAAAAGAGATGCATGCATCAATACTACACACAACCCCCCCCCCCCCAACACACACATTCAGATGATTCAAAATGGCACATTCATGTGACTTACTCAGAAATGATTTGAAGAAGCTGTTTTACTTTCCACTTTGGATGTATGGCTTTGTAATTTTAAGTTGGACCAAATATTTGTAACTGTACTTCACCCATTTCAGTCTGGTTTCAGGCCAGGATTCAGAACTGAATCAGTACCAATGGCTTTAGTATGTGATAATTCCAGAGGAACAGCTGCATTAATTTATTGCACCAAAATAAAACACAAATCCATAGTGCCTTAAAGACAAACATTTATGCCAGCAAGAGGTTGGATGAGTCAGAGCTCACTTCTTCAGATGGCTATTGGAAGGAAAGAATTTCAGAAAATATTATAAAGAAAATGGCAAAAGGGGGGAAGGAGGACTCGGAGCAGAGAGATAGTATGAAGAAGTGACTCACAAAAGCACAAGCTTCTATAAGTGTTGTTATTCTTTCAGATGTCACTGGACTTCTGTTTTATTTTGGTGAATAATCTTTAGCTACAGCTAAAGGCAGTCTATCACTGCTGATACAGTTAGATTTATCAGTCAATAGTATTTATTCCTGCCATTGACTAGTACAACAGTTAGATTTATCAGCAGCATTTGGCAGGGTACACCATGACATTTTGGGAGATTGGCTACTATGAGCTTTGGGGATTAAAAGGACAGTCCTTCACTGGTTTTGCTTTTTTCTTGTTATCAGGAAGCAAAGAGTTTCTGCAGGAGAGGTAGAATCAGTTAGTCAGGATGCGATATAGGTAACTTTTACCCCAATGCTCCCCATTTTATTTCCAGTGCTGTTTAATCTATATATCAAATCTGTGGCCAAATTCATCAGGAACTTCAGAGTGGATTGTCAACAATATGCAAATGATACTCAGCTTTATCTATCACTATCTGAGTATCCAGAAGCAGCTGTGAAGGTGCCTTGAGGCTGTGGTCAAGTGACTGAGGGTTAACAAACTGAAGCTTAATTCAACCAATCACTCCTGCGGACTGACGCCAGGGAAGGGAAGTAGCCTCCCTTATCTCCTGGAACATCGCAGGATGGAACAACAAAAGCAAGAACCGTGACTTTACCGCTTACTTAAGCAGATTTAAGTTTATAGCTCTGCAAGAAACCTGGTCTAACACAGATTTATTCTTAAAAGGCTACCACCAATATTCCCTTCCAGCTACCAGAGTATCCAAATTTGGCCGCTATGCGGGTGGTCTTGCACTGTTTGTTACCAACGGTATTAAATCCACTTCTCTGGGCTCCTGTCCACCTCTTGCCCATGCGGTTTTGATAGAGAGGGGAAGATCTGACTATGATTATAGTAAACCTCTATATCTCTCCCGGTCTATCACGAAGTCTCCTTATCCAACACTTGGAGCAGTTTATCATCATTCATTGAGAACCTGGAAAATAATCACCCACTTACGGAGTTAAGATTGCCAGGAGACTTTAATGCCAGGGTTGGTGCAGAACTATCACCAACTTTGGCCCAGGGCTCACAAATCCCTTTGAGGACGCACTCTGCACAGCTTCTCCTATGTCCTGCCCACGGACTTCTAAAGATCCACACATGTGAACTCTGCTGGAATCCAGCTAATAAAATTTGCCCTTAAAATTTAACAAACGCTATGGTTGAATGGGCTTAAAACACCATAGAAATCAGCAGATAGTTTTACCCTGGTTAATCCCATGGGTTCGAGTGTAATTGATTATATTTTAATTGTCAAACCCTATTTATATCAGTTCGTTACATTTCTTTTAGTATTGGGGACCTATTACTCGCAAAGTGATCATCTACCACTAACTCTAACCTTTTTCAAAGTAAGGTTGGGGTTGTATGCGAAGGACCCTTCTTTGACACCCAAGCACTATAAGTTAACATGGTCACCACAGGTAGCAGCCAGCTTCCAGAGGCCCTGGCTTGGCTACCTATGATAACCAAATTAAAGAGGATATAACAAAGGCTGCTTCCCAGAACTGTGGAATAGTCTCAATTTGAACAACTAATTACTAGTTTTTTTAGAAATGCAAAATTTTTTACAATCAATTTCCCTTTGTCCAAACCCAAGGCCTTCCAAACACGTCAATACAACATGGTTTGACTCATTATTGCATCTAACATAATAATATAATTCGATGCACTTTACTATAGAAGGAGAAATGCCGCGGTACACGGGGGGATGGAGGAGCTACTCAGCAACATCACTAACAATTAAAAGAAAGTTCCAACTTGTAGTTCAACTGTGAAACACGCATGAACTAGGCATTGAATACTCAATTTGAACTCAATTATACCAGGCCACTATAAACTAATGCAACATCCTAAACAATTCCTGGCAGTTAATTGTAATAGAAGTACCTCAACCTATGGCACGCATGCCTCGCAGCTATCTCTCTGGCTCACTGGCACAGATATTCTTTTCCAACCTTTTCAATGTGGGTACCTACTTACTGAACCTCTGTTTCTTGCCCCCCCAGCTCCTCAGCCTTTTGGAGCTACCTTTGAATGGCCTGCGGTTAAAGTCCCTCAGGAAGTGATCAATTCTTAATTAATGAGTTTAAAAAAAAGAGGCCAAAGCCCTGGCCCCGACCAAATAATACCTGAGAAATATTCAAATCTTCTCCAGAATGGTGGCAGCAACGCTTTTGGCCTCATCATATTCACTTATGTCAACAACACAGGCCTTATACCAAGCGAAAGTGGTTAACAGCTATAAGCAATTGTCCCCCATATACAAAAAAAAGGGAGAGACTTTCACTACTACTAATCCTTCAAATTAATACCTCTATCAGTCTCTTCTTTTCAGTCACTGGGCAAACTATAACGCCAAATTTCTATACTTGAAACTTGAGGAGTGGATCAGGACAAACCAGAGAATTGATGATTGGTCCAGAGCAAATTGGCTTCTCTAAAAATAAATCAACACTCTTGATCATTTATCTGTTTTTTATCACACCTAGCCAATAAATGTAACAATTCATGCCAACCATACCCAAACTTTTTTTGTTGCTTTTTTAGATTTGAAAGGGAGCATTTGACTCCAGTTTCAAGAGAACTACTCTGGAGTAAACTCTCTGTCCTGTGGAACATTGACTCCTAGATTATTGTTCTTAATAAAACAATTCAAAATAATTGGCACTAGCTGTAAAATCAAGAGCTGCCCCTCGAATGGGCCCTTTACATCTAGTGCATCCCTAATTACTACATAGGGGAGTTAAAACAAGGCTGCATATTGGCCCCTATTTTTGTTTAACATGATTCTTTTCTCAGCGATTTAGCTGCCTATTCTTTTCAAAGGTCAATCTGTGGACATTACACGAAATCTATTGCTCTAACAAACATGTCCCTGCCCTGGGCTTTATGCAGATGACACTGCTCTTCTCTCCTCATGCACAAAGTGTTGTTAAGCCCTCACCCGCCTTCAGTGAATCGCTGTGCGGAATACTGTAAGTCAAATGAACTGGAAATCAACTATGAGAAATCCAAAATATTGGTGATCTTCGCCAGACGCATTCTCTAGACAGGTGTATGGACTATCAAACAAAGAAACCTATAGGAGTAGAGTCAAACGGAAGTTTAGCCATATCTGGAGCATTACTGCTTACGAGGCAATCTTAATTATGGGCAGTACACAGGACACTAGCACTTGATGCAGCCAATAAATAGCCAGCTTCAGCAACTCCTAAGCTTCTTCCACAAATCCGGGCCATCAATATATATACCATCAAGCGTTGAAAGTTTTTCTTCAATGCCAAATGTGGAACCAAGCTCCTTTATGGAGCACCTATCTGGATTGAAGCGGCGAACAAAATCTTAAATAGGATCTCAATCCGTTTTTTTTTATAAAATCATGGGACTCACCTAATCTATTAACTCCATGTACTTGTCTCTATGCCGCTTAGGAACTTGGGGCAAATATCCCATGTCAGCAAATGAAAGTTTAGCTGAGGACCATCAAATATTGGGCTGCATCATCCACATTTTTTCACAAGATCATTCTAGCTTAATCCACTTCGATGCTCTCCGGGACTCCGGTAGTTCCCAGATGGACGACGCTTGGTGGAAGAAAAAAATTAGCTCTATCGGCCTCCCCACTGTAGAGCTCACTTAACTGCTTTCACTCTACCAGAGGCCTATAATTGCCTGGAAAATCAGGCTGCTGGAACATGAGTACTGCAACATGATAGCTTGAAGCGAGGAAAAACATGCTCTCCTCTAGAATTTGCTTTATCCCTTTTGAACAAGGACATACAGCCAACTTCACCTTTCTTGGCCTTACCAATCCAAGGAGCACAGAAGAGCAATCTCCTTGGTCCGTTTCTAATTTAATGCCCTCTATGCTCCTTAGCAAGGCAAGTGATACTTCAACGCATAGATAAACAAAGAGAGGCTCGGTGCCTCATGCAAACCTTCAAGGCCAAGTAGAGACACCTCCGGAGCACACTCTGCTTTCTATTGTGCAAGATTTAAGCCAAGATCAGAAATGCAGAACACCCCAGCCCATCATTGCTTCACAATTCTATACAATCATTCTAACTGATGCTCTTAGGATTCCGTTAATCTTAGATAATCTTGGATCTCATTGCGCTTCATGCGAAAGCAGTAGCAAAATATCTTTTAAAAGATTATAGACGCAACGCATTAGATGGACACTAAGCACTAGATTGC
Source organism: Sphaerodactylus townsendi (assembly GCF_021028975.2). Lineage (NCBI taxonomy): Eukaryota > Metazoa > Chordata > Lepidosauria > Squamata > Sphaerodactylidae > Sphaerodactylus > Sphaerodactylus townsendi. The sequence goes on along the minus strand of NC_059425.1, from coordinate 113,324,122 downwards.
TATCATCATAACAACAACAATGCTTGCTCACATTAACTATTTGCTATTGGCACACAGTGCCTACATCTGCTGCAGCAACCTTTTGGAGTTCACGCAGTCAGCGGTCACCCAAAGTCAAACGTGGGTGATTCATTGAGGGATGTCGTAGGGTTTTGTTAGTTTTCGATTTCTACTAGATGGAGTGAAGTGACAACTGAAGGCTGTGGCAACTCTATGGGAGCCAAATCAATTTGTTTTGCCCATTTCCTCACTTCTATCCCTTTGTTCTGTGTTAGGATTAGGTGCCACTCTAACGAAACTCTGTAGTTTTATAGTGGAGTAGTTGGACACTGGCATATGCTGTTGTGAGGCCTGGGCTCTGTTGGTGGGTTTTTAGTCAGGTCTGTGGAGAGGTGTATAGGAATACGACTTTTGATGAGTCCATTTGGACTAAACTTTTGATGAGAGTCTGAATGGCTGCTGTAACTATCTGTCTTTCTATGGACATTTGGGAAATTCTTGTTTCTACGCTTCAAGTCTTGGCCTCTAAGATTGTTTTATTGTATTTATTGTTTTGTTGTATTTATTGTATTTTGGAATGCCAATAAAGGCTATCATCATCATTAATTCAACCAAGTTGGAGGATAGGCTTGCTAAACAGGTAAAATGTTCAGCTGGTGTTAATTTATCAGACCTAGATGAAGTTACGTTTTCTTTGGTAGACAGTGTTAAGAATTTAAGAGTGCAGTGCTCTTAGGCCTGACCTTACTGATGGGCAATTAGGACTGTGCTTTTGCTACAGAGATCTTCTTTCACTGACATCTGACCCCTTATTTAGACTTTGCAGACCTAGCCATACTGATCCATTCTATTGTAACTCATATTGAGCTACTGTAATGTGTTCTACATGGGGCTACCTTTGAAGATGTCTCTGAAGTTTCAGTTGATACAAAATGTGATAGTAAGAATCCTGTCACGGGTCAGCTACTCAGATGACCTAATTCCACTACTGTAAATTACACTGTTTACCTATTTGCTTTGACATACATATTTCCTCTGGAGTGACCAAAGTAAAATTTGGGACACAGGACTGGCATGCCCCCTTGTGGAATAACTCCGCATCATTTTTCAGTTATTTGATCACTGAATTCTGCTTTATGGCAGGAACTCTGCAATTAGCTTTGAGCTCCCAGAGTAACCGCATTATACAGCAGTTTATCAGGCAGTGCCTGCTTATTTTCTAGCCGTGTTGAAACTGATCAAAACAGAGGAATGAGAGGTTCATGCCACTGCATGAGGTATGTCTTTTAGAAAGAGACCTTAAGAGATTCAAACAACTGGCTCAAGGGCAATCTTCATCCTTTGCCAGTCATGAATGGTGAACCAGCTGAAACATCTATATTTCATGACATAGTTGCAATAAATTGGAAAAACAGTTTGCCCCACATTCCTGTTCATCACATGAAGATGTTCCAGTAACCACATATGACTGCTTAATCTAGCAGTGACATAGAAACAATTAATACACAGGGGTGTTTCCGGGCTGTATGGCCGTGTTCCAGTAGCATTTTTTTCTGACGTTTCGCCTGCATCTGTGGCTGGCATCTTCAGAGGATCTAATGATAGTAAAGCAAGTGGACAGGTATATATACACAGGTATATATACTCAACTTGCTTTACTACCATTAGATCTTCTGAAGATGCCAGCCACAGGTGCAGGCAAAATGTCAGGAAAAAATGCTATTGGAACAGGTCATACAGCCTGGAAACCACAAACACGCAACACCCCAGTGATTCCGGCTGTGAAAGCCTTCAACAATACAATTCATATGTAGTCAGGTAGTCTGAGTGGTGAGCTGATCAACAGGTTACACTCTACACTGCTACAAGTGCTGTGCTGAAGCTGTTCCAGCTGTCTTCCATAGGGAGGGCTCAAAGGCAAGTTGCCCTGGCAAGAAGGATTTAACCTTCCTGCAACGGCCACCATCCATGGACCTAACTGAGGGAGTTTGCTAACCCTCCTAATCTGATGTCATCTGTAATTTTGATTACCATGCCCTGTATTGCATCATTCAACTCATTTTTTAAAAATATTGAATATCACGAGGCCCAGGACAGAGCCCCGTGGCACCTGCAAAAATAATTTATCCCCAGGATGAAAATGATTCATATTAGTAAGCATCCCTTTGGGATCTGTTGGGACACCAATTACAAATCCATCTAACAGTGGCATTGTCTCGCCCACATGTTATTAGCTTAATTTGCAAAAATATCATGGGGGACTTGTCAAAGACCTTTCTGAATTCACGGTATGCTAAATCCAAAGCATTCCTTTCATCTAACCAGCTTGTCACTCTGTCCAAAAAACAAAACACCCCCCCCCCGCCCCCGCCCCATTAGCATGAACTCTATTTTACCATGCACTTTTTCCATTTCTCCTAACACAGAGCAAGGCAGGGTCCCCAGTGTTGCAGAGCTGTCTCCTCAGCACAGATTATATTTAGCAAGAAATCGAAAAATAACATGTTACATGTTAAAAAAAAGCAAAACAAAACAACTGTGTCATAAATATCATCTCTTGACATCCTCATACATTTTAATAAAGCAATTGTTAATTCTACTTATACGTTATTGTTTGTCACAGCAAAATAGAAAGAGGAAACAAGGTTCCATAAAGTAGTAAATATAATCACAAGAGAGAAAACGATGAACAAAATGAATTATTTAAAAAACCAACTTTCCCTGACCGGGAATCGAACCCGGGCCGCGGCGGTGAGAGCGCCGAATCCTAACCACTAGACCACCAGGGAACTCACTTTCAGTCGTTCTTTCTCATCTATAAGAAAGTTTTCCATTGGTCTTTTCTAATATCCTATCTCTTTAAAAAAAATCTGACCTAACAATGAGACACACTAGCCCCCTAATCTTGCAGTCCCCAATTTTTATAATCCAATATAGATTATCCGCCGGGCAGAGCGTGTGATTGGATCGTCAGGGGAAGAGGTTTGGGCTAAAAGAAAGCATTTTTTTTAAAAAGGCTGCCGGATACGGAAGTATTTCTACCTACTTCCTTGAACTGCCAATTTCTGGGCGGAAGCTAAGCGAGAACGAGTACCTCGAAAGAACCGGAAGGCTTCACTTGTCCTAGGCGCCTTCGCATTCTAAGGGGAGACGGAAGAGCGCCCGGGGTTCCTCTTTCCCGAGGGGGTGGGGGTGACGCATGCCGCCACGGGCGAAGAGCCCCCTTTGCCCCGCCCTCTGTGGTGTCCTTTCTTCGTGCTGGTTTTCTGTCAATAAGAATTATTTTGACAGATTCTTGAGGGATTACCGCTTCATTGTCTAGACTGCCCGGTGCAGGGGAAGGAACCGCTTCAAGGCGGGATTAAAATGGAGGGCGGATACAGCAATAAAGAATATCTTTTGCATGTATTGATTTTCGTTCCGTTTACGCTGTTCCCCCCACCGGCTCCCCAACCTCAAATCTGCATAAGTAAAACAAAGATTAATGAGGCTGTTCCCCCAAATAGCAAGTGACACCCACGCAGCTGCTGCTGGGCGGTGAATGGTTCTTGGCTGCCTTGTGATTTCTGCGGATCCTAATGCCAAACGTGCCACTGAAAAATATTAGCTTTAAGTTTGAGAACGTTGTAGGGTTACATTAAAGTGTTATAAATCTTTGGGGAAATGCAACATAGTTTTGCCATTGAGAACATTGTGCTGCCTTTGTTCTTTCAGTTGTTTCTCTCAGTGGTTCTAACAGATAGAAATCCAGCAGATCTGAAGGAAAGAGAGATTATACCTGTTTGAATATCTAGGTGGCAACACTACTTTTGAAAAGGAGAGCATCTCTGCAGGTGTGGGAAGGAGGTCAACCATTCAAGACGGGACTTTATCTAGGTATCACGTGCCAGGATGCTAGTTTAGGCGCACCTTTCCACAAGTGCACTGCAGTCTCAGCTCCAAGCACACTCTTAAACAATTTAATTTTGCTTCATGTTCACTCTACCCTGGCCTACCTTTGAAGTTGATCTAGAAATTGAAAGTTGTATAGCATGCTGCCGCTAGGCTCCTAGCTGGAGCTTCTAACCGGGACCATATTACACCTATCCTGAAAGATCTACATTGCCTGTTGAGTACCATATCGTCTTCAAAGTCTTGGTACTAATCTTTAAGGCTATTAGCAGTCCTGGACCTGCATATCTGCGTGACTGCCTCTCCCCATATTGCCCTCGAAGACTCCTCCAGTCTGCTGAGGGGAACTTGTTGGTGGTCCCAAGCCCCAGGGTTTTTCAGCTGGCTTCAAGGAGGGCCAAGGCTTTCATGACTCTGGCTCCAGCTTGGTGGAACACTCTTCCTGGTGACATCCGGGCCCTTTGGAGTCTGTCTCAGTTCTGCAGGGTCTGTAAAACAGCTGTTCCGCCAGGCCTTTTCTGCCAAGCCAGCCAGGCATCCCTTTCTTTAAAATATAATTTCTGGTCATCGTCTGGATAGGGTGTTGCATTTGTTTTTTGGGCTCCTGTGTTAGGTTTCTTTTTACACCATCTGTCTTTGTAATTAGTTTTTAAATTATGCCATTTATAATGTTCTAAATGCCTATTTTTGTACTATTTATCATATATTGAATTGTTCTGTATTTTTTTATTGTAAGCTGCCCTGGGTCCTATGGGAGGGTTGGCAGGATATAAATGTAAAGAATGAATGAATAAATAAACAAATAAATGTTGGCATATGTAAACTCTGTACAGAGTGAAATGTGTTTTCGCTTATGGGAACTGCTATTAGCAAGTCAAATAGACTTAAAGAGACAGCAGTTAACATAAACGCGCAGAATGGCAGTACTAGATTTAAGTCACTGCCTTGTGCAGCAGTGTTTTCCATTGAAAGTAGCTGAATCAGCCTGAATACTTCCAAGCAACTGCGAAAATGAACTTTGAGTGATTTTGCATGGGCTAAGTAAAACGGTGATGGCCCTTTTTGAAAGCATTTGAGAGGGGAGTTTCCACAGAACTCGCCCTCAAACGCTGTTAACCCATTTTAATGAGCAGAACCCTGGTTAAATGAAAATCACTATTTTAGCAACTTTCCCCCTCTAACCTGTGTTGAAAACGCTACAACAAGCAGAAGGCATTCAATTTCTGCTCCCTTCCTTCCACTATTATGGTGGATCCCTGAGGTGACCGCCATTAGAGTGGATGCTCTAATAAGCAGCTGCCATGCTGTGCAGGCAGGTGTGTGTGAGATTGATTTTCAGGTGGGGAGAAATTTTGGCTGCGCAGTTCACATGAAAATACAGCATTTCTGAGTGAATCATGCTGCCTTCTGGTTGTCCCCTACACCTGCTGTGTAAATGATGGCAGAGGCACCAGAAACAGGTTCTATGAATGTCTTTTTTTTTGGGGGGGGGGGGGGGGAATCCTACCGGAAGATTGAACTCTGATCGTGGGATGAGAATCTCTAACCCTAGATATGAGGCTACCAGGGAATTTTCATCAGCCTTTCTGGACCCAGAACTGTAATCCATGTCAGAATACTACCCTCTAACTTACCCAAACAGATTGTGGTTTTATCCTTCTAATTCCTTCACTGTTAATCACCCTGCATCTCATGATCATTCAGCAACATATCCTACCTGCTTGTGGCTTGCTAGAGAAGACACTAATTTCTAGTTCCTACTTTAGCAGCAAATCCTGTTCAATCATTGCAATCCACATGTTGGGGAAAGTGCATCTGCAGAGTCTGTGAGTTAAGTCAGCAATAATAGTCTACATAGTTATTTGCATCTGGATAATAAAAGTTGTATGAAGAACTTGTCTTTAAAGCACAACACATCCACATCTCTTCAGATAATTCAAGGAAACCTCTTATCAGAGGTATATCTGTCTTACCATTCTTATTCCTAACTACTTTAAGAGGTTGTAAAAATGCTATTTTCCAGTCTTTAAAACTGGGGGAATAATACATTTTGAGAAGAATATTATGTAATGATGTGGGAGTAAACTGCCCTGAATAACCACCGGGAATTTTTAGATCTGAACAGAACTAGCTATTATGAAACAGCATACACTTTCCTGCTAAAATTATGAAACAAACATGTTAGAAAATACATGCATTTTTCAATAGATGAATACAATAAATAACATCTTATGAATTCATTACAGAATCAAATTCAGCATTTTAACAAACATTAGATTAAGTTTTGTTCATAGTATGTTGCAAAAAAGCCCCCTAACACATTCAGTCAAAAATATAACACTCAGTTTTTAGAAATTCTTTAGTCCATAAATATTTATTTTTCATTAAATCATTGGTAAAATTATGTAATTCCCTGCTTTCACTTTTGAAGATTATTTTATTTTAAATATTTATACCCTACTTTCCTCTGTGGTGGTCATATAAAGCTGTTTACCACTTGGTGCGGTCTTCCTCCATTTTATTCTGTGAGGTAGCTGAGAGAGAATGACTGGCCCAAATTCACTTGGAAAGCATAGGTGATTTGAAATTAATTTCCCCAGATTCTGCAGAGATGCTGTAACTACTGCATAATGCTAAAATTCATTTATTCAAATATTCAGTCTCAGTGGTAAGTTTGCAATACATACATAATTTCAAAAGTTATTACAAGTCAAATTATAATTCAGATCTGCAGATAACACTCAGTTCTATTTCATGCTGCCAGTACGGAGACTAGGGAAACTGGTATTGTTTTTTTAAAGTAATCAGTGACTTTAGACCAACAAGTCTTAAAGACTGCTTTGTTCCATATGAACCTACCTGTTCACTCCAGTCATCTTTGGTGGTTCTGCTTTAGGAGCCCTTGTAATTTGAAGTCACATGTGGCAACCCAAGTAAGGACCTTCTTGGTCATGGTGCCAAAACTTTGGAATTCTCTCCCCATGGACACTTGTCTGTCTCCTTGTATTAGTGTCTTCTGAAAATAGATGAAAACTTTTTGTTTGTTTGGCGTACCCCCCAAAAACAGCTATTGCCCGTTGTTCCTGTTTTTGGTATACTATGTTTATGTGTTTTTATTTAATTATTCTATTAAATAATTATAATTTTAAATATTGTTTTAATGTTAAAATATTTTATTGTTTCCACATTCACCACCTTGGGAGCCCTAAAAAGGTTTAAATAAATTAACAAGAAGTCACAAACCAACTCCTCAGATTGGGTTGCCAACTTTTTGGTGGCCCAATTCTTGCATCTTTAATGACAGCTGGAATAAAGATAAAGGAAATAAGTGCATTCTTGGTATATATCCATGTCAAGTTTTTCTCTTGCTTCATTTGGATGTCATGTTACAGGCGAATAAAAACATCTGCAACTATGAAAATGAAGAAAACTCCACACTCTATTATTTTCTGTGATTGTCCATCATATCACAGATAATATAGACAATAATTAACCGGGAGTAGAGATTAGGTTTTGTAGGAGGAGAAGTACTCACACCACAGGAGCCTTTTAAAAGAAAAACAAAATGGTTCTTCAAAACCAAAAATCTCATAAAGGAAATAGGATTACCAGCTGACTATAAGTTTGCCCTGCCCTCAGCTATTAACAGGTTCTCTATCCACAAACTAGCTGGTGAGGCTTTTCATGATAATATCTACCTCATACCACCTATTGGCTGCAGAGAAAATTGCTATTGATGGTGCAAGCAATGAGCGCTCTGTTGAAGGCTTTCACAGCCGGATTCAACTGGTTCGGGTGGGTTTTCCGGGCTGTGTGGCAGTGGTCTGGTGGATTTTGTTCCTAACGTTTCACCTGCATCTGTGGCTGGCATCTTTCCTTCTCCCCCAACTACAATATGTGGGAAGCTGAGAGGTCTATTGAGACATAAGGAGATTGGAAGGAGGCAGTTTTTCCGGATTTTCTTAGGAGTCGATCCACAAGCAACAATATTGGTTGGGGCAGGGTTCTTCTGCTTGTCTTTCTACACATTTTTACAGTTGTAGAGTCAGTTTATTTTCTTCAGCATGATGCTTAAATAATGAGAATTTTCAAGGGAAGGCATTGTTGTCATCAGTGGCATCAGGGCACTGCCTTACTTAAAAAAATATAACTCTAAAATAGCAACATAACACTATAATGTTACAAGGATAGTTTAAGCAGGTTCTCTGAATTCAATAAAAAAAGAGAGTAAGTCTGTAGGCTAGTGGTCACCGATGTGACGTCTGTGGGTACCATGGTGCCTGATTACACATTTTCTAGCACCCATCAAGTGTTTTTAATGAAGTGGGCAGAGCCAGGTAGGTCTTTTGTCCAGCAAGGATTTCAGTTGAATATTGGAGACTTGATAGGCTGTGCAGATTTTTAAAAATGTTGCTCTGGCAACTGCTGCCACCACAGAACAAGGATATGCATTGTACATTGTGTTACTGAAGTTAATCTGGTGTAGTTTTTTTTTTAAAGCTGGGTCTACCTCCTGTGGCAGCCATTCTGGTCCTGCACCCATCAAGCCACATCAAAAACCCCAAATCCCAGCAGGCTCTAAAAGGTTGTACGCCACTGGGCATTTCCTTGCATATATATATCCTTTTCCTTATACCTAAACAAGGAAAGGCACTGGAGACTTTAAAAAACAAAACAGAAGTTGGAAATTCAAAGAACCTGCCTAAACTATCATTGTAACACTGTACTGTTCTATCACTATTTTAAAAATTGGAATTGCTCATCTAGGGTAGTTGGAGTGGTTTAACAATGACAATAGTCGAATCATAGAATAGTGGGCTAGAGGTAGCTGGGACAAAGAAAACTGGTAGAATCATTATGTAGTTGGAAAAAGCCAGCGGCGTAGCAAGGGTGGGGAGGAGAAATGCCTAGGGCACTGGTGCGTCCTCCGCCTCCGCTGGCATGTGTTGGGAGTGCGCAGGCTAATCTGAATTCCCCAGATAAGCCTCCACAGTTCAGGCAGCAGAACGGGGAATCAAACCCGGTTCCTCCAGATTAGAGTACACCTGCTCTTAACCACTACACCACTGCTGTTTTTCCAGAGAGTTTCAGTAATTTTTTCCAAGGAGAGGCTGAAAGTGAGAGAGCTGAACACAAAGAAATATAGACTGACTAGTGAGAGAGCTGAACACAAAGAAATATAGGGAAAGAAGGGTAGGGAAAGAAGAAATAGAAGTGGAAAGGAAAGGAAAATGGGATCCTCCCCCCACCGCCAGTACCATAATTGCTGTAACTGAATCTGGGGAGGGCAATACACACTTGTGACTTCAGAATGCGTGTTCACAGTCAAGGCTTAGCTGTGGAAACTTTTGACGGGGGGGTGGGGGGTGCTGTTTCTTTAATAGAAGATGTATAGGATATTATTGATCTCCATGCCCTGAAAAGCTTCAGCAGCCCTTTTCTACTAATTAAGCCTCCATTAAAGACACATGACATTTTTTCACCAAGCCTGTGAGCAACAGTAGCTTTTGAATATGAGCAGTGTTCATTTTTATCATTACCCAAGTTCATATCTCACCCCATACGTGCACACCAGGTTTTATTCCTTTTAATATGTGCAACAACAGGAATCTAAAAGGTCTACTTTCTCAAGGTAATAGTTATGCAAAATATTCACATTCTAAATGTTTGCCCTATAATGAAGCTATAAGAGATCATAGCCATTGTTATTCACAGATCATAACCACTACCCATACATCTGTGAATAGGGGCATTTGCCCTGCTGTTATATTCCTACCTTGTTTTTCACTTTTCTACAGCTGTATGATAGCTGAGAACAAATTTTCACTTGCTGCTTATTATATACATGCATTTTTGTTTTATGCCACCTTTAAATTCTTGGACTCTAGTAGGATTGTATTGCTACTTCAATATATTTTCAATAGAATACAGCAAGAAAATTGACTTATATATTTATTGCACATCTAATGGATCCAGAGAAAGCGGCTCCACATGCAACGAAAAAGGTGACATGCCTTTCTGATAGTATACTCTATAACATCTTGACAGTATTCTGTATCCAAAACCACACAAGTCATTTTTATACCTCATTTTAAAATTCTACAGTAGGTGTCTCACCAACACACACAAAAAGTCAGAATCAAGGACGGACTCAACCTCCTCACTTTGCCATTGGGTAGGTTAGACCCTACCTACATGTTTCTGGTGCTGCAGTTGGCTGTTTCCCAGATGCTGACTGGGATTGTTCACACATTAACTACTCCCACTTTTAAGTCTTCAAGGTGCAGCATACTGTGGGTTCCAAGTGATCTTTGCAGATCAGAAGAGGGGAAAATGTCAAAGAGAAAACTGAGGAACAGAACTAGAGTTCAGTAGTACCTTAAAGTCCAACCACATTTTCCAAGGTGTAAGCTTTCTGACCAAGTGAGCTTTGCCTCCCAAAAGCTTATATCCTGGAATGTTGTTGGCCTTTTAAGGTGCTATTGGACTCAAATTTTGTTCTCAAATATAGACTAACAGGGCTAGCCATCTGAAACTCCTCAGCCAGACTATTTAAAATCCAACTCAGCCCTATTCAGTGGGGCTTACTGCTAGGGAAGTATTCTGAAGATTGCATCACATGTGTCCTGCGGTTATTTCTCTTTTGAAATAAACATTATTGAGAACACCGCCTCCCACAGGTTCTACGTTCCTAGCTCTACTTAGGTTGAAATAAAATGCATCAAATAATGAAAATAATGTCATGATTTCAAGAGAAAAAAAACACCATACTGGTGGGTCGCCCAGCTAGTAGTCATGCGTTCTACAAGGGTGCAAGAAACCATCGATCCATCCAGCATCACTATCGCGTTTTGATATCAGCTGTGATGACAAATGACGCTTTCGGGCTGAGTAACTGATCCTGGCTGGGAGACAAGAAGAAGCCAGCAAAGAGGGGATGGGGGAATCAAGGCACATCTTTTTTTTTAAAGCTGAAGATACGCTTAGGATGTGGGCGGAGTTTTGCGTGGAGCTGCAGGGAGGCTGGTGGAGACTGGAGCCTTGGTTCGGAGGAAGCGGAGTCTTCGGAGATTTGCTGACGGAGCCAGCGGGGGAAGGGAAGGGAAGGGAAGGAAAGGAAAGGAAAGGGGAGGGGAGGGAGGACGCGTTGTTGTTAGCGCGCAGAACGGAAGGGAGCGGAGGGCTGTGGCCGCCGGGGGGACCATGCTGGTGCGGCAGCGACTGCTGTCCTTGCGCTGCCCGCCAGCGGCTGAGAAGGGTTGAACCGCAAGAGAGTCGGCGCTCTTGGCTCGCCCCCCTTCGCGACCGCTCCGAGAGCCTGGAGCGGCTGCTGCTGCTTGTCCGGCGCCTCTCCGGCTGACTCCACGCTTCCCGGGGGACCATGAAGGGCTCCCCCTTTAGCAACCTTACCAAGAGCCTACGCAGCTGCGGTCAGGCATGCCCGATTCGGGGCTGAAGACATCCATTCAGCGATCCTTCCCTCTTTGGAGGTAGGTAGGTGGGTGGGTGGGTGGGTGAGGGTCGCTACGGGAAGAGCCGCCACTGCATTGCCTGCAGCCCGGAGGTGCCGTAATAAGAGCTAGGCTGGCTTCCCCATTTGCTTGTGCGTAAATGCCAGACCTCCAAAACGGCGGGGTATTTGCCCTCGTCCTCGCTAGCACTACGGGAGGCGGCACGACAGTGCACCGGGCCGGGAGAAAGAGGAGAGACAACGTGAAGGAAGCGCTTTCGTTGGGCTGGCTCCAGCCACCAGAGCCTGTTTCCTTTGCTTTGGCTGTCAGAAGCCTCGGGGAGACGCCCAAACTCGTGCGAGGGGGCGTGGCCAAGTATCAGCCCCCGCCTCGGGGCTGAGGAAGGGGAGACGTCAGCCGCCTCGCTTCCTCTTTAGGGGATGGTGCTGTCGAGTCCCCAAGACATAGTATTTGGAAAGCTGCCTTCCTAGAGAGTAATACAAGGCGCGTTGCTTATTTGACGCGTATCCACCTAGCAGGGAGGGTGCGACTATGGTATCTATAGATTCTATGGTGTGTGGACTGTACTAGTGTACGAACCATCACACCCACAACGTTTTCCAAGCTAGTGGTTACTGTGATTAGGAGGGAGAACTGCTGTTCGTATGTCAACAGTGGCTGTTGCTCATCTCTGCAGAGGGATTTCTCACACCTTACAGAATGTTTACACTCATGACTGACCAGTATGCAGGTTGCTTCTTCCGTAGCCATTTGAGTGGATTTGGGAGGGAGGTTCTGGGCCCTCTTTTTGCTAGTTGTTTTTTTGGAATGGCTAATTGTCTTCAGGGCCTTCTTACCATGGGATTTGAATTTACTGCAAGAAGGTGTTAAAGCATGAAGTGCTAATATCTTAGCATGTCACTGTCAGCAAAACTTTAGCATATGTACAATTTACAGGGTAAGGTAAATGATATACCTAGCTTGCTGTTTAGAAACAAAACATTTGTTGTAGGTATTAAAAACAAATGGACTCCCTCGGAATTTTCAGCATCAGGATTCCTGAAAGTCCCCCCCCCCCTCCCAGTTTCTTGTGAACCCCACGCTCCTGTTGGCTATGGGTATTACTGACATGGTGAACAGTAAAAAGTGCAGCATCGAGAATTGTATTTTACTGTAACCCTGTGCATAGAAAATGTTTGTGTTTTGGACTGCTCTGCATCCAGGCTTATGAAGGTGTGTTACATTCTTACATGTAATGTTTTCATTGTTTTATTTTCTGTTTGAAAAAATGGGAAAAAATGAAAACAAGAAGGCTCTGATCTTATTGTATAGGCCAGAAATGCAGACCCCTGAATTTATTTCTTTGTAACATTTCTGAATCTTTTGCAACTCAATCTTTTTTTTTACAGTACAGTAAACCTTTATTAGGCATAAGATATAAATCTCTACAAACAATAAAATCCTATACACAGATACAAAAATAAAGAAATCCAATATCCAAGTCAAAATAAAACATTGTGTATACAGATCCTCAGATACATGACAAATAAGATCAGATTAATTTTGATAACGGCACATGTTTGTCACTATACTAAATCACGTATGGGCCTGTATATTTGGAAACTTGTGTGACTACATGAGGTCAGATTTTTGATATTGTCTTTCATTTATTACTTCTGCTAAAAAGGTAGCAACCTTGAGAGTTGTTACAGGGAATAGATCATTTAATAAATAAGTTACTACGTATGAGGAGGGAAGTCTGGATTTTGTTTTAAGAAGCGAAGTTATATAGGTACTACGTAAATTAGAATGAATCTGACAGTTTAAGAGAATATGCTGGATTGAATCCAGCTCGTTTGCAGGGCACGAACAACGTCTCTCTAGATTTGGTATGCCTTGGTATCTTCCTTCCATCACTCTAGAGGGGAAGGCGTTTAATCTCGCCAGCATAAATGCTCTACGATGAGATGGATTATCAAGACTGAAAAAATACTGAGCCATCTTACCGTGAGAAGAGGTTAATTTTAATGACTCAGGCAAACATATAGCTGGTTGTGAAGGATGAAGTTTTTGCTGTTCCGCATCAAAGATCCTTTGACTGAGGAGCCTGAGAATATACTCATCATTTAAGGGTTCAAAAAATTCCAATGAGAAACCTAAGGTTTTTATTTTCGTTTCTAGGTTAGTTAGCAGTAGCGTATTTACCTAGGGGACATGAGTTACCCTATGTCCCCAGGTGCCTCCTAGTGGCCCCCCCCAAATTTCATGTTCATTTGTGTTTTTTTGTATTTTTAGTGTTTTTTCAGTTTTTGGCCTGCAGGGGGCACAGTTTTTAGACTAGCAGCACCAAAATTTCCGAGATTTTTCAAGAGATCCTCTTGATGATACCACCCAAGTTAGGTGAGGTTTGGTTCATGAGGTCCAAAGTTATGGACTCCCAAAGGGAGTTCTCCATCCCCCATTGTTTCAAATGGGAGCTAATAGGAGATTGGGGCTACACCTTTGAGGGTCCATAACTTTGGACACCCTGAACCAAACTTCACCAAACCTGGGTGGTATCATCGGGAGAGTCTCCTAAAGTGCTGTTAGCTTAACAATTGCACCCCTGACCGCAGACACCCTCCAAATTTCCCCAGATTCTCCTTTTAAATCCACCCCCTTTGGCATGGACTTAAAGGGAGAATGTGAGGTCCACAGTTTAAACATTGAAATTGATGCTGTTTGGGGGTGGATTCCACTGGAGGTGTTTTGTGAGAGATGATGCTGACATTTGTTTGGTAAATGTTTTGCTAGGGGTGATTTGTGAGAGATTTATATGCTTAATATCCACTTGCACTGGCTTGGAGCTGTTTCTCAGGCTAACAACCTACCTCATAGGGTTGGTGTGAGGACAACATTAGGAAAGAGAGTTGGTGGGGAGAGAGCCATGTATGTTTTGATGGGGGTGGAGGTGGGTGATTTGTGAGAGATGATGCTGACATTTGTTTGGTAAATGTTTTGCTAGGCGTGATTTGTGAGAGATTTACATGCTTAATACCCACTTGCACTGGCTTGGAGCTGTTTCTCAGGCTAATAACCAACCTCATAGGGTTGGTGTGAGGACAAAATTAGGAAAGAAAATTGGTGGGGAGAGAGCCTTGTATGTTTTGATGAGGATGGGAGGTGTTTTGTGTGTTGGTGAAAAAAATCATTGTTTGGTCATGGGGGGAGGGTGGCCACCCATACATGAGGGGGGTGCCAAACTCAGGTTTTGTCCCCGGGCTCCAGTTTGCCTAGATACGCTTCTGTTGGTTAGCCAGGAGATACTCAATGGATCCGATTTAAAATAAGATAGAAGCGAGTTTTCTTTTGCCCTAAATAATATTTTCAACCAGAATCGAAAAAAGACAATCCACGCTTTTGTTTCCACACAGTGTAGGCCCAATTCCGCATATATTGCTGAATTGGGAACACAATTTGGGACTCCCAAAATTTCCTGTAGAAGGCAGACTGAATTTTTTCTATATTGAGCTCAAAATCCTGGACCCATAGGGACGCTCCATAGAGTAGGGAAGATATTATTTTTGCTTCAAAAATTTTGGAAGCAGCTGGAATAATTTGGTTTCCTTTGGCATAAAAAATTGTATGATTGGGGTGGAAAAACAGTTAGCAGTTCTGATTATTTTTGCCTTATGTTTAGACCACCATAAGTTGTATTGAAATATTATGCCACGGTAATTAAACTCCTTTACTTGGGAAAGGGAGTTGTTTCCAATTGTCCAATTTTGTGGTTTCCAACTTTTTGAAAAAAACTATAACTTTTGATTTACAGTAATTGATGACCAATCTATTTTCTTGACAGTAGTTATAGAAAGCTTGTAGGTATCTTAAAAGACCAACTCTAGTAAATGATGGGACGGTGGTATCGTCGGCATAGAGTGGAAAAGGGGTGTCCCTGGCGTCTAATTTTGGAGGATGGCCGTTGATTTTATTGAGAGCTGGGGCTAAATCATTTAAAAATAAATTAAATAAATGTGGAGCCAAAATGCATCCCTGTCTCACTCCAGTGTTAGGAATTTTGGGGATAGTTCACCCTTGTTTGTATATTTGACCTGGCTAAAATTGTTAGAGTGGATTTTTTTAAATGAGGAATAATAGCCGAGACTCCATCTGCAACTTCCTGGCAACTCTGTCTCATGAACTTTCTTAGAAGTGATTCACTTTTTAAATGGAAGCCTTGCCTTGAGAAACAGGATTGTATAAGTTGCTATCCATGATATATTAAAGGTTTAGTAAGAAGAAAGATACCTTGTATGATGTTAACTGAAATTTCAGTTAGTCTGACACAGTGCAGAGAGTTAACATTATTCTTTCAGGGCTTAAAAAAAAATCTCTACAATTAAGAACAACCTTGCTGGATTAGACCAGTGGTCTGTCTAGTTCAGCATCCTGTTTCATACAGTGGTCAACTAGTTCCCCTGGAGATCCAACAACAAGGCATAGAGACTGAGGCCTTTCCTTGATGGTGACTCCTGACACTGCAATTCAGATTTTTTCTTTAGTAACTACCTCTACTCGCTATTGATGGGCCTGTCTTCCATGTGTCTGTCTAATCAATTTTAAAACCATATGTGATTGTGGCCATCACTTCATCCACTGGCAGCAAAGTCAATATTTTAGTTTAAAGAAGTATTGTTTTTGTAACATTTTCAATTGTGCAACAGTATATATTCTGTGTCATGATTAATGAATTTTGTCATTATGGTCCGACAGAATTTAGTAAATGTAAATCCTTTTGAGTAAATGTATAATGTATTCTTATGAGTAGTTGTTATATACTGCAGTGACCATGCTTATAATGGTTAGTATCTCTGAAATGGCTCTACAGTTTAAATGAAACACTTTTGCTTACAAATTTTGATTCAAATGTATCTGGAGTAGAATTCAGGTGTGCTCTTTCTAATCTAATACATGAGCAGATGTTTTCAGATTAGAGCACTGTGTGGAAAAAATCACCTCTAGGACAGGTAACCAGTGAATGTAAGAATCATAAGCAGTACATGGATGTAAGCGTAGAAGTAAGACAAACTGAAAATTTTCACCAGGATTTTAAAGCATACTCATCTCTGTAAGCTTTGCATATGTGCAAGGCATTCACAAGAGCCATAAAGTATGACTGACCCTTTTCTCATAGCTAAAATTCTTTGCAGACATAATCCTTAAATTAGCACTACTCATGGTTCTCTTAATCCTGATGAATGCCAAACATTTTAATCAGTAAAACTATGGTTTAACTTAAACAGCTAAGTTTTGTTCAAAGTGGGAAATTTTAAGGATATGCAGACCATAGTTGATGAGGACCATGGTTTGTAAAAATATCTGAAACGATAGTTTCACATCCTGTGTTTTTTGGCAACCCTTAACCATGATGTAGGAATTTAGATGTTACACTTAACTGTGGCTAAGGAATACCATTTATAGCTAAGCTCTGAATCTACATAAGGTATAAATGTGATGTAAATGGGATTGGTCATACAACTTGCAACTACAAGTCTTTGCAAATATGAAACTCACCTTTGGGTTTCCTAGAAGCTATTTGTAGAAATGGCGTAGACAGATAAGAATCCCAGATTCAGCATTTCTGAGACTTTAGCAGTGGGATGGAGGATTCCATCAGGTGTGCTATATCTACATTTCAGTGCTGATTACACCGCTGGACAGGAGAAGCAGCTCCATGATGGCTGTGATATTCTCTTTCTCACTTGATTTTGGAAATCTTACAAAGATTTAATTCCTGTCTTTTTTTCCTTTTTTAATTTATTTGATAAAAAAGATATATCAAAGAAACCTTCATGAGAATTGTTACGGGTGAAATATCTTTATTGTGCATTGTCTTCAAATAATTTTTTTTGCCATTAAATCACACATGGCTCATGATGATTCCTGGTCAGGTTTTCAAGCAAGAAGCATTACCTCCTCTGCATCTATTTTATTGTCAATTAAAAAAAAATTATAGCAGTGACATGTTCCTTGTATAAAAATAGTGGGGAAAATAAGCTATAATAGCCCTTCAGGGGTATTGCTTCAGTGTGCTGGAAAGGTGGAAACAGAACTGTCATTGCAGAAAGAATACACAGAAACAAAGCTGATTGTCTCCCACTCATAGTCTCCCATGGTCTCCCACTCATTTCCTGTGGTCATAGAGGGGTGATTTGGGATAATTTCACCATATTATATTGATCTCCAGCAACGTGCTGGTGACTTGTTGGTGTTTTCTAGTGCCCTTGTGCCTAGTGCTACTTCCCCAAAACAAACAGCCAGTTCTGATTTCTATTTGGAAACAATTACCTTCACCACAAGAAGATGGTTTGTATAAAGAATTACTCCCTCCTGCCAAGGCACTTTACATTCAAGAAAATGGGTAGTATCTGTATGGACACTCAGTAATCTGTTCCTGTCAGCCAGAGAAACATTAAATTGGCACCACAGGGATGTAGAGTTCAAACAAATATGTAGATGTTTATTTACAAGGAAACTGAGCCCTCAGGGGAAGGGCGGTATATAAAACTAATAATAAATAAAATAAAATAAATACACTGAAGTAAATCAGGAAGGGTTTTAAGCCAAGAAATGCATGAATAGGTATATACAAGAAGATGATTCAGAGGAGATACCTGTTTACAAGATGTTTCAGATTCTTTAAATTGCTGTTACAAGGGTAGTACTGGTCACTAACTCCAGTGCCTTCACCTTTCTATTGTTTGGAAATTTCTAATTCCATTGCTGACAAGACTTAATTCCTCACTTCTGTTAAATGTAACCAACACAGGCCTAAACCACTAACTTCTGAACAATCTCTCTTACTGGCACATCTGTTTCACAGGGTGCTTTCCAGAGAAGAACTGGTTGTTTTCCTCCAGAAGACCTAATCCTTTACACTTCCACCACCTCAGGAGCTTCACTGCCCCATAGTTGAGTAAGTTCTACACAGAGAAACTAAACCCAGCCACCAGTGTGATTAATTAGGGTTTCTGTGTAATGATTACCTACAAGACCTTGGTGCAATTTTCTTCACAGAAATCTGCCCTTATTGGCCTTTACTCTGAGTTGCTCAGCTTTTGCAGAACTGGCCCTCAGCCTCCAAAGCTCGGATCTATACCAGAATAATCCACTCACTCTGGCGTTCCCAACAGATGTGCCCTCAGCATCAATTGCCTTTGGGTTAAGAACTCTCAACAGTTCTCTCTAGCCAATCAGGCTGTCCATTAACCCGTTGGGGTCACAACATTCTAAGGTCAAAATGAGCTGAAGTGGCAGTATACGTCATACTTGACTTGGAGCCTCCAAGTGTTTTGAGAGTAGGTCTGTCTCCCATGGTAGCCATATTGTTCCAATGCTTGCGATCTCAAAATTCAGAAAATGCTTATATATTCAGCAAGCTGCATACCCATACTGTGTGAATTATCTCTACTGTGCAATCTAGTCTAAATGTATTGATTTTAGAAGACTTGGTATGGAGCAATTTAGCACAGGATTATACTTTTCATAAGTAAGATTGGGGGAGCTGATTGGGGGAGCTTTGCGTTTAACAGTGCAATCCTATGTGGTTGAAATGAATGGGCTCAGACTAGTAACTCTCCTGATGATTGTACTGTAAGTCTCTCTTTCAGGCTTGGATAAACAACTTTTTAAGAACATTTCATAACACTACTGTTGGACAGGCACGTGGGTGCTGTAATTCTGCAACAAAACAGTGTCACCTATTTGGCTTCTTCCTCTATCACTATGAAATGTGGAGATCTTATTTTTCTTCTTAAAAATGAATCAAGCAGTACATGCCTTCCAGTGTTAGGGGCAAGGAAAACAAATGATGCAAAGAAATAATATAAAGAATATCATGTTCTGGAATGGCAGGACATGGTTGTGGGAGAATTAGTAGCCTTGATCATGTTTCAGGGATTTTTTCCCTGTTGGAAAGCCCAGTCCAGGAAGTGAGGTCTGAATTGACTCGTGGAACTGGTGCGAGGCCATGCTGGAGCATTTACTCACCTCACTGGCATAAATGGCAGTTTTGTCAACTGGGAGAGCAAATTGGGAGGCAGGCAGGTGCAGCATAACTTGGGTATATATGTTGTACTTAGATATATATGTTGATTTCTAAAGAATATAGAAAGCCAGAGTTGTAGACCAACTTCCACATAAAAAATAAAGGCCCAGTGATCAAAGGAACACCTGAAGGGATAAAGGTGTTTTTCTTCTGAGTCTCTGTACGAAGGCTAGAAAATTTGATGCCACACAGGTAAACTATGAATACCTTGTAGCATATTGTTGGAGGCTTGCCATGTTACTGGTGAATATCTGTTTTAGTCAGTTCTTGTGTATGTAGGCCTAGCAAAACTGCTCACAGTGCTCTTCTAGTCTGAATGTTGCATTAATCAAGTCACAGAGACCTTTCGCCAAAAAGCAATTATACTGCTTGGCTTCATAAGGCTATTGACCTCAGTGCCTGAAAAATGCTCATTGTAAAAAGGCCAACTGCTTCCTTTGGTGAATTTAGATACCAGCTTCATTCCTCAGGGGCTGCTAGTTACTCAGTATGCAAGATTTCATTTCACCTTGGGCTTAGCTATGTTACAGATTTATTATAGTTTGGGCTGAACAGGAGTTAATTTACCCACTTATTAACCTGCTGGGTTGACTGGCATACATAATTTGTTTAGAAATAGAGAGCCATTTGTCAACTGGAAGGGAATAAGACTGTGCTTGTGGGTTTTAATGCACAACACAAGGTAAACCTACCTATTTTGGCTTCAGTTGTCTCTGCTTTGTGCAGTGCCTTAACTTTATATCCAGAATTATTAATACAAAGACTGTCAAGTGCTTCCTCTATTTACATCCTTCAAGGGTTCTGTTTATGTTACCTGGTTTCAGAGAGATATTTTAACAATTGTTTGTATTTGTGTTTCCAGTTGGAAGGAAGCTCCTAGAAACCTGGGGTGAAAGCAGACTTCAGCACCATTTTAAAGCTGAGGAGGTATTCACATTTTGCACAGGGTACTGACCAGGTGAGGTCTTCATATCCTGAGATACCTGCTCCCCCATTCAAGTTTTGATGAAGATCTCTGGTGAGCGCGAGTATTTATGCAGTTTGTGTCACCATGGACGTATTGCTCCTTTGAGGAAAAACAGATGTTTGCATTGAAATAAACTCAGTAAGCCGGATGTACTTGACTGTCATGTCGTTCAAGGTGTTATCCTACTACCGCATAGATTTCCTGCTTTTTATCTTGTAGTAAGATTACTGAGTTTAAGCTGGATGTCTTTACCATTTTGTTTTAGCTGCTATTTAGCATGCATGGGGACACTTTGGTAACTTTGTGTAAATAGACAGTGCCAGGATTGGGATCATAGCAGACTGGACGCATATGAAGTCAGTGATGGGAGCTGGAGCTGATTAAGTGGATTGTATGTATTTTTCCCCCTAAACATGACAATTCCATCTAGTAAGAAGTTGATAATGGCTGGTCTTGAAGACCTGCCAGTATGTGTTAAGCCTTTATTTGTTTCAGTTAGTTTTGTGATTGTTATAAGTAGGATGTAGTAGCTCAATAGTTTCATAAAAGGTCTGGATTATATTACATGGGATACAGCAGTCTTGCTGACGCTGTTCACTATTTAGTTAAATCATGGATAGGAAACCTTTTAGGGCTCCTGTATAAGGCACATTGAATTCAGTTGGTGGTGGGGAGGGAGTCCAAGATATAATTTAATAAAACAAACAGAAGATGGTTGAAGAACTGGCAAATTATGTATTTGTGCAAGTGGAACTTGTCTGTGGAATTGATGTAATTGACTCCCAAATGTCTTTCCACTAAGATCAAGAGGGGCTATTATCTGTGCTGAACTTCTATGCCACGTAAACAGTTGAATTTTAGCTATTTTCTTAAATCATATTGAGTTGCTAATGATTGACTAAAAAGTGCCTAACACTGATTTAAAAAAAAATCAACCCCTTGGATAGTCTAACTTGGCTACTTTGACAAATTTAACCAAACCATTTCCATCCAATGAGGTCTTCACAATTTAGGGTAGGTACAATGTCTACATTTTTGTATGATCTTTCACTGTGCATATTTAAAATAACTGATGCTCTGCCATTGGCTCTAGGCTCTCTGAGGGAAGAAGATCAGTACTGCAACAGTAAAGAGAAACAAATGTGAAAAGAAATTCATCAAGGGGAATTGGTACAGACACTTCCATTGTTTGATGGGCTAAGTTGTTACCCAAAATTGTGGGATTCTGTCCCTTTTAGAGAGGGGAATTAGTGAGAGCAGATTCTTGGCTTAGCAGAAGGTCTAGCAAGCTCGAGATCTTTGTTGCCTATGTATACATAAGTCAGATTTTGCAAGAAATCTGCAAGAGAGCAAATAAGTTTAACAATTTTATTTAGGAATAACAGGGTTATATAAACACTCAATAATCAAAGCAGCAGAAAACACACACAGTCCTAGGATATAAGCATTGTTGAGTGAATAGGTTTGGAATAGATGAAGGGTATTGGGAATATGGGTTATAGTCACCTGATCTTGGAGCAGGATGGTCCAATTAACTGAATGACCTGCGCTTAGCTCTGGTAGAAGAAAGAACACATTGTGGAACAAAATCAACACAGAAGTGTCCAGAGATATTGAACACTGGCTACTGGAAGAAGGGGCTTCTTATAGGTAAAAAGGGACCCTAGAGGATATGTGGAGTGGCCCTTAATCTCCCAGGACAAATAAGAGTCCTGCCTTTCTGGAGAAAGACAGGAGACAAACATCAACCTTCAGTGCTAAGTCATTAATCTAATGGTTGAGGCAGTAACCTGAAGGTGGGAGGAAACTCATGAAATTACAGTTTCTATAAGAATGACAGTGTAAATGAAGTGGTCGTTAGAGGGTGATTGGTCAGAGGAAGAAGTATTGGGCTAATACAACACTGGTAGGAACACCAGTAGGCTTTAGTTGCTCAAGGAATGAATGTGCAGCACTTCAACCTGAAGAGGGGAGAATTTGGGGGTTCATGATTCTGTAGCCTGTTTTTGATTCTTAGCCCCTGAAATACTATGTAGATGCTGTCTTATACTGACCCTTTGTTATGGTTATGATGAAGAATTGGCTTACTAGATAGATGGCTGCCATCATGCCGCAGTCAGGATTTACCTGAGGATTTGTTATGCAATGAAGGTGATCATGAGGTTAGCCGTTCTGTATGATCTTGCTGCAGCCTGGAACAGTTGTGGAACAGAGGGTGATTCAACTGTCATTCACCTGGCAGGTGTGATGGGTAGACTCCGGTAGTCCTTGATGTGCTCTCATCTTTTTAAATAGTCTTTTGGCACCAAAAAGACTAGCAATTTACTATAGCATAGAGTTTTTTTCTCAATAAGCCTTTATTGGCATACAGAACATACAAATATAGCACAGAGTATTTGCTTTATGCTGCACAGGCAGCCCCATCCAGAGCCCTCAGCGGTGGGATGCGGCACCGCTGTGGCGGTGCCCTGCCACCTCCAAGAAGGCTTTCTGGCAGTGTGGGTATCAAAAAATGCCACACACGTACACACATAGGGCTTATAGGACTTAAATCACCTGGAGTGCCACACTCCTGGCCTTAAACCCCCGAGGGAAGATGACTAATGTTAGTTTCGCCCCTGGGAACACGCCTTCCCCACACACACTGGCATCTGAGTGGGCCACAAGGGCCTAGACTTCTGGGTTTTTCAGGCGCAGGGCAGGCAGCCACCAGTGTGTCTGCCACCTCTGCTGGGATAATTGCTGCAGAAAGGGTGAACATACCATTTCAAGCCATGCCACTCCCTCAAGCCCTTTTGGTTCCCCCTCTGGATGGGGCTGTAAAATGATTAGTCTTTAAGGTTCCACAGGATTTTGTTGTTCATTTGATTATCCCTTTGGAATTTGTTTCTGGGAAACCAGGCATAAAATGGGCAACTTGCATACAAGCTGTAATGTCACAGCAATTTACAGTACAAGGAGCTGGAAAATCACGTCCAATATGTACATTACATTTATAACTTGAATCAACTGGACACAACAGAGCAATGCGTAAAAAGAGTGACAGATTGGGCTTCTGTTACCTAGCCAATTCAATGCAATCACAGCATAGATGAAACTGATCTTTTAAATCTAACCTAATGTGGGTGGAAATGCGTTTATTTGCTATTCTCAGAGTCCACTGTGCATGGTTATTACTCATGTGTTACTAGTCAGGCATAGCATTTCGTTGTGTGCAATTATCTCTGGATTAGAGCCAGCATGATTAGGTTTGAAATGCTGGAATCTAATGTTGGCAACTGCCTGCTTTAAGTTTTATTACAGTGGGCCATTTTCTCCCCAAGTGCTTTCTGTAGTAGCAGTGAATCATGCTAATGGTTTGAGTGCTCAGATGGTGAAGTATGAGAATGCCACTTGGAGATTCTTTTACACTGCTCTTCTTAGCTGGCCATCGCAAGAATGCAAATGATTCAAGTGTGTGATGAATACATTCTCTTAAGCATAAAGTTGCTGAAGCCACATTTTTTCAAACTGTTATTTGCAGATGAATTGTCTTGAAAGCCATATTTTCTCAGTTTGAAGAGGTTCAAAGTCTTGTGGGGGTTTATGGAAATACAAAACTGTGGAATGTCTAGGAATCTGGCATGTTTTAGACTTCCAAGTCAAACTGGGTTCATTTGACTTGTCAAGTTTTTCCTCAATTGTAGAAGACAAAGCAGTTTAACTAAACGTTGTGTGACAGACTACAGAAAAAATGGTTAATTTAAAAAGGTGCAGTTCAGTCAGAACAGGAGCACAGCGAGTTAACCAGAGCTTCACCTGATTGGCTGGCTGAGATGCAGTAGTCAGGAGCCACAGAGTGGGTGTGTTCATCTTATAAAAAAGCAGATATAGTCTGTCAGAGTTTGAGATCAAGCCTGTCTCAGAGGGAATGAGACATAGATCCAGTGGTGGGATCCAAAAATTTTAGTAACAGGTTCCCATGGTGGTGGGATTAAAATTGTGGCGTAGCGCCAATGGGGCTGGGCGGTGCACAACGGGGGTGTGGCCGGGCATTCCGGGGGCAGGGCATTCCTGGGCAGGGCTGTGGCAAGGACGCAGTTGCTGCACTGGTCCTTGGGCGGGAAACGAATGCACGCAGGCGCAGGCTGCCACGCACGACGGTGCACCTCCTGCTAGACTGCTTTAAGTTCTGCGTGCTACTGCTGAGAGGAGGGGCATAACTAAGGCAAAAATCACGTGGCAAAATCACCAAATACTAACCCCCTCTCAGCACACACAAATAATTAGTAACCTACTCTCGGGAACCCGTGAGAACATGCTGGATCCCACTTCTTCATAGATCGTGTCAGTCCACAGATCCAGTTGGTCTGAGATCATGTTAAAAGGCAGAGGGAGAGAGAATGGCTAGGTGGCCAGAGTTCTTTAGGAAATCTGTAAGACTGAGAGTGGGACAGATCCTTGCTTTTCACCGGAAGCCAGGTGTCACTGAAAGAAAAGAGGGAAACTGATTTAACGGGGACACTCCTAAGACCACACAGAGGGCTTAGCTATTGTCTCAGTAGGAGACCGCACCTAGAAATTGGAACTGAAGAGTTCCTGAGGGTGTGTTAGCTTAACTGGCAGAGTTAAGTGAGGGAAACCCCAGAGCTTTCTCTGTCCCAAGGCAGTTTGAAACTTTGAGGAGTAAATGGTGGGTGCTTTAGGAAAATGTTCAGGAGTGTGTAAAAAAAAGTTTACCCTTAAAAGAGATATCTGTGCGTGTATAAAGCTATAACTTGAAACTGAAACAGCCGTTTCTGTGAAACACCATTCTATTTGTAACATCTAAGTCATATCTACCTAAAGAACAGGAAACGCTTAAAACCTCTCTGTACCATCAAATTGAGAAGAAAAAGCCTGTAAATAAATATGAGTTTGTTTTACTTTTAAAAAGCCTCTCAAGAGTTCCATTTTCCCCTCAAAAAAGTGGCAGCATATGTTTCCTGACAGGATTTTGCCTAAAGGGCTTGTGTGTGTGTGAGTGGGGCGTGCCTGGGCTAACAGCAGTTATCAGCTGAGCGTTTCACTCTGCCTCCTGCTAGGCCTCTGTCTCTGTCAGGGAGCGGAGTGTGTTGTGTGTTGCCTTATGCAGAATTCCTTGTATTTTCCTCTGTATTGTAATCATGGCCTTGTTTATACAATAAAGATAGAAGTTGTCCTTAAAAAAGCCCTGTCACCACAAAGGATTTAAGAAATTTCCATCATAGCCATTTGGTAGAACAGAAACAAGTATATTTAAGACCTGTCCGTATTCTGTGTGAATAGCTCTTAATATATGGTGTTTCTATGTGACGGAAGGATAATAACTATTGGAAATTCCAGGGCAAGGATTCCTGCAACTTTTTCTTAATTAAAATATTTATGCACTACTTATCTAAATCTAGCTCTAATATTCCTCACAGAAGATGGGAAATGGGTAGTGTCAACCTCAGATTATTGCAATTTGGAGGTTATGTCAGAAGTGGTTAGCAAATGCAAAATAGCTGTTTTGCTAATAATCTTGAATTTTTCTCAAGTTGAATATATTTAACATTTTGTATTACGGATCATACTGTGCCTTAGTGCACTGTATGCAGCATGTCAGAGTTAAAGTTACTATAGAAACAGTGACTTTTTTTTGGTAATGTTTATAATTGGTGTGGGGTTTAGTTTGTGTGCGCGCACTAAACAGCATTTGCTGCATTTCTGAGTTAACATTGTAGTGGTTTCCAGATTCTTTTCCTGTTCTCTTTGGTAGCTACTTTGCTGATGTTTTATAGTGAGAGAAAATGCACTTTCCCCCACCATTTTAAAAATCAATTTTTGTGCTTCAAGCATCAGTAATTGGCAGCCATTGGCTAAAATGTATATTGGATTTGGAAATGACTCCCTGCTGCATTAAGTGATGCTTGCCAAACTGAAAGGTTTCCTTTTGTGCCACTCAATGAAAGCTTACTCAGCAGTAAGTCTCACTGCATTTGGTTGGACTTGTTTCCAAGTAAACATGCTTCTACTTGTAGCCTTAGCATCACATGGAAAGTGTCATTATGCAGAGGATCAAACCTAGTTACATTTAAAATTCAAATATTGGTTAATAAAATATTGGGGCAGCAGAATCCTGTTTTCAAGTATTTACTTATCCTTATATGTTCAACTTGGCTGTTCGTGAAGCTAATTATTTTATACATGGGCAATAGGACTATACTATAATGAAATGTTTTCTGAATGAAATGTTGG
Source organism: Sphaerodactylus townsendi (assembly GCF_021028975.2). Classification (NCBI taxonomy): domain Eukaryota; kingdom Metazoa; phylum Chordata; class Lepidosauria; order Squamata; family Sphaerodactylidae; genus Sphaerodactylus; species Sphaerodactylus townsendi. Next base: position 113,297,490 of record NC_059425.1, on the reverse strand, counting down.
TAAATGATTTCAACAAAAAGAACTAACTGAGCAACCCAGAGCTGAGGCGGATAGGGACACCCTGCTTGTGTGTCAGTCTACCTGCTCCACAGGGCTTCCCTGCAGTATGGGAAGCCAAATCATCAGATTGTTTTTTGCTGCTGCTTGCTGTGTTGAGGCCTGTGCTGGGCCCTGTCCAGAACTGGAAAGGGGAGTTATTTTCCCCTGCTGCCCCCCCAAAACAACAGCCAATCAGAACGTGGGACTCTGGGAACGTTTGTACCTGCGCGGATATGCTTGCGGTGTGAATACAAAAGACCTGGGCTTGTGCAAAACAAACTGAAGAAGAAGAAGAGTTTGGATTTATATCCCCCCTTTCTCTCCTGCAGGAGACTCAAAGGGGCTGACAATCTCCTTGCCCTTCCCCCCTCACAACAAACACCCTGTGAGGTAGGTGGAGCTGAGAGAGCTCTGAAGAACTGTGACTAGCCCAAGGTCACCCAGCTGGCGTGTGTGGGAGTGTACAGGCTAATCTGAATTCCCCAGATAAGCCTCCACAGCTCAGGCAGCAGAGCGGAGAATCGAACCCGGTTCCTCCAGATTAGATACACGAGCTCTTAACCTCCTACGCCACTGCTGCCCGCCACTGGAGTATTTCCTCCCGGTTTTCACTCAGTGCCTTCACAGAAACGGGCAGCCATGTGAAGGAAGAAACCAGGATAAAATAGACCTGGATTGTAAGATACCGATTGTAACCCGGTATAATTGTGCTGTGCAGAAACGGCCTGATATAACAAATGGGGAATCCAGAAAAATGGAAGATATTATTGGGGAAAATGTGCCTGCTCACAATTTATATTTATTTTTTATTTATTTTATTTAATTAGGCTTTTATACCGCCCCATCCCCATCTGGGCGGTGTACAGCATATAAAATAACAATATAAAACAGTTAAACATTTAAAAGCAGCGATAAAAACAGAGATTCAATTTACACAATCTCAATGGATAGGGATATAAGTAATATATGATTGGCGCCTAGTATTCCACATTTAAAATTCCCTCTCCCCTGGAAAGGGAGGCATGGCGAGTCTCGTTAGCTGGTATGTGGCCTAGATGTCAGGGCCACAGGAAGGAGGGGGGCACCATTAGCGGCCGGTTTCTCTAAAGGCCCGGCGGAACAGCTCCGTCTTACAGGCCCTGCAGAACTCCCCAAGGCCCCGCAGGGCCCGGACAGCTGGTGGTAGAGTGTTCCACCAGGCCGGGGCCAGGGCTGTAAAGGCTTTTTATATATACTTTTTATAGGTAAAACAGTCTAATGAATAGGCAGAGGAAAGGGGTGTTCCTTTCCATTGAAACGAAGGTGTACTTTCTATTTGCCCTTCTTTATTCTTAATGTTGTGATCTACACATATAGTCAACATGGTGCAATTGTGCAGTTTTGCATCACTTTTAAACACAAGCACATTTTTAAAAGCCTAAATGTCCCCTTTCCTCTGCAGATTTGACTTATCAGTGAAGCTGAGATTTTTTAAAGTTAAAAAAAAAATTACAACCTAATGGATAAGTGGAGGAATCGGGGTGTGAGGGAGGCATTCTTTTTTGGACACATTCTGGACACATTGAAAAAACACCTCCACAATACCATGTAGGAAAAAATAGCTTTTTTTTTCAGGTAAAGAACTGTTTTGAATGTGGAATGGTAGAGTGTGGCCTGATCTTATCACATCTTGGAAGCCAAGCTGAGTTTATTTATTTTATTTATTTATTTATATTTTAGATTTATAGGCCGCCTCTTCCCCGAAGGGCTCGTTAATACTTGGAAGGGAGTTAATACTTGGAAGGGAGACCTCCAAGGAAGACCTTGCAAAGGAAGGCTTAATCAGTTGCCTTGAACCCACCCTCACCCCCACCCCAGGAATCGCTATAAGTTGACTATGACTTGATAACGCTATATACACACACAATTAATCATTTTGTTTAGAGAAAATACAAGCAGCCCATGTTTAGGGCATAAACTGAGGGTGAATGTCATGTGGAAAAAAACCCCCTATGGGTTGAGATGGCTGAAACTGGGAAATACTCAATGTGGAAGCAGCCTAGGTGAAGATTCTGACATTGAGATGGGATTCCTTTTCTTTAAGGCACAGGTGTCAAACTCGCAGACCTCCAGATGTTATGGACTACAGTTCCCATCATCCCCTGCCAGCATGATGCTGGGCAGGGGATGATGGTAACTGCAGTCCATAACATCTGGAGGGCCCCGAGTTTGACGCCTATGCTTTAAGGGATGGGGTGGTTTGAAATGCAGGGGGTATCTATGCTTGTTTGCTGAGCAGTTCCATGCTATAATTCTCAGTATTGCAGCTTTTTCATGTCTGAAAGTTTCCTGTTCGAGTCATTTAGGTTTTTATAGCTCCCATCAGATGCATTATACTTAACATGAAGATGGTAAAGCCTCTTTGCTTTCTGGAGAGGCTACAGTTTGCCTGCAAGGCCAGTATTCCATGTGTTTTGCTCTTATATCATCTAATGGTGGGAGTACAGAAACAAACTGTAGAATGTCTGGAAGCTTGAACACTCTTATCTTCTAGAGGTTATCAAAGATTGATGATTTAATTAAAGGTTTCAAGAGCATTATCATCATGAGTTAAAATAATTGCAATGAGCTTGGAATGAATCCCTTGTAAAGTATTATTTAGAAAGCTATCATTTATTTGTATCAGAGACTCTATATTTTCCTTTATAAAAGCAACAGTGTATAATTTGTGTTCCCTGTGCAGTGAGCTGGCCAGTGTCCATTCTCTTTTGTTTGTGGTATAATAAGCTGCGTGTCATGTGACTTTCTTTTGCTGGTTAAAATTTACTTGTTGTGCGGCTATATGCTGTAACTCTTGTCTGTATAAATAATGTCAGGTGGTTTTTGGCAAGCTAATTAATGAGCTTACATTTTTCTTTTAAAGATAAATGTAGTAGTAGCTGTAACAAGGACATGAGAAACTGAGTGGCAACGCAAAACCTCACTACTTTGGACTTTTTACGGTTCATTATGGAGACCAAGGAAGACAAAAAAGAGCGGAGAGGCTATTTTTACCGGTAAGCTGATACAAATGTTTTGTGGATTTCCCCCTCTCTTGTAACATTTTAATCTGGGGCACCAGAGGAGCCTTTTGTGGGTTCAGATGGCTTTTTTATTCCCTACTGAGAGGGTAGTTACTTGCTTTCATTTTTTATTATGTCTGCTGTGGTAACTTTTTCTAAATATTATTATTTCAGCACTGTATGTTTACTTTGGACTTTGGCTCCTATTTTACTCTGAGTTTGTTGATATTAAAACTCTTCCTACAGTGCAAGTTTTGCATGCTTTTTAGAAAGAGAATGGTTACTGTGTAATTCTAACAATTTCAAGCAGTGACTTGCCATTAAATCATAAACATAATGTATGACATGGAGAGAATGGTGACTATAAGATGCAACAAGAGCTTGTAGGATTATCTATTAACTTGAAACAGAGAGAATAATTCACATACTATGTATGCTATGTTAAACTACTCAGGTGAAATAATGAACAAGGGCAGCCTTATTTATTTACTGTATATTTATTTCCTGCCTATCACCAAAGCCCCTGGGGCAGATTGAGCAGGGGGTGGGTGAGGGGCATGTGCACAGGGAGATAAACCTGGGAGTTTGAGCCATCATGGAACTGCACTGGCATCTGGAAAGGATGCCGGAATGGGCGGGAGCACAGCATTTTCAGGGGTGGAGCTAACATTAGTTGGCTTCCACCCCAGGTTTGTGGCCAGTTGCCCTGCAACACTGGCTCATTGGGCCCCATGGAGAGCTTTTTGACAGCAGGGAGAGATTTTCCTTTTTTATATCCCTTTTTCAGTCTACAGAAAGCCCAGTGGAGGCGGTGTGGTGCCACCTGTGCAGCACAGCCTCCACCTGCTGCAGCAATCTGGATAGTGCTCTTAGTTTTTGCTAAAAAGGTAAAGGTAGTCCCCTGTGCAAGCACTGGGTTTTTACTGACTCTTTAGGTTACATCACAACACAACATTTATTAGGCAAACTATTCTCATGTGTGGTTTGCCACTGTCTTCCCCAGTTGTCTACACAGTGACATAGGTATAGATTTTTAATGGGGTGGGTTTGGGGGGCGGGGCCATGCCCCCACCCACCCCTAGGGGCATGGTCACGCTGCCACAAACCTCGCCCCAGGCCTCAGTGCTTATAAAAGCAGCTCTCCGAGGCCGGGGATGGCAAACTCCCCTACTCTGCCCCACAGCTGGCAACCAGCAGTCCCTTCTGTCCTTCCCTCTGGGCAGAGGCATATCTAGGAAAAATGGAGCCAGGCGCAAAATCTAAGCAAAATCCCCAATGGGCAGCTGCTGTGATGCTGGAATCCACCCCCAAACAGCATCACTTTCAATGGTGTTTAAACTAGGGAGCCCAGATTCTTCTTTTAAATCCACCTTAAAGGGAAAATCTGGGGTCCACAGTTAAAACAACATTGAAAGTTATGCTGTTTGGGGGTGGGTTATCCCCCATGTTTCAATGTTTAAATTGGGGACTTCACATTCTCCCTTTAAATCCATGCCGTAGGGGGTGGATTTAAAAGGAGAATATGGGGAAATTTGGGGGGTGCCTGCTGTCAGGGGTGCAATTGTTAAGCTAGCAGCACCAAAATTTCAGAGTATATTTAGGAGACTCTTCTGATGATACCACCCAAGTTTGGTGAAGTTTGGTTTATGGGGTACAAAGTTATTGACTTTCAGATGTGTAGCCCCCATCTCCTATTAGCTCCCATTGGAAACAATGGAGGATGGAGTCACCCCCTTTGGGAGTCTATAATTTTGGACCCGCTGAACCAAACCTCACCAAACCTGGGTGGTATCATCAGGAGAGGCTCCTGAAAAATCCCTGAAATGTTGGTGCGTCTAGCCTAAAACTGCACCCCCTGCAGGCCAAAAACAGAAAAACACTAAAAATACAAAAAGGGGGGCGGCGCTTTGGACATGTAATGGGGGGTTGAACCCAGGAACCCCCTCTTTACCTAGGTCCTTGTGTCTACACTTCATCTTCATTTTACTGACCTCGGAAAGATGGAAGGCTGAGTCAACCTTGAGCCAACTATCTGAGACCAGCTTCCTTTGGGGATCCATGCTATTTCCCTAATTCTTGCCATAGCATGCAAAACATGACAGATTCTTTCATTATGGTAATATGCTTATAAATTTAACACGGGTTACATACAAAATCAGGCTTTATGAGAAATACAGAAATTAAAATTATGCCTTCTTAGGGGGATTTTGTTTTGCTTTGCTGAATTTGATGAGAGCTTAATTGTCTGTCTCGACTGCAGTTTTCTCCTTACCATAGGCCAGTTATGCACCAGTATGTATCCTCCTTCAAGTGCTTCATATCAGATTTTTAATTACACAACAGCCTTGATATATGATTCTGGTTAGGCTTAACCTTGTGCAACTACCCTGAAGTGAACACACTTTTTAAAGAGGAAGGTTCATGTTTTCCAGATGCAGGGAAAACCTGACTTTTTTCACTTTGCAGGGAAGGTGAAGTAAATGTATGCACAATACCTTCTTTGGTTTTTCCCCTCCCTCCCCCGTCCTCCTTTTCCCCATCCATAACAGTGTCCTCCTACACTTGTGTCATCCCACCCTCCTCCCACTTGTCTGACTGGCCCTCTCTTCATCCCTTCCAACTCCATTTTTGTTCTTCTCTCTGGTCCAGTGGCTTCCAATGGATTTTCTTTTCTTTTTTCTTTTCATTTGTAATACATCAATAATGTGCCAAATATCTTTGAACTGCAACCTTAAGACCTCTGTTAGTTTGGGGATCTGGGTATCCATGCTGGCTTCCGCCAGGTGAGCTTGTTGCCCACATGCTTATACCAACTTGGGTGGGGAGGGAAATCTAGCCAATCCCAACTTTAAAACCTTTGTTCAACTAGCGACCATCAGTGAATCACTTCATAAATACTACATGAATACTTATTTTGAGAAATCTACTTTGATTGGGAGTTTTTGGTGCCGTCCAACTTGTCCATGCTAATTCCCTATACACATTTTGTAGATATGGAAACACCCACAGACAGCACGTCATGCTCAAACCTGGAGCAGGAATACGCAATTGGCAAGGAAATGTATTACTTCTGCACCAAGCCAGAAGAAAGCTGAAGAGGTGGGGAGAATGGCAGTGTGCAATACATGCTACTTGCCTCACATGAAAAGGAGGCAAATTTATTGCTGACAAGGGAAGAATAACATTAACTGGCCATGGTTTTTCTGTACTGATCAATGAGAACCTTATTAGAACTCTTTCTTTTGTTTGTTGTGATTTGTTTTTCACATCCAAGTTGCCACTTCTTTTTTTCTGTAGACTAGAATATATTTTATTTTGTAAGCACAGTAGCTGCCTACTGTAAATAGTTTTATCAGGCTGCTTTTTTCTTTTTGCTGAAACCAAAGAGCATAGTGAAACAGAAGAAAAGCAACTTGTTGCCTAAGAACCTATGGTAGAGATTCTCAGGCCTTGAACTAATTGACCTGCCATAGACTATGCTCAGGGGTTAGCTGAACATACATTACTTCCCTTCTACAATTATTATATAGGATGCCTGTGTATTGAAGGATCTAATTCAAGGTACTGGTAATTAACTTTAAAGCTATTCATGAACTGAAGCCCACATACTTAAAAGATTTCTGTCAACATGAGCCTGTGTGGCAGCTGCACTCTTCACAACAAACTTTGCTGGCTCTTCTGGCCCATAAGATGTTTCATTTCACTGCTACTCAATCACTAGCATTTTCAGTGACTTTCTTCCTTTGAGACAGGCTTCATCTTATATTTGAATAGCGAAGTTGGTTAAATCTGTAAATACTTGCATCTGAACTGGAGCTGTGAATGGCAGGACAGGTCTTTCTACAAATCTGAAAGAGATCCCAGGTTTGTGGAAAAATGTGAAATTTTAAAAAAAGAAAACAAAACATTGGAAAGGGGTTTAGAAACCCCAAAAATGATAAAAAGAGCACCTGTAGCTTTAGGCAACAGATTCCCTCTGTAGCTGTTCCAGGCTTCAATTTCTGTGAATAAAAGGCAGAGGAGGGGGCAGGGACCTTTCCATGCCTATTTTGGCCTTTGCAGAAGGTTCACTGAGGTCAGACCTGACTAGAGTAGCCAGTTTCAAATTGGGAAGATTCTGGAGGGAGTGGAGAGATAGAGCCTCAGGAGAGGAGGGTTTGAAGAAGGTAGTGACCTCAGAAGGCCATGATGCCATACAATCCATGTCTCCTACCAGCATTTTTAAAAAGAAAATCTTTCTCATAATTTAAACTGTAATATTCTGAGATTTTGTTTGGCATTTTTGTTGGAGTTGCAAGGTTTGCTTTCTTCTACTGTTTTTGGGTTTTCTAAAAACAATAAAACAAGTCAGATTTTTTTTGCAAATCTAGAGATTTTCCTCAGTTTGCAAAAAATAATATTTTTCTGTACTTGACCCCATTATGTGTATCTTTTGATCCACAGTTGGGGCCATATTCAGAATTGAATTAAGCAAATATCAGCACTGATTAGCATTCTGGAACTAGTGGAAGAATTTTCTATAATTTAAGAGAGTATACTTTCAGTGATCTAAGGAATGCTGACTTTGAAAGTAAATACTTCTAAAATAACACAAATGTTGGATTTTTTTTCACAATTTAGGGGTATTGTTCAGTTAGATATACATCTAACTGATGGTGACTCCCGCAAAGAACTGTTAGGGCAAGTGAGGAGCAGAACTAGTTTGACATTGGCTTCTTCAGAGTCTTCCTTGGTGGTTTCCCTTCCAATTATTGACCCTACTTAGCTTCTGAGATCTGACAAGATAAGGTTAAACCATGTCGTCTTCCTTTTCTCATAGGAATGTACGTCATATAAAATAATTGCCAAAATTATAATGAGTCAGTATCACAGTAACAAAATATTTTTGTGCTAGTTAAATCTATGTTAAGAATTTACTGTCCTTTCAAACCAATATCTTTACCGCCCCTCCCAAAAAAACAGAAACGTCTTCTGCCTTTTTAGAAATTAAACCTTCCCAGACAGTACTGCATTTTCATCCTTGCTAAGTGCTTGTTGCCTGAATTCTTCCTCATGCAAGAATGTGTGGTTGTTGCAACAACACTAACTGCGAAATCAGTGTTCATCTAGAATCAGTTTTCCACTCAACATTTCACATAATACATAACTAGATTATAAAATGATGTCCTCTTTCCACCTTCCTTCACCAGTGATATTTATCATTCTTACAGGATGGTCCTGTACAGTTGCTTTGGAAAGACAGATGCTTGAATTCCAAGTAAAAGGTGCAGTCAGCCGCATTATCCAGTCTTACAACATGATGCAGTCAGCTTGCTGTTGTCAGTTTTCCGGCTGTGTGGCCATGATCTGGTAGTTTTAACTCCTAACATTTCTGCCACATCTATAACTGGCATTTTCAGAGGCATGTCATGGTAAGATGTACACATCTTGCTTTGACATGCCTCTGAAGATGCCAGCCATAGATATGGGAGATACGTTAGGAGCTAAGACTACCATATCCTGTAGTCTCCTACAGGAGAGAAAGGGGGGATATAAATATAATTCTTCTTCATATTGCAGATTGTGGTGGCAGATGTAGCAAAAGACCAGGAGATAACCCTCTGCTTCAGAAAACACACCCATGAAAAGAGAACTTATTATTACCTCAGTATTATATGACTGTGTTGGATAGCTCAGGTGCCGGCCCTAGCATCTAAAACTACCAAATCATGACTACACAGCCTGGAAAACCCACAACAGCCAGTTGATTCTACCTGTGAGTCTTCGACAATACAATGATTCAGTTAATTCACTAAGATTTGCCTTGAATTGCATCACTAAACAATAATAGAATCATACCTGAATCTATAATAGCTCAAATTCTGCCTTTACAAAGTATTTGTCATGCGCCTTACAAAAGAACAATGCCTCTGACTTGTTCAGTAATTTGTACTAGGACTGTAGAAGTTGTTCCTGAAGTTGTTCTCTTAATAATTTTCCTGTAATGGTTGATATTGTGCAAATACCTCTGCTTTTTTCTTTAATGGGCAGGCTTCCTTTGTATGGTACTGTAGAAACAATTGCTCTGTTCATAGAGAACAAACTGTAAATGATGTAGATTCAGGTGGGAAGCAGTGCTAGTCTGAAGCAGCAGAAAAAAAGTTTGAGTTCCGTAGTACCTTTAAGACTAACAACATTTTATTTTTGGTATGAGCTTTTGAGTACATGCACATTTCTGCAGATACACTTAAACAGAACTCACCCACCATTATATCTAGGGCAGTGGTGGCAAACCTATGGCATGGGTGTCAGAGGTGGCACTCAGAGCCCTCTCTGTGGGCACACATGCACAGAGTTGGTCATGTGATAATAGTGTAATTATTTCAGGGAGATTATTAGCATTAAACCTAAGACCTAGTTTTGGGGAAGCAGTGTAGGTAACCCTGTTAAGCCCTACTGATTTTCATGGGAAGAACGAAAGCGTGATCCTTTACCTGGGAGTAAGCTCGGTTGCTGGCAATGGGGTTTACTTCTGAGTAAACCCTCCTAGGGTCATGATTCACCCATTTGAAGCGTTGCACAGTTGCTTCAAAGCAAAGCCACTGACTACCACCAAGCTTACTCCCGAGTGACGTGCGCTTTGGAGCCAACCGTTTTTTCTATACTAAAACCTCAGTATTCAGGTTAAATTGCCATATTGGCACTTTGCGATAAATAAGTGGGTTTTGGGATGCAGTTTGGGGACTTGGTCTCAAAAAGGTTCGCCATCACTGATCTAGGGGGAAGGTGGGGAGGGTGTTGCCTGGGCAGGCTGGTTACAGTCCTCTGTATACAGATTAACAAAACCAGAACGGTGCCCAGAGAAAACCTGTTGCAAGATGAGAAAATAACAGAATACCACTATTGGGTTGCTAACATGAACATGATATGAAGATGTGTCCCAACACCTTTTTTTGTATAAAATAAAAAGAGCAGTTGGAATTAGTAGCTTTATATGTGCATGCACACACTCAATATTTTTTCCATTCATTTCCTTTCTTCATTATTATCTCCCTTCTCAGGTGGCTTGTATTCAATGTACTCGTATTCAGTGTGAATGATGGTTGCTATGATGTGTCAGATTTTATCTTGCCATATAATCTCTGTGTAAAGCATATTGATCTTGTCCACTTACTAATTAAGATTTAGATTGATCACTTAATGGATATCTCCTAGTTTAATGGTACTGTTGTCTTGTTCCAAGATGGTTGTTGGAAAATATTATTGAAAAAACAGCTCTTTTCCATGCATTGTAAGAAAATGAATACCAGTGATGGTGTGACTGAATTTTACAATTTATATGGTTATTTATTTTACTTCATCTTTTTGTTAGGCTAAAGAAACTTATTGTAATTAAACAAAAAAGTAATAAACTCAGAAGCGTGGTGAATAGATGCTGTGAATTTCCTAATGAAAATGTAAGTTAGGGTTCATGAAACAGAAGGTTGCTGTTTGTACTTGAGGGAGTCATGCAGATGTTTGTAAGCCTGTAGATGTTTGAAAGCTGCAGGTAAAACATGTATCAGAGGGCACTGATTAAATAACCTTGAATGATGGTGTTTGAAATGACATGTTTCTGCAAAGCAAAGCTGGTCATAAAGCCAAGCCAGACTGTGAACTCACAACTCATTTATTATGACATACTAAGCGCAGATGTTAGCCTCTTCATTTTATATTACATCAGTACAGTATCATTTGAGATAAACCATGTTTGCATGTCCCTTCTGGTATTACCCAAGTGGTGTGGTGGAATGTTTGTCCCATACTGCTTTGGTCATGTCAACAGTTTCATGTGGGTTCAACTCAGATCAGAAGGCCTTAAGAATCTTAATTATGTGTCCAATTTTTCAACAAGAGCCTTCTTTAATAATTAGTTGAGGTATATGAATTGGCCATTTGGATTCAAAATGTCTGTTTTCACTAACATTAGATATTTCCTCTGATCTAAGGAATTCTCTGCTGGTTGATCCACTGCTGGAGCAATGCTGCTTGCACTTGAGGAATGATATACTTAGTCACAGGTGTCAAACTCGCGGCCCTCCAGATGTTATGGACTACAGTTCCCATTATCCCCTGCCAGCAATGTGCTGGCAGGGGATGATGGGAACTGTCGTCCATAACATCTGGAGGGCCGCTAGTTTGACACCTATGACTTAGTGGAACAGAAACTTTGGCTTCAGCTCATAACTACTGACATAGTTAACATATTTGTCAAAACTAGGTTTGCTGACTTATTTTTTTAAAATTATTTTTAGTCTGAGAAAGAAGAGAGCAGCAAAACAAAATGCAGACACAGCATCTGGTAATGCTTGTGGAACCCCTGTATGCAGAATTCAGACTGGGAAAGATGACAGAAGCAAAGTCCCCTCAGCACAAACCAATGGTTTGCAAGAAAATGGCAACATTTCTGTGGAAAAGGAAGACTATGTCACTGATGGAGAAAGAAAAAAGAAAAAGAGCAGTCAGCCAAAGGATATTAGGCGAGCAGATCTCAAGAGATATTATAGCATTGGTGAGTGTATCCAAGATTTGACATAATTTGGCTTTTTCTTGAGTTCTATTTTTTGAAAGTTGAAATATATTTAAATGCAACAAGCTGAGGCACACATGCATGTTTTAATGCTGCTATCCTGCTTGCAGTAACCTTATTTCTGATATAGAATGTATAAACATATAGAAAGTATAAACATGTTGGAGTTTTATAGACTGCATATAAAAATGTTACAAAAAATCTGTTACAAAAATATGATTGTTTTATTGAACTTGGCAAGACCTGGTGTACAAAGTAGTTGTGTGTATTTTGAAATATTGGATGGCAACTAATAGAAAGTTTTGATGTCAAAATGTAGTCTCTTAGACATATTTGAAAGAATTATGGTTGATATTGACCACAGATCTGAGAATGATGATCTGGCCCTTATGATGGACTTCTATCTCTATCTGTTATAGATGTATGTCTGATCAACCATTCTGAGGAAATATCAAGGGTAGCTGGATGAGTTACTGACAAGATTTTTCACTAAATGGATTTCCAAACAATGTAAACTTGGGGTTTGAGCGAGGCTTAAGTGTCCAGTGGCAGAATGAAACTTTCCTGCCTCCCTCCTCCCCCCACCTCCAGGCCACTGAGCTCCACAAATGCTGCTGCTGGGATCTGGGGAAATAACATGGGGGGAGGGTCTTCAGTGGGAAGTGGGATTGAAAATTCCCACTGCAATCTGGATTCAATTCTTGGGCTAATGTCCTTTGTTTGAATGACCTCTATGGTTCTTGTCAGTCAGATTTGTCAGTCTATTTTTTATATGAACATGTTTTGTGTACTATTATAAAACTGTTCTGAACATAAATACGTTCCTTTGTAGATAGCCAAAACATTTAAGTCTGCTAATTATTTTCTTCATTAAAGTAACCTCTGGGGTTCCTGGTTCATTGCCAGTCCAGCATTTTATAAATTCGTCATTATAATGTGTAAATAATGAATGCAGTACATAGAGCTTGCTCAATGTCAGATAATAGATTTTGGATATTTTTGTCACAACATAGTAAATTATAATAAGAGGAAAAATTCTGTGTCTTACTGCCTAGTCAGTTTTGTTGGATATATCAAAGATGACAGTGTTTTTTTTAATTCATACTGTTGAAAGGAATTAAAGGTTGAAACATGATATTTTCAAATGTGTACATATATAATATAAAACTGTGTGTGTGTGTGTGTGTGTAAGTACAATCAGTTCTTTGGGATTGCATTAAGAGGCATGTTACCAAAGTGACTTCTGTTATGTGAATTAAAAATTCTCTCACACTTTGGGCCATTATTTCAAAATAGTCAGAAAGGCTTTTAATTTTTTACTTTAACACTGAAGATCTGTCACTGGAGCAATAGACAGTCTGAAATTGACATGAGATTAACACGGTCTAGCAAACTCCAGACTGAAGATGACCCACACACAAAGGCAGCAGGCAACCTCCCCAAATAAAGATTGCATGGGAAGAACATGCAATTATGGGCAGAATGGCAGCTAGGGACACTTTGCAGGGGGAGAACCCCCGACTCAAAGCAAACAACTGCGGTAAGTAGTGTATGCATAAATTGCCATAGATCACTCTGATATTAGAACAGATGTCATCATATGCTATACCAGGGGTAGGGAACCTGCGGCTCTCCAGATGTTCAGGAACTACAATTCCCATCAGCCTCTGTCAGCATGGCTGGTAGGGGCTGATGGGAATTGTAGTTCCTGAACATCTGGAGAGCCGCAGGTTCCCTACCCCTGTAAGCATAGAAAGTCACCAGAGAAAACTCTAAGGTGTCTATCACAGGGGACTTGAGCCCTTGAATTTTTGGTGTCCCCGAGCCAATCTGCCTTTGGCGACCCTGGTTTTCTGTAGATATCCTTTCCATGTCACGACTCTCCACACTGTGGCCTTGATATATTGAGTGACGGCATTCAATGGGAATTTTTGTGTTGTTTTGTGGAAGACCCAGATGACACGTAAAGCCAGCAGAAGACGCAGAAAAGGTTTACAAGCTCAGAAATACATAAAATATATGTATAATATTTCCACCCCCCCCCCCCCCCCGGGCCCCCGACCCACGCCCCCCCCCCCCCCCCCCCCCCCCCCCCACCGCCCCCCCCCCCCCCCCCCCCCCCCCCCCCCCCCCCCCCACCCGCACCCCCCCCCCCCCCCCCCCCCCCCCCCCCCACCCCCACCCCCTCCCACCCCCCCCCCCCCCCACCCCCCCCCCCCCCCACCCCCTCCCCCCCCCACCCCCCCCCCCCCCCACCCCCCCCCCCCCCCACCCCCCCCCCCCCCCACCCCCCCCCCCCCCCACCCCCCCCCCCCCCCACCCCCCCCCCCCCCCACCCCCCCCCCCCCCCACCCCCCCCCCCCCCCACCCCCCCCCCCCCCCACCCCCCCCCCCCCCCACCCCCCCCCCCCCCCACCCCCCCCCCCCCCCAAGGCTGATGGGAATTGTAGTTCCTGAACATCTGGAGAGCCGCAGGTTCCCTACCCCTGTGCTATACGGAGTGAGAATGAAGGAAGTGTATTCTATGTGGTAGGTTTTGATAGGTATAAAATACCAGTGATAGAAACATTTTAGAAGTTGGTGATTTGATCCTACATTAAACTGTCACATTTGGTGTACTGTTCCTGATTGCAAGTTTTTATTTTTTTAAGTTTAATTGCTGCTTTCATTCATTTTTCCCATATCAGATGACAAAGTCTTAAGCTAGATAAATCTTCAGTGTAGAACAACTGTAAAACATTGGCTTTTGACCAATTTTTTTCAGATACTTCTTTTCACTACAGGGGCAAAGTTTAAAGATAAGCTCATGTAAATCAGTTGCCACAGATCTGTTACTATTTATTTTATAAAAGATGGTGGTGATGGTGTAATTCCTAGTCTGCACTGAAAGTATGTTCAGTGTCATTCAGCACCTCTGTCCAGTTCTGGTGTGACATAATTTATTGGTACTGTTTTGTTTTTGGGGCAGAGAAACCGTTTTTAACACACGAACACACTTTTGTAATTCCAAAATTCACACTAACAATACAGTGAAATCATATGTTAAAGAGAGAATGTTGGTTATTTGAATATCAAAATCTGTGTAAAAGATAATGTAGACCAAAGGTAGGTTCTGGCTATTTTCACACAGGTTATTTCCCTTGAGTTTGGGAAGTGATTGTTTTGCTGCTTCCTCATAGCGCTGTAGTGCATTCGTGTTCCTCTCAAGGTTTTCCTGGATTTTTTGCACTCCTTCCCAAACCTGCTTTGCTCCAAAGTTTTGGAGGGATTGCTACAAAGCCCAGACTGATGTGTGGATGGAAAAATCAGATATTTCAGTTCCCACCCACATTGCAAGTCATTTTCCTCATAGCAGACATTCCCCCCGCCCCCAGTACCCGGGGGCAGGAGCTTTGGCTGAGGATTTTTTTTAATCAACTGAATATTTGTTGCTTATTTTATTTATTTTGAAGATTTTTATGCTGTATCTCTAGGAATCCTCAGCTTTCCCCCCAACCCCGAACAGTAAAATTCAGCGTTTAAAAAGTCCCAGCTCAGCATAAAACCATAGATCACAGGAACAGACCACAAACAGCTTAAAAATAACACTTCCCAGATTAAAAGTGTTTTTTTAATCCACCTGTTAATTAAAAGCCTGGGTGAACAGACATATTTTGGTTTGGAGCTCGAAATTAAGCAACATAGCTGCCAGACAAGCCTCAAGTGGCTAGATCCCGCAAAAAATATTTCTGGAAACTAAACAATGTTCTTCTTGAGCAAGTTTATTGTTTTAAATACCTTGGCATCACCTTTTCACACAATCTTTCCTGGACCTTGCACCAAAAGGCAACGCTCTCCTAGTATCTCTGCAATCCTCTCCTAGTATCTCTGTCCTCTCTGTCCTCTCCTAGTATCTCTGCAATCCTTCGATTCTTTTATAGCAGAGGGCATTCATTTGTTCTGGCTGCATAAAAGATCTTCAATGCAAAGATTGAATCCCAACTACTCTATGGGGTCCCTATCTGGATCCAAGCAGTGAACCATGCTCTGAATGTCCCCCAATCCAAGTTTTTCCACCAAGTAATGGGAGTTCCAAGCTGTGTCCCTTACGTAGCCCTGTGTCTAGAACTGGGGCCAAACACCCTGGAACATAAAGCTTGGCTTAGAGCCTTCACATTTTGGCTCTGCCTTCACTACCTGCCATCCGAACGCTCCCTTGTCTCATTGACACTACAGGACACGCAGGCTAACCTCTGGTTCTCTCTAATTGAGAGAAAGATTATTTCCATCGGCCTGCCTATTGAATCACTCTACCTAATGTCCTGTTATGAAGCGTACAATAGGCTCAGAGATCGGCTTTTAGATGTAGAATTTGCAAATTTACATCTAGCAGCCAAACGAACTTGCTCTCCAACACAACTCTTAATTCCATTTGAGCAGAGAAGTGTGGCCTACTACCTCCATACTTTAACGAATCCACGCACAAGGAGAGCCCTTACCATTGTGCGATTTCACGTAATGCCTTCTACCCTATTACAGGGTAGGTTCAGTAATTTAAGAAAAATCTGCAAGGCTATGCAGTTGCAAACTTAATGTGGTTGAAACCCTGACTCACCAACTCTTGCACTGCACCAGATTTGATAACATCAGATCTAAATATACCAACTTACATTTTTTCTTCCAATCTGGGCTGCCTGATCTGACTAGGTTATCTTTATTGTTAAATAATTTGGACCCTGGTCTTTGTGAAGAGGTTGCCAATTTCATTGTGGAGATAGTTGAGAGTTCTCAGTAGAACACACTTGTTGTGCTCCCCGTGGGGCTTTTTGCCTTTTTTATCTATCATGTATTTGCTCCTGATTTATGTATGTGCTTCTGACTATGCCAATAAAGGCTTATGTATGTACAAGCCTCAAGTGGAAGAAAATTCTACTACAAGTGTGGTGCTACTGCTGAAAAAGTCCTGTATCTGATTGCCACCCAACTCACATCTGAAGGCGGGGCACAGAGACTAGGGCATATGAGGTACCTCTTCACTTGCAGGCTGGACAGTATGGGGGTGTGTGACAGACCTTTAAGCACCCAATTCCATGCTATTTAGGGCTTTAAAGGTAAGTACCAGCACTAAGAATTGTGCCCAGAAACAAAGGAGCAGCCAGTGCATATTATTTAGCATTGGGGTGAAACATTCCCCTATCCTGCCCTAAGAATAGCCTGGTTGCTACATTTTGGATGAGATGAAGTTTCTAGACCTTTTCCAAGGCAGTCCCATGTAAAGCATATCTAACTTGGATGTAGTCAGAGCGTGGACCACTGACCAAATCATGCTTTTGAGAAATGAGCCAAAACTGATAAAACACACTATGTGCCACAGAGGTCTGGCCCTCCAACTGTAGGCCAGAATACAGCAGTATTCCCAAGATTAAACCTGTTACTTCAGAAGAAGTGCAACCTCTTCCAGGATAAGCCGGCTCCTCAGTCCTTGAGCAGTTTTGTCATTGACCAATAGTACCCCTGTCTTCTCTGGACTGAGATTAAGTTCATTGTCTGTCATCCACATTATAGCAATATAACATTATAAGAGTACATGTAACAGGTTCTCTGGATTGTCATTAAAAATATATCTGGTCCTGTTACTATAACTGATGGGAGTCTGGGGTGGGGGACAAGGTGCTGTTGGTGGCGGCATGACATCACTTCTTGGGAAAACCCATAAGTGATGTCATGCCTTTCTATGAAAAGCTGGAAAATCTGTAGTTTTATATTACTTGTTTATAAATGATGTATAATTTTCAAAATGGCCACAGAGCTAACAGAAACTGGGACATCTGCCAAAGAAAACAAGCTGGATAAAAATGGACTTCGTGGCAATGCACAATTTTTTTAAAAAAAATGTATTCATATATCTCTGGAATGAATAGGAAAAAAGGCCCTTCATGTTCTCTTGTCACACTTTGTATATGTGTTGGTTGCAAATGAAAGCAGATGTGCTAGATTTTAATGTAGTATTAGTTATCTCTGAGCATTTTAATAGATCTAGAAAGAAAAATAGGGCAATTTTTAAATTGACTGAACATCATCTATACATCTATTACCCAAATGTTCGTGTGTCCCCACCCCCACCCCGTCTGTGGTTATTTAAATTTGCAGAAAGGGGCCACAATTACTCAAAAGAGATTTTCCCTCAAACTTGGGAAACTCCCTAGATATGCAGAAAAATCTTTAAAAATCTTTTAAAATGGGAGTAATTTCCCCCCTTACCCACTGAAGCTGTGAGTGGGCAAGACTGATCTTTCTACAAACCTGAAGAATGTCCCAGGTTTGTAGGAAAAAATCTGAAACCTTAAAAATGCATTGGGGACTTCAAAAAACCTCAGGATGATAAAAGAAGCACCTGCAGTTTTAGCAAACAGATTCCCCCAGAAGGCAACCACAGCACGCCAAAGGTTGGTTTCTGTGAGTAAAAGGCAGGGGGAAAGGCATGGTCTTTTCCAGGCTGTTTTGGTCTTTGAAGAAAGACTCATTGGATCCAGGCCGGAGAGCGACCACTGAGTGACTTAATACCAGTTGACTTGCACGACTCACCTAGGCCTGGCTATTTCTAGGGCATCTAGAAATGCTAGTTTCCCCTCATTATCTTTTTCCATAGTAAATGGGATGTTTGGGTGGATATTGTGAATGTGGTCCAGAAGCTTGTTTAGTTCTTTTTCTCCATGGCTCCAAATTGTGAACGTGTTATCCACAAAACAGAACCATATTTTGGTTTTTTTGGTGCCGTTTCCAGGGCTTGTTTTTTAAAGTGTTCCATGAAAAAAAAGAGGCTATTACAGGGCTAAGAGGGCTACCCATGGCTATCCCATCTCTCTGTTCATAAATTCATTATCCCATTGGAAGTAGCTTGTAGTGAGGCAATGTTGAAACAGGGCTGTGATGTCCTTAGGGAAAATCCGGTTAATGAATGCAGTGATGTCTGCTATGGGAACCTTGGTGAATAGGGAGATCACATCAAAGCTGATCAGTTTGTCATTGGGGTTGAGTTTTAGATTGCTGATTTTTTCTATGAAATGGGCTGAGTCCTTAATGTAGTGTGTGGTAAGTCCAGTATGGATTTGTAATTGTGCAGCCAGAAATTTTGCCCAATCATATATGTAGGGGATCTGATGGTGCTCACAATGGACCTGAGTGGAGTGGAGTCCTTTTGGATTTACGGGAGTCCATAAAGTCTAGGAGGTAGAGCTTCAGATTTGCATAGATGTCAGTGTGTGTTAGGATTAATTTCTTAATTAAAGTGTTGGTTTTTCTGGTGATTTTGTTGGTAGGGTCCTGTTTCAATTTTTTGTATGTTGTGGGATCCAAAAGTTGTCTGATTTTTTTCCTTTGAATTGTTCTGTTTTCAAGATTACCATGGCATTACCTTTGTATGCTAGGAGAATGATAATTTCTGAATCAGAATTGAGATCCTTGATAGCTTTTCTTTCTTTCCTTGTTATGTTACTGGAGGGAAGTTTTGCCTTTCTCAGAATCCTTGCTGTTTCCTCTCTTATTTCCTCCGCTTCTTCCTCAGGGAGATGATAAATCGCTGATTCAACATTAGCAATGATGTCTTCTAATCGGATTCTGGTTGTGGTAACATCAAAATTGCCCCTTTTGATAAATGGATATTTCGTCATCAGAAAGTTGCCTCTCAGTCAGAATGATGATTGTCCACGATGTGTCTAGTGTGGGTTTCAACTGATGCTTTTGGCATTTGTTGAATTTTTGTTTCTGTTTTTCCATGTGGTAAGCCCAACCTTTCTCCATTGCCCTGTAGGCGAAGTTGTCAATTTTATCCCAGTCTTGGATGCTCATTTTTTTGGCTAGTGCTGATATGGAGGAATAACAGCTCCTTGTCTATGTTTGCCAGTTCTTTACAGGTAGTGCGAATTCTCTTACATAAGAGTGCATGTTCTAGGTCAGGGGTCCCCAAACTTTTTAAACAGGGGGCCAGTTCACTGTCCCTCAGACTGTTGGAGGGCCGGACTAAAAAAAACTATGAACAAATTCCTATGCACAAATGATTGTAAAATGTTTGATTTCACCTTTCAGCCTTTCTGTCATGGTCTATTTTTAGAACAGTGACCAAAGTATGTCAAGTACAGGGTGGGCTCCAAATATTGTTAGAGGCTGTGGAATACCTTTCCCAGTAAAAAAAAAAGCCGAACTTTCCCACCGAAGCATTCCATCTAACTCAGCATCAGGTCTCTTCCTGCCTTTCCTCCCTAGCAGCCAGCTTAGAACGATTCGGCCAGCCTGGCTTGATGCTAATGTGGGAGTGGGGCGGGAGAGAAAACCTGAGAGCGACACATGGAGTAGCCAAGAGGGGAGAGCAGAGCGGGCGTTGCGACATGTAAGGTTTCCAACTCTGGGCCTGTATGGTTGAGATTTGGGGGTGCTATCATGTAATCTCGGTAATCAACGGCCAAGTAGCTACTTCCTCCTCTCCCTCGAGCCCCCACTGCACATGAATGGAGCCATCACTGCCATGCCTGGCAGGCCGGATAAATGCCTTCAGGGGGCCACATTTGGCCCCCGGGCCGTAGTTTGGGGACCCCTGTTCTAGGTGGTTATCGATATGGTGAGCCTGTGATGATTTGAAAGTCCTTTTGGCTATGAGAAATGATAGAATAGTTCTGGTGTCTCTGCAGCATAAAAGAAAGATTAGAGAACAGAGTAGGTGTGCTTTCCTAATCCGTAGTTTTTCCAATCTCTGTGTGTTTTGAAACAGGTTCTTCCTGTAGAGATGTTCAGTGTATTGCTGAAGTCTTTCATGGGTGGAATCACTAGGATATTGTGGGTTTTCCGGGTTGTATGGCCGTGTTCCAGTAGCATTTTATCCTGACCATTTGCATTGGTTAAACCATTTGCATTGGTTAAAAGTGTTACATACATATGTTAAAATGGATTCCACTTATCACATGCAAATTACACTTGTAAATTGCACCCTTAATAACACTTTTAACCAGTGCAAATGGTTCTTTCTCCCACCCTGGACATTCCACTTGCTTTACTACTATCAGATCCTCTGAAGATGCCAGCCACAGATGCATATAAAAAACATCACAATCTATACAACCCGGAAAAAACCCATACAAATAATTTTTTTTTTTTCACTTAATTTACATTTTCATGTTCAACCAAAAGATGTGCTTTCTCCTGGGTAGTATTTGATACAGAAATATCAACTGGTTGATTGTTCCATGACATGGAACAGATCTGAACTATGTTGTTTTTGACTGTCACTGACATATTAAATGCAGTTCATTCTGATGTACCGTGCTTCCTGGAACAAGTATTGAAAGTGTCTTACACCACTGCCTATTACATATGACACACATTAAATAAGTACTTCACTGTCTTCTCAATTAGCTCCATGTTCTTAACCTTCAGTGTAATTCTACTATGCTTTAAGGCTTTTTTAAAAAAAGGATGATATTCTAATCATGGAATTCCTAGTATGTGCCAAGTTTGTTACAATATTAATATTCTATCTAATGTATTGTCAGTGTTTTCCACAATACATAAAATTGCCAATGAAACACCTTCTATTGAACAATACTGGAAAGGTCAGAGATGGAAATGGTCTGGTTGGAGAGGTATTTCCACATAGACTATTATATACAAGCTTTTCTTTGTGAATTAATTTCTGCCTGCTACTGGGAATATATTATTTAATATATTTAAATAATAAATACATTATTTAAATATTACTATTTAATGTCATTTTAGTGCTATAAGGTAATAATATTATTACTTTAAATGTTCAACTGCTCTCCTGGTTTCTCATTCAGATAACAATCAAACCAAAACCAGTGAGAAGAAAGAAAAGAAAATGGTTTCTCAGAAACCCCATGGTACAATAGAATACACGGTAAGAACTGGTTGCATAGAATTCATTGATACATTTATTTGGGGGAATGCCATGTCAGCATGTCAGATTCCTAGATGCCTTTTAAATCAAATTTTCACTTTGTCTTCATTGATCTTTTTGTACTATCAACAAGCAGAACCATGGGTCAAAGTACAGGGAAAGCATATCATCTCAAATATAAATATCTTGTTCACACCTATATAAGTGACACCTCCTTCTACTAGTATTCATATAGCATAGCGAGTCCAGAATTGTTGTTGTTAATTCTGTGGTAAATAGAAGAACATTTTTAAATGACCCTGGATGCTGTTTTGCATTCCAGGAAAGTGTAATCTAATTAGGATCTATATATTTGAGCATATACAGAATATATTTCAGTAACTATAAATATTTGTAGCTCCCCCTGTGTGTCTGGAAATATGGAGTATAATTTTTGGTCAAAGACTATGACTTCTAGATAAGCAAGAACCTTGAGAAATGTCACTTTAGAAAATAAGGGGGTGGGGAGACAAATGGGAGTAGAGAATCTTGTCATTCATTCTTCTCTTTTGGCAACCAATTTCTTAGCCAGGTTTTGCTTATGCTGCAGAATCTCTAACATAGGACATTACATTTGGCTACCATGGCTAAAAGTCATTGTTAGAACAATCCAGTATGAATTTGTTTCATCTGCTTTTAAAATCATCTACGCAAGAAGCTTTCTAAGGGTTTTGTATTTCTTAATCAGGAACGCAGTCTAAGGCCCTGGCTCACTTCGGCTGTCCTTTTCCATACTTTTCAAGTTCTGTCATATCCTTCATGAGAGGAAATGATTAGACCCATACACGCTATACAGTGCCTGCTGTTTGATTTTCAGTCTTCCTTCTAGCTATCCTCAGCATGGAATTTGCCTTTTTTACTGCCACGGCTGCACAATGCATTGACGTTTTTATTGCACTATCAACCATGACCCTCAGTTTGTTTTCTTCACTGAAAGACAACATGCTTATCATTTCAAGTTAACAGACACAAGATGAGAAAAAAGTGAGGAGACATAATCCAAGCCATTGTACATGCTCAGACCTTAGTAGTGATATAATGGAGTTAGTTGCATTAGAGAAAAATGACCTTGCTCTGTATAGACTATCCTTGTATCTTGTAACCAGAAAGCCTAGTGGACCTGTCACACAATTTGGGGTTTGTTTTCACTCAAATTCCTACCATTAATTTCTAGCTTCTACAATGTAGGAGTGTTTTCCATTCATCCTTGTGTACATATTATAAAGATAAGAGTCTTGCATGTGCAGACATACTTGCTGTATCTTTGGTGGCTCCCAGAAGTCAAATGCAAGTCTCAGAAAGCCATTCTGTGTTTTAACTGGAATAGCAGCGGCATCGAAGACTATTCTGATGTTGGTATATGCCTTAACATACCATGAGATAGACCAGACCAAAAACTGTGCTCAGAAAATTGATTCTGCTTTAAAATTTAAGGTAGACAATGAAATAGTTTTCTGAAAGTAGATTTCATTTCTTTTTTAAGCTAATGGCTAATGTTTCAGTCTCCTATATGGAAACAATACAGAGCAGTCTGAAAATGTGAAATTAAATAGAAGGAAATGGCAGAAAGATTGCTAGTGGCACATTTTCATTTGAAAGTTTGTCATAAGGTCAATGTGTGAAAAGAGATTTTTGGTAGATTCTTTTTTGTGTGTTATACTGCATTTATATAATTATTTTAAAGAAATTGTGTTACAGTGTTACTAATAAGAAATGTGAATTGTAGTATTCCATGCTTTTTACTTGTATTTTAGAGCTTGATGTATGATCACAACACATTTAAAATTTAATCTTTTTTTTTCAGGCTGGAAACCAAGACACCATAAACAGCATTGCCCTGAAGTTTAATATTACTCCAAATAAACTTGTGGAACTCAATAAACTTTTCACACATACTATTGTTCCAGGCCAGGTAATTATATCCAGACTAAATCCCCAGTTTCTAAAGATTAGATATGTGATCATAGAACACTTCTGATGCTAGGCAAAATAACTTCCAGGGTTCTAGGACCTGCAAGAATTAGTAGCAGCACAGTTTTTGCAGGAAAAAGTAAGGATAAGATGCTTCTTCTGTGAGCACAGTCATGCTGAGGACAGGAGTTGATTTTAATCTCCTTGTTGCTCCTTATTCTGACCCACTGATTCACATGACTATTATTCTGCATGATCCTGTGATTCCAAGGAATGATCTTTTGGGAAGTCATAAGAAAGTTCAGGAATGGAGAAGAACACTGAATCTGTCTGCCTTCCATGAACACATGGTAGTAATTTGCATGCAAGGTATAAGAAATTCATCCCTAAAACTCTGTAGACATACAGTCTTTGTGGTGTTAATTGTACAACTACTTCTGACTTCTTGTAAATGGGTAGCAAGTGACACAGGGAAGCAGTTTGTCCACTAGTTTGTATGGTCCTCTTCTGAATATTGGGATTTCCAGATGAAGGAAGCACCAGTCCTTGTCTGCTTAGCCATAGTTCAGGGTACCTTCACTCAGAGGGTGAGGTAGAGGTTTGAGGGATGTTGAAGAGTGCCACTTGGGGACTTCAGACAGTTCTAGAAAAAATAAAGGAGACTCATCAGGTACTTTAATTCCAGGTTAAAACAAGTTTATTGAAGTATAAACATGGAAATGAGAAACTTTTGTCAGTGGAATACATATGCAGTAGAATGAAGGGGAAAATTTTGGAAGAGTGGGTTAAAATGTTAGATAGAAATGACATACCCTGTATCTCTAACATTTCATGGCCTTTTAACCCACTCTTTTCTTAATTCTCACATTTTCTGAACAGAAGAGATTTCACTTCTGCAACTGTTAAAACAAGCTGTAGGCTACAAAAGTTTATGCTTCAATAAATCTAACAATCTGTGTGGCAAGTAACAAAAAGGCATGTTAAAGACTAATATGGCTAGCTCTCGTGACTTTGGAATCTTAGGAAGACAGTTCTAGGATGATTCTGTCTTGGGGCAATGTAAACTGTGAATTTTCCTCAGGTGTAAAATCTTTGTCTGGCTGTCCTAGCTTTTCAAATGTTTATATTGAGAGATATGTTGTATCCTATCTACTATGGCATTTTAAAGTATGCCCTCAGTTCAAGTGAACTATTATGATCTTGTATAAATTAAACTTGCAGACTCGATTATATTCGAAACGTGCTTGTGATAGCAGTGACAAAGTGATGTAGCTTGTGCTGCAGTCATAAACTTCTAAAGAACAGAGTTTGAAAAACACTACTATATTGACAAAATCTCTATATTGGTCTATATTGACAAAATCTCGTCTGGCTATCATTTATGTATATTTTGGTTGCTACTTTCAAACCATTTTCTCTAGAGTGGTTATTTCATACTGGTTGATAGAGCTTGATAATCTAATACTTTTGTTATAGTGTATTTAATTTTGTATCTGTTGGTGTAGGTTCTGTATGTGCCAAATACTGATCCTGTTTCCACTGCTGGAAAGCTAGCTTCTTCAAGTCCTGGTGCTCCTGTTTCACCATCATCATCGGATGCAGAGTATGATAAACTTTTGGTAAGAACTCTCATAGGCTTTATTTGTCCTGAGACATAGGTGAGGTAATTAATCATGTCAAACTATAACTATAACATTACAGTTTCATTTCCTCAAAACAATGGGTATTCACAATAGTTTACATGTTATGGCTGCTGGCAGCTGTTGTCATGCATACAAAGCTGTTTGCTGTAGTGGCTTTCCATGTGGACTGGATGACTTTTCTGTGGAGGGAGAAATGGGACATCTGTAATGATTTGAGAAAACAGCTTGATCTACATCTTCCCACCCCAAGACCCTTTCTGAACCAAGAGTTGAAGTAGAAATCAGTTAATAAATAGGTCAAGATTTGACTTCTATAAAGTGAGAACCAGTCATAACGGATTTAAGTTTAGTTCTAGAAATCAATCAAATGTAGTTCCTTTCAACTTTAGCAGTGTCAGGATTGATTACAGAAACAGTCCTTTTGAATGTTGAGGAGTAATATCAGAGGACTAAAATCACATGGGAAGAATCCACATTGTGCTTCCTTCCCACTCAAGCACTACTCTACTTTCCAGGACTGTCAGCGGTGGCCTGGAAATGAGCTGCAGCAGAGACTTTGATATTTTGACCTTTTGACAATGAGTGTGGCAAGTTGTCTTGTGATATCAGCTTTCATAATTCCAGATATAACATTAAATGGTAATGGAAGAGGGATTTCTGCAATTTTGTCAATTACAAATGTCTGCTGTTGTCAGTATGCAAGTGGTTCTAATCACATAGATCTTTTCATCTATCGGACAGAAAATACATTCTGTTTAACTGATAGAATTTCTGCATAATTCCATGTTTTTATATGAGGAGGATGTAAAATATAAATTTGTAGGGAATTTAAGAGCATTACATTTATTCTTAAAGGATGCTGATGTGGCAAGGAGGGCTTGCAGACCGATCCAAAGAGTCCTGTCTTCCACATCTGAGGAGGATGAGCCAACTGTTGTCAAATTTTTAAAAATGAATTGTCGATATTTCACAGATGGCAAGGTAGGCAGTACTAATGGTTTCTTTTGCAGCAAGTGTACTTTCATATCTTGGGCTGTATTTTATATTATTTCATAGAATCAGATCTTCTCCACCTTCCCCTTCTCACAGCAGTCCTCAGTGATTTATAAAAAGGTATTCTTGAGGACTCCATGGACAACAAAGTCACCCAGCACAGTGAATTGCAATGGAAATGGTGAATTGGGAAACATAGCCATTTATTTCTTTTTTGATAGGTTAGCTTTTATTGGTGCGAGAGATTTTTCAGGCAGAGGAGTGGCTGTTTGACCTGTTTTCCCCATCTTGTCAGTTCGCTTTTAATCTTTGGGGAGGTTCTTTAACCCTAGCAATGTCTTGAGGGGTGGGGTGTCATAGACAGCTGCTGTGGATTGAGTAAGATGGCTTCTATAATCCCTAACCAGTTCAAATACAGGATTTGTATTATTTAACAACATTGCTATTACCAAACTCTTTAAAAAGATTAGCAGACTTTTTAATAGTGTCAGTTTGCAAATTCAGTTTGCAAAGAAAAAGAGGAATTTTCTCAACCATAAGAGGTCTCAAAGCAGCATACAAGCTCCTTCGCTTCCTCTTTCTGCAACAGACACCTTGTGAGGTAGGTGAGACTGACTGTTGAGAGAACTGTGACTGGTCCACCCAGCAGGCTTCATGTGTTGGATTGGGAAAACAAACCCAGTTTACCAGATTATAGTTTGCCACTCATGTGGAGGAGTGGGGAATCAAAACTGGTTCTCCAGATTAGAGTCCACCTGTTCTTAACCACTACACCATGATTCTTTGTTTTAATCAAATTGACTTGCATTCTTTCCATTTCAAGATACCCTAATTAAATAAGTTTCTCAATACAATAGCATTAATTTTAAGAAATATTTATAAAACTGCTTCCTGACAGAAGGTAGGTAATAAGGTGAAAACCAATTGACAACTGTTTCATAGAGAGTAAATTAGTATGAATCAGAATAGAAATTCACATTTTGACTCATTCAGATAAGTGCGTATAATAAGCCACTAATTCCAGTGCAGACCTACTATATTTGTTGGGATTTGTAATGCAGGACAACCCACACTTTTTAGAATCCCAGCCACACAGCATATATAGGCCAAGTTTGGCTTTGTGGTCACATACCAGCTTGCTTTAATTTAATAAGTAGTAATTAATTTAGCTGATGCTTTCCTTGCTAGACCTTTAGCATCTCAACTGATTTATGAATTCAGCTGTTATAGGAAATCTCTGTTCCAGGAATCTTACAAACTTTATCTGAACCAAAAATTAACCTTTCTAGATGGAATGTTTGCATAAGAGACACATGTAGACATTTTCCCAAATTGTTTTTGTGTGCTTGTCATTGAAATTGGAATTATTGCTTGTTCCTCTAGATGTCATGAGATAAGGTAACATGGTCTGTGTTTGCATTGAGTCAGAAATATTAATATTTTAACTCTAGTTTGACAAGAGCTTTATTTCATTGCAGTTGAGAATGAAATTTAAACACCTGCATATTTCTTTATAACTTTGGCCTTGTCTGTCAAAGATAAACTTGTTTTGACAACTCTGAATCAGTATCTGTGGCTAGTTGTAACAGAATGTTGACCTGAGGGTCACTGCTGTGATAAATAACTTAAGTGTTTGGGGGTGGGGGTGGGGAGGGGATTATAAAGAGTTTATGGAAAAGTATGTAAGAGCTGGATAACAGACATAAGAGTATTCTGTGAACATATTACAACAACCTGATCTGTTAAATGCTTCTATATTTTTATTTCAAGGGTGTGGTTGGAGGGGTCATGTTAGTCACTCCAAACAACATCATGTTTGATCCTCACAAGTCGGACCCTCTGGTCATTGAGAAT
This sequence comes from Sphaerodactylus townsendi, assembly GCF_021028975.2. NCBI lineage: Eukaryota > Metazoa > Chordata > Lepidosauria > Squamata > Sphaerodactylidae > Sphaerodactylus > Sphaerodactylus townsendi. The sequence continues at coordinate 113,269,536 of NC_059425.1, read as the reverse complement.
GGCTGTGAAGAATATGGACTCCTTTGTCCGATGGAGGAGATTATTTCAATTGCTTTGTACAATGACATCTCGCACATGGAGATTAAAGATGCTCTGCCATCGTAAGAAGTGTTCTTTATTGATCATGTTCGTATGTTAGCAGTGGGATGTGGAGGAATAACAGTCAAAATGGGAGGGGAGACTATAAGCAGCAAAATAGCTAGGAAAAAGGGTAAAGTATATTCTCTAACCTAGGCCTAATTAATACATTTATTTTGTTTGGATGTTAAAGCCTTATACAGTACATTTCTAAGCTGCCCTTTTGGGGAAAGGGCGGCTTAGGTGTGTATCAAATAAATAAATATTGGTGGTTAGCAACACAATGATAGGCTCGCAAACACACTGAGAAACTCCGGGTTGGGAAATATCTGGAAATTTTAAGAATGGAGCTTGAGGAGGGTCGGAATTGATGAGGGGAGGGGCCTCATCTGGGTATGCCATAGTCCACCTTCCAAAAACGCCATTTTCTCCATCTGAACTAACCTCTGTTGCCTGGAAATCAATTGTAATTCCTGGGGATCTCCAACAACTACCTGGAGATTGGCAGCCCTATTCATTTCAGTTTTTAATTTTCCAATATGGCAACTTTTGAGTATTTTGTGAGGCTTCTGTTCTGAACAAATAGCTCATTGCATGAAAATAATATTGTAAAAATTACTATTGGTGAATTTTATTGTCTGATAGACAGATACAAAAATTGGCCTACATCTTCAGTTTGAAGTAAAAGCCAGAGAGAAAATTGATGAAAAGGAAAGCAAGACAAAACTGAAAGAATTTTTTAGGAAATAGGGATGGGCACAAAATTTCGATTTCACTGGACTTTTTTCTGTACTGAATTTATTTTTCACAGGAAATGTTAATTAAAAGGAGATGATTACAGATTAAAGTACTGTGTTCTGCCGACTGTATCTGTACAATAAATGATACAGGGTAGTCAGTATGAGAACTGCCATATAAAGGGCCCTGGTGTGTGCTGGCAGATAACTAGGCCTGATGTCCTTGAATTTTCTAAATTTTTGGGCTTTTGTGACTATAAATTCCTTATTGCTCCTTTATTGAAGCTTCTGATGAATGTATATGTGATCAATGATAACTTAGAATATTAGAACATTGTACTGAAAAGTATAGGAGTTGCGGATACTGTATAATGATACTCCCTATGTATTTGAAGTTCTTCATTGATCTCCAAACCAAAAGTGGTATTTCAGATGTGAATAAGTTTTCATGTATTTGATGAATACAAGGTTGGGTGATACACAGTATTGCTTGCCAGGATTTTATTAATGATGATTGCTTTGGCATGATTGAAATAATACATTTTGTAATCCCATAAAGCTATATTTTCAGTTCAGAGATGCCAAGTGTTAACGCCCCCAAACATATTTGCATTCTAGACATCACGATTTCCTATTAATTTTGAGCCGAATCACGGTTTTGAAAATTTGGATCTAAATTTCTATTCTTCTGAATAGAGGAGACAGGAATTATATGCTGTTAGTGGATTAGAATCCACTATGGATGGGAAGATTTGATAAGATTATATGACTGTTCCATTACCCCCTTTGTTGCAGTTTTACAAGACTGATTCTGTGGTTTTTTCCCTGCACCCTTAAAAATGTTTACAGAACATCAAATGACACAGCCATTTATCCACTTTTACAGTATGTTTTTCAATACAGAAATTGTTGGTTGTATCACTCTTTCATCTCCATAATCATTTATTTCAGTTGTATTTTATTTTGACTGAAGACAGTTTAATTTTTATTATTATTCTTTCAGTGTATTTTAGTTGAACGTTCTTTTTTCCATCTTGTGTTTTAGTTCTCATTTTGTTTTTTTTCCTCCTCTTTTTAACACTCCATATATATCCATCGTTTTTCGTGACAGCGACATACCAAAGGATCTTTGTCCTCTGTACAGGCCTGGTGAATGGGAAGATCTTTCCTCTGAGAAGGATATCAATCCTTTCAGCAAATTTAAAGCCTTGAACAAGGAGAAGAGGCAACCAAAAGTAAACAACTTGGTCACCTTGAATTCTAAACGGATAAAGCCTCCAGACAAGGAGAATCCTATAGATTTCGAACTTCTTAAACCTTTTGAAAAGTCTTCCTTAATGTCACTAGAACCATCCAAGGACTCCATCACTGCTGATCTTTCAAAAGGGGTGCCTTTAGAGAAGTTCACTAAAGAATGTTCTGGACATGAGATTACACTGGATCTAGCCAAAGATAATTACCTTTTGGATGAAAATGGTTTTGTTGAACTTGAAGAACCTGATTCATCTTGGACTGATGGCAGAGGAGACATTAGAGATGTAGGACCGATAAAGGTCACTGATGGTAAACTGACTGAGGAAATTCAGCCACGAGCAACAAATAAAGGCAACTGTGAACAATCAGAATTAGATTTATCAGAGACAAAACATGAGGTTATCCCTAAAGAGGTCATTGATTTAGAGTCCTGTGAAAAGCTAGATGTAGTACCTGAAATAAACAAAGGCAGCAGTTCACCAACAAGTAATGTAGAAACTACTCTGGATGCAAAGCAGGAGTTGAATAAAGACAAGCTTATTGAATTTTACCTGAATAAAGATGAGTCAAAACCTCCGGATGATTCATGTAAGGCTAAACTCAGAGAAGAGCAGAATAACAAACAGTTAGGTATAGACCTCATGCTTAGTTCATCTCATTCCCAAACCAATGAAGATTTTACAAGCAAAAAGGTAGAACCTGATTCATATTCTGTTGAAAGGACCGAGCCATTGCTAAAAGTTGGCTCAGCAGTGCCTGAAAAAAAGGAGCATGAAGGATCGAGATCATCTTCATTGGCATCTCATCTAGACAGAAAGGACTGTCGAGAAATTGATCTGGATAATAAATCTGAAATCAGGCTGTGGCTGCTGCAGAGAATCCAAGTGCCAATTGAAGGTAGGCCTCCTTTAAACTTGATAAGAGAAATAGCCACTAGTTTCTCAAATAACTGAATTTATCTTCCTTTCACTTTAGTCTAATTTCAGCATAGATATTTTAATAGTACTAGAAGAAAAGAGTTTGGATTTGTACCCCACCTTTCTCTTCTATAAGGAGTTTCAAAGTGGTTTACAAATTCCTTTCTTTTCTCTCCCAAAACAGAAACCTTGCAAGGTAGGTGGGGCTGAGAGAGTTCTGAAAAAACTGTGGCCAGCCCAAGGTCACCCAGCAGGCTTCATGTGTAGGAGCAGGGAAATAAATCCAGTTCACCAAATTAGAGTCCACTGCTCTTAACCACTACAGCATGCTCTGCTGCTATTCCATTTCTGTTCTGTTTTTTAAGTATTGGTTTTTGATAGTATACTCCAGTATACATATGATGCATTTCTGCCAGCAAGTATCTACATTCACTTCCCTACCCATGTAAAAGAATAGTGAGAAGTAGGAAAGTCTTGAGGGTGCAGATAAGTAGGAGATAAAACAAAGAACTCTAGATTGAAATGTATAAATTTTGTGCTTGTTCTAATGCCACATTTCCCCTTAATAGTATATTTTCAAATACAGGGTATATAGATCACAAGTACTTGATTTAGTACATTGATCCATCTAACATAGTTCTGTCTTTTTTTTTTTTACTAGAGGCAGCAGTATATTGTACAAAGTGTAGGCTTTTCCTGCATCCTTTTTAATCTACCTATTACGTTTTTATCCCATGCTACTTCCAAGAAATTCAGACTGGTTCATGTTGTTGTTTTTACCATAATAATCTGTAAAGTAGCTTGAGAGATCGTAGCTTGAGAGATCTTGAAAGATCCCTTTGAGTGCCCAGAATTGTGCCTTTGTTTTTTTAATAGATGTAAAGCAAGCAGTAAACCAGTGGGTCTCAACCTTTTAGAGGTGGTAATCCATCCCAGATTTATTTGGTATGGTGACGCATCCAAGGGTGGTCCATGGTTTTTGGCATTGTAGGTCAGCTATGACCATGATGCCCAGCTTTTCACTTTCTATAGTGGTCAACCAGACATTTTTAAGACACCAGCAGCAAAGAGCGCAACAGCCCCCCCCCCCCCCCGCTCCCCAGCAGGTAGCATTCCTAAGTACACAGTCTTTACATATGGAGATTACATTCCAACTTTTGCCAACTTCTCTTTATTTATCATCCTCTTTAATCCCCTCCAAGATTCTAAGAAATTCTAGTAACTATGAGGACATACTTTACTTGATTCCTTATTAATTAACATTCATATGCAGTGGAAAAAAACCAGTGACTGTTTGACATGAAAGATACTGTTTCCAGGGTCAGGTCTTGCTTTCCGAAATACAAGTGAAAACCTTGCCTCAGAATAAGCACTAAATTTGTTTGCTGCAGATGGCACTTCACACTTGATTTTCTGTGTAGATATTGTGCTCTTTTTTTTGCTATCAACTTGTAAACAAATTATGGTGATCCCTGATGGGGTTTCCAAGGCAAGAGAACTTTGACAGTGGTTTGCCTCTGCATGATGACACTGGTATTCTTTAGGTCAACCATGGGAACTGCCATTTCTAAGCTATCAATAGGAATTTCACTCACAGTATTACAGAAGAAGCACATAGTGATGTTGTCTGCACTGAGGTTGGAGCGTCTCCAGCTTCTTTAAAAAAAGAGGGGAGGGAAAGTATGACCTGGCATGGTTGTGTTCTCAGCATATGCCCTGAAACCACAATAGCCCAGTCATAATCTTGCAAATTTGTGAACTAGGAATGCGCCACTTGCTTGCTTTTTCTTCCAACTGCTGTTCTTCAAGTTGGCTATGTTGACAGTGCATGCAGCAATCCTGAAACAACTCTGATATTTGTCTTGGCTGGAGAAAACAGTGTGCTCTTGGCCAGAGAGGGGAATTCAGATAGCGTCACAGCTTGTTGAATATGCAGTAATGACAAAACTAATTGACTTGGTGAATAAGAGACCAATCAAGATCAATGGAAAGCATATTATTTATATTATCCTTTAAAATGATAGTTGAGAAGGAGATTGCTGAAATGTATTTAATTATTTTTATACCCAACCCTACCCCAAGGGACTCAGGGTGGCTTACAATGGCATAAAGCCTAAAACCGCCCGTTTGTGAGTCATGCTCTAACTCCGAAACCACTAGATGGATTGCTTTCAAATTTTCACTCAATGTGCCTTTCCAATGCGGGCAGGTTTTTGGATATTCACATTGCTGAAATTCAATACCTGAGTCAGATAAAACGTCTTTTTCCTGGCGCACCAGGCCATGAAGCTGGTTGTGCTTAACTGTCACCCTTAGAATGTTCGTGCAGCATGTCTGTGGCCTGAGGGGTTGGTATGCCCTTACAATGTTTGCACAGATGGCCACAGATGAGCATTGAAAACAGTAAATAGGTAATACTGGTAGGTAATACGAGTGGAAGTGAAACACATACACACTTCGCCGTGTGAGACGTCAGGTGGAATCCCCCCCCTCACTCGCAGGTAACTTTCTTCTCTGTGCCTCACCCACTGCTACCCCCAACACACATATTCTCATACACATCCAGCTCATCCTCATACACCTCACTCTGCCCTCCCTCGCATCCAACCACCACTTACCCACTCCCTCACCACTGTTCGCCACAGCCCTCTTTTACTAAAAGCGAACTGGAGTTTGCCTTGTTCTTCTAAGAAAATCCGCAGGGTGGGGGCGAACCAACACTACTGGCTCCGCTTCTTTTGCACGTGGCCCTTTAAGAACCCAGGGAGCTGGCCTCGATCTGAGCGCCTCACTACCCTGCCTCTGCTGCCTGACTGGGACAGCCTGCTTGCCCCAGTTCTGCCTTACCCAAGCCAGGACTGTGCATGTCAACCAGCCTCATGGACAGTGGGATTTGCCCTCTGGACAGTTCTGTTGTGGAATGGAAAGGGTTACCTTATACTAAAAAAACAAGACAGCACCATATAACAATGTGAATTGAAAAGGGAAAGATGGATTCCATTTGACCACCCCAAAAGGCCATGCTGGGGATCATTGGACCTGCATGGACATCTGTGTGGGTTGTGGACTATGATGAGAAGGACAGTTGCCACAGCAACGTGTGGCCAGGCCCCGCTAGTCATACATAAAATTCATTTAAAAAAAACTATAAATAACCATCAATAAAAACAAATCATAAAACCATAAAAACAATCTAGCTAAAACCCCAGATGGCTAGACATATTGTTTTTCCCATGGTAGGCTTTTGTAATCGGGACACATCCGACTGGCTTGATGGAAAGGCCTGGCTGAACAGCTCCATTTTACAGGCCCTGCAGAATTGGGTCATACTCCACAGGGCCCTAATGTTACTTGGCAGCATGTTCCACCAGGCGAGGGCTAGGGCTGTAATGACCCTGGCCCTTGTTACAGCCAGCTGTCTATCTGTTGGGCTTGGGACCACCAGTAGATTCACCTCCGCCGAGCAGAGAGGTCTCTGAGGGCAATATTGGGAGATGCGGTCCTGCGAGTATGTGGGTCCAAGGCCGCTTTTGGCCTTATGGGTTAACAGCAGAACTTTGAAGATGATCTGGTACTCGACGGGCAGCTAGTGTAGATATTCCAGGACCGGTGTTATATGGTCTCTACTGGTTGCTTCCGTAAGCAGCCTCGCAACTGCATTTTAGATGAGTTTTAATTTCCAGATGTGCATAAACTATTAATAATTATCATGATAATAATCCCCATGATAAATATTTAAAAAGGGTCTAAAGGGAAGAAGACATAAATATAGATGACAATAATATGTGTATTCAATGTTTAATTTATGATCATTATTCTTAGAAACCGATAATAATAATCACTTACCAGTCTTCTTTATTCTAATTTATATTATAACATTGTCTAATATCATTATCAGGTGTATCATATACTGAATCAAGTATTTATGATTTTTGGTAGATTATTACAATAAGCATTATTTCATGTTCGTTATATCATTTGCTGTTGGCAATAACGCTATTATAATTGTCTATTTCTTATTAGATTATTGTGTATATTGTATGTGCAATTTTATTTCTACCTAGTTTTCTGATACAATTCTAACATTTATTTTGATTCTTTTCTTTTTTCTGTTCTGATTATATTTATTAAAAAAAATAGATAGTTCCATGGTACTTTCCCCTCAGAGAACAGCAACAAAGAGGAGTTAAGTATTAGAATAATTATAATTGTTTAGAATATATTTTTTAAAAACCTTGCATGAAGAAGCTACCACTTTATCATTTGGAAGAAATTTGTTCTCCTCTCAGGTAACTAGATGTATATTGACTTCTGTTTTCAGATTTAATGAATAAATGTATTCGACATGTGGTTCTAATGTTTTTCTTGCTGAAATTTCTGGTACTTCTTCAGGTGGAAACTAGTGTGCAGATGGCTGGGTGTTTTCCATGACTTGAATACAGTGATATGAAGGAATGTGCCAGGAAAAAAAATGGTATTCGGATTCCATTAAGTATTTTGAAATCCAGCTCAAAAAGTGAATCTCTTCAGTAAAAACACCACTCCTGTTATATTAACAGTGCTGTCTAGGGGTGTGTGTATGAAGCTGTATTGGAAGTGGTGTGAGCCCTATGCTGACCTCCCTGCCCACTACACTGTGAAAAGTGGCATGGATGTTGGCATTGGGTCACTTACATCGACATTGGGCCACTGCATGGCTGAATAGCAGGCAAACTCAGAAGCTAGTTTCTGTGGTGATGGACCTCCACTGCAAATGCCTGGGCTGGCATCAGGGGGTGGGGGCATTCCCAAAGGTGGAACCAATATTAGTCAGCTTCCAATGTACTTTCAGGCTGGGAACGTCCCCTCCTAGTAGCACAAACTTGTGCCACTGGAAAGTGTGGTGTAAGTCATTCTATGCAATGGGCTTTTATGGGGGAAAGGAATTTTTTTTTCCTTCTCCCGCCCTGTGCCCATTCCACTGATTGCCTCATTGGAGGCAGTGCTGTCCTTGGCTGCTCTACTACTCTACCCCAATTGGATTGGGCTGTTAAGCAATTATATCAATTCCCTAGGATGCATCATGGAAGAAAACTGCAACAGAAATTTCCAAATCTGTTTGAAAATTAAACTGTGACTTTTACGTTCTCTTTGCTATCCTGTGACTACATGGTCTCCTTTTTCTTGGATTCAGATATGCTTCCTTCAAAAGAGGAAAAAAGCAAGACCCCTCCAATGTTTTTGTGTATCAAAGTGGGCAAACCTATGAGGAAGTCATTTGCTTCTCAAAGCACCACCATGGCCCAGCAATATGGTAAAAGAAGGAAGCAACCAGAGTACTGGTTTGCTGTTCCACGAGAGCGGTAAGACTGAGGTCTTCTTTAGTTCACATTTCTCTTAACTGGTAAAATCTGTTCCTTGCAACAGCCTACTTCTGTTTGTTTGTAGGGAGAGAGATACTGCATTTTCCCATGACTGTTGTTATGTTTTCTTGTAGTACTGATATGGATTGTAATAGTCATTCTGGTGTCTCCTTGATAGCACGTTCAGTTTATTGAGCTTGCTGTCAAGGATGTGATTGTGCAATTGTCAGCAGCCCATAAGCTATTGTTTGAGATAGTTAGTGACAAGTGTCACAATTGCTTCCTTCTCCCCACCTCCATGAAGCTTTCTTTTAAATTTTTAAGTTTATGCAAGCGGCAGATGCTAGCACTACAGAGCCCTAGTTAAGGGTGGTACTGGAAAAAGAAAAGACTTAATGTGAAGTCTGAAAAAGCTTCTTATTTCTAAAAATGTTGCCTTGTGGGAGCTAAATTATATAAGGAACCAGCAAGGAACACCTGCAAATTTCCCTTCAGTATTTCCTGGGAAGTCAAAGCAGAAAGGGTTTTTCAGATGGTGTAGAACTTGAGAAGAAAACATCCTAGATTCCCTTCCAAAGCTTAGGAGATCCTAATACTTGGAAATGACTGGATACAACCAAGTGTTTAAAATGAACCACTGCTGCAGCTCCTTTCTTTCTATCTAAAGTCCTATAATTGCATTGTAAAACTGGCATACATACTATGCTTTGTGGTAGAATTCCCAGTATACAAGTGAAATCATATAACTTGAAAACTTTCTGATTGACTAGGCAGGTATCTATATTGCTTCATTTGCACATTCTTGCAATATGTCACAGTCATAGTTCTTAGCTGCTTTTGCTGAACATTTTTATCCTCTATGTGACTTTGGATATGTAGCAAGTGCTCTTAAAGCGTATGTTGTTTTGCGAATCCAGACAATGACCATGAGTTAATCAATTACTTGGACACAGTTGCATTGTGATTGTGAAATGGAAGGAGTCGTTATCTTTTGCAAATAACATGAGAAGCTATAATCATTAGAGGTGCACTTTATAAGGGGATTTTGTTGCCCTGCAGAATGTTCATTTTGACCCAGTTATGCCTTTGTATCAGTTAACTGGGCAGAAGGTCCTTCATTAAAACGCCTGTATATCTTATAATGGGGAACAGCTCTGGAATTAAAAAAGCCCTTGTGTCATTTCGTGCACACGTGATGTCGCTGAAGAATGTCAGGTTGGTAATTTTTTAAGTAGTTGCAGTTGCTTATAATACATTGGTATATAGGTGAACTGGCACTACTATTTATAAGATGAAGGCAATTTTAGAGAATAGAGAATGAATATGGACAACTGGCATAGTTCTTTCAGGAGTCAGATGTACGGATGGAGCGCATCTAATCCCAGCGATCCACATGTGTGATGGTTTCCAGTTGTTCCCTTCCTCTCTATCCATCCACGTAATCATCAAATAATTTCAGGAGCAAATTCTCAGTATCTGTGCAAGACTGGAATGGAATAACACAAGATGCAGTAAATGCTTCTGTAGTATAACTTAATTTGCTTATAATATTTCTCTGTGGGACCAACATATGAAGCTGCCTTGTATGGAGTTATACCACTGGTCTACTTAGCAAAGTGTTCTGACAGAGGGCAGCACTCCACTATGTCATGCAGAAAAAGATCTGACCAAAATGTCCTGCTTTGAATTTTTCACTGGAAGGTAACAAAGATTGAATGTGGAATATTCTGCGTGCAAAGCATGTGCTCTGTTTCTGATCTACTCCTCCTTTGCTGATATGATTGAAAGGGTTGACTCTAGAACTTTTAATAATATCCTGGAATTCTTACTGTAAGCATGAAGGAATGGGTTTCAATGAAGAAAAATATTAAACTCTTGTAGTAAAAAAGGTTATGGAGAAATAAAATGGTCACAAAATGATATGTTAGAGCTGTTTAATGTTTTAGTCACTGCAGTTCTTGTGTCATGTCAAACCTGCTCCATCCCATTGTTTTGGATCAGTAAATAAAAAGTGGCTTGTTTCTGTTACAAATCTATTGTCAGTGACCCTGGGTCAAACTTACAGCTCTGTTTGTAGTACTGCAAGAGTGGAAAAACACTGGCAATCAAGGTTGCTTGCTCATTTTGATTGGCAGTGGTGTTATGTATTTCAACTAATTATCTTGATGAAAGGCATTAAGTTAAGCTGCTGAAATTGTGCAAGGCAAGTCCTTTGATTTTAGATTGGAGTAACTATGCATAGGATTGCAGAATAAGGGCACTAAGTCAAAATAGGGCTAATTTTGTTTGGGGGATGATCCTTAGGTCAGAATGTGAGAGGATAACAGATTACATTTGCTTCAAATTGTTATCCCACAACAGTAACACTGTATGTGTCTTGAAACTGTTTCACAACTGAGTAAAAAAAAATGGTAACCACGAGGTTAAAATAGATTAGTGGAACTTCTTTCCAAAACCATGATGGTAAAACTGATGTTTAAGTGATTGACCTTACTTTCTTACGTCTACTTTACTTCCTTAAGTGTTATTTCAAACCATAAATAAACGTTAACTTCTTTGTTTTTTGACTATATGAACTGCATGTCTTAAAGAATGAAACACACAGAGAAGTTAATATCCCCATCTTTATAGGTATTATGGGATCTGAATAAATGGTGGCAGTGTTTGACTCAAATAGTGTTTGAGCCCCAATTTCAATAATTCCATGTGAATGAGGGCCTGTTGTTGAAGGGGGCTGGGCTGCCCTGTCTGTGATATCCCTATGAGTGAGATAAAGGACCTGAGAGGGGAAATTGTCAAAGCTCTACAATTTAAGGAGTCAAAAATATGGCTTGTGATGCCCTGGCCTATGCGTATGCTGAACCTGAGAAACAGAGAAGTTTTAGAGGTTCATAGGCACACTGTGTGAGCGGACAAATTGCTTCACAATAGCTGAGTGGTTCCCAACCTGGAGTATGCTTACCTGCAAGGGTATGTGCCAGAGCGTTTGGGGGCAAACAAAATTATGTAATGGGTTTCCTAATATGGGAGTACAGTTTTTTGTGAGTTTTGGCACTCAGAGATCAGAGTGCTGCCACTATCAGTTGCAATGGAGCAGGTGGGACCCCTCCAGGAGCCCCAGAAATCCTTGATCCCACGAATTGAGGTGGGGGGGCACTGTGTTACGGGTAGAGGGAGCACGGCCCCCTTCGTCTGAGTGCCAAACTGAAAGTGTGCGGGGGCAATTTGGTTGCTTCCCAGTCTGTGGGTGGGCTGATTCTGCTGCTTCGGCCCGGGCTTGAAGCAGTTCCATTTCGCGGCACAAGCAGAAAATCTTGGTCTTATATTTGTCTCTCTCTTTTCTCTACCAATTGGCCTTCTGCCACAGAGTGTCTGGTGCCCTCAAGGGTTCAGAGCCTGAGTCCGAGTCGTAGTCACAGGTTAATTCCACTGGTCTGGTAAGCCACACTGTGCTTTTCCTACGCTCAATGCATGTTTCCAAGAAGACCTGGGGGCGTACTCCCCCCCAGCAAAAAAGTCTAAGTCTCTGTAGGATATTCCAAGGACTCTCTGTCAGGGTTGTAAGAGTCCTCTGACTGTGTGCCCAGGGTGAGTCCTGGGACCTGGATTCCACCAGTTCTCCGCTGGAGGTCCACCAGTAGCAGTTCAGTAGTGGTTGTTGACCCAACCTCGGAACCACGACTGTCCTTGCTAACAGCCTGACCCTTGGTTTTGCTGAGGTTCAACTGTTCAACATCTGTTGCAACAGCTTCCACGTCGGGTGGCTCTCGCGTCAATTATGCTATGTAATCTAAAAGAGTAGGGTTGCCGGGGTGGGGTGGGGGGCTGGTCAAAAGCCATGATCACCGATAAGGTGTTCGCAACTTCAGCTGGCGATTGAAACATGAAGTTGGAAACATGAATAATGCAGAACTGTCTTAATGTCAGTTCCCCGCTCAGACAATAAAACGCTTGTAGGTTTTCAAGGATTTTATTGAAGACATATGAGGGATGGGAGAAGACAGTTCTGGCGAAAAGTTGATAATATGGATAGCATAATCCCCACCCCCGACATGGGAACAGAGAGAGGCAGAAGTGTCCAGCCTGGAGGCCCTTCCCAGCTGCAGAACTCCAAGACCAGAGCCAGTAGATAGTGATGCACCTGCAAAAGCAAAAGCACTCCCAAACATTTTCCCCTCCCAACAACATCATCCTGACAGCTAGATGAGCACCATTTCCTTTTTGGGAAAAGACTGAGGCAAAGAAAGTGTTGAGTAGTTCTTCCTTTTCTCCATCCCCTATTAGTATTTTGCCATCTCCTCCATGCAGTGACTCTATCCTATCATTTTTCTTCCTTTTGCTATGGACATGACCAAAAAATACTTTTTAAAAACCTTTCTGGCAGGCCTCAGCTCATTGTGAGCTTTAGCTTTTCTGACTTTCTCCCTACACATCCTGCTTATTTGTTTGAATTCGTCTTTGATGATTTTCATCCTTTTCCATTTCTTGTACATGTCCTTTTTAAATTTTAGAAAAACCCCAGAGCTTGCTTTGTCCCAGCCCAGTGTGAAACCCTAAGGAGTAAAGGGTGGGTGGTTTAGGATTTAATTCAGGACCATGATGGAAAAGTTTATCCAGAAGGGCTTAAAGAAGTGTATGAAAGTATATCTGAAACTGAAACAGCCTTTTTGTGAACAGCTAAAGCAAAACTACTAAGATCTGAATGAAACATTTAAAAAGTCTCTGCCTAAGAAAAATAAATGCTTAAAACCTCTCTGTACCATCAAATTGAGAAGAAAAGCCTATAAATAAATTGTTTGGTTTTACTGTTAAGAAGCCTCTTAGAGTTCAATTTTCCCTCAAAAAGGTGGCAGTGTACATTTTCCTGACAGGATTTGCCTGAAAAGTTGGTGTGAGTGAGTGGGGTGTGCCTTGGTGTTTCAGCAGCCATTAGCTGGGCCCTCAGCCCTCCCTGGCTCAGCCCTGCAGGGCCTCTGTGAGTGAGGAAGTATATGTTACAATCCACCATTATATTAAGTACATATTACATAATGAATCCCAATGTAACATTTTCTGATTCCTAGAGAGACCTTACAAGATCTTATAATCTTTGTAATTTGTTTGCTCCAAACCATTTTTACTAGTCCAATTATTATATGACATCTGACATTCAAATAGCCACAATATAACTCTTTGAAGCATTCTGTTCTGTGTGGAAAGAGTTTGAAGCATGCATGCGAACTCAAGACATGCTGTGCTCTCATCAAGTAATGTCTAAACATGAAATGCTAAAGGGGTGATGTCAGATGTGCAAAAGATCAAGTGTTAAAAGTAGAACTTTAAAACTCTTTGAAGTGTCAAACCTAGTACTAATGGCTGGTAGGAGAGTATGTGTTTCCTTTTTAAAATTTCAGATTTTTTTTAAAAATCCACTAGGCTACAAGAAGGAATACAACTGTTATGTGCATATGAGGTCAGGGATCAGAATTCTTTCCCAGGCTGTGTGGCTGACACATTTATTTAAACATGATGCAACTCATATAATTTATTTCTGTCAGGAAGCAGAAAATGCTGGAGATGTCAGGTCCTAAAGTTGATAGCTTTAGGGAAAAAGTTCTTAAATCTAGAGCTACACGTTACAAATGGTCTCTGTGTTGTCATGCCGGAAGTGTTTAAGACCTGCAAGCTTGCCCAGTCTTCACAGTGTAGTGCAACTTCCTTGTTCTTGTGTGTTCTGTATTCAAAGTGATGTGGAAATAGGTTTGCCAGGTCCTCCTGGCCACCAGTAGGGAATAACTGGGTGGCCGGGGGGGGGGGGGGGGGTTGGGTTTCCAGATCCATATTGGGAATCTCCTGGAGATTTGGGGATGGAACCTGGGGAGGACAGGGACTTGGGTACAATGTCTTAGAATCCCCCCCCCCCAACCTCCATTTTCTTCAGGGTGACTGATATCTGTATTCTAAAGATGAGCTGCAATTCTGGGGAATCCCCATGTGGGTACAATTCTGGCATCCCCATGTGGGTACAATACCCTTTTCGATTTGAATTCTCTCGGTTGAATAGGTGCATGTTTCCTACAATGCTACCTTTCTTACTCAGCAGTCTGCTAGAAACCAATAGTGCATCTTTAGAGTAACTTTGTACATGGAGCAAGTGTTTTTTTTATCATGCAAAGTGGGTTCTTCTATAAGATTCTGTTTTGCTGTAAGTGTTATGGAGAAATGATGTTGTGATGAAGCTAAATAGAAACCACCACCACACTAGCAGCTTCTGCATTGTGAATGTGTAAATCTTCCCTTCCACAATGGTAACCTTTTAAATAACGTAGTGAAATGTATATATTTCTAAAATAGGTGTTCTAGGAAATTCAGCACTATTCTTTTTCTTTTGTTCTACAGGGTAGACCATCTGTATACATTTTTTGTACAGTGGTCACCAGAAGTGTATGGCAAAGATGCTAAGGAACAGGGTTTTGTGGTGGTGGAAAAGGAGGAACTTGATATGATAGACAACTTCTTCAGTGAGCCCTCAACAAAAAGCTGGGAGGTAAGTGCTTTTGCATTTTAGACCCGAATCACTGAGATAATTGTAGGGGTGACCCCAAGCATGCTACCAGGCCTCTAAGAATCTCTCTGATGATTATAATCTTCTGTTAGCTGAGGTTGTTTGGATACTAGTCCCCTTAGTTACAGAAAGAACTTTCGAAACACAAGGGTAATATATTGAGACGGCATTGAAAACCAGACACTATTGGAAAACCTATTTCAGTCCTCCAGCTGCTTTTCAACACGCTATCCTCATGGTTTCGGACACTTGCTTTCAACAATTTTCCTATTTTATAAATACAAAATCAATTTTCTTAAATTAGTTCTATACCAAATATTTTATTATTGGATAAAACTACTTTTATACATGGCAAAAAGAGGATTCATATTCCACACAAAAATGTTCAGTACCATTGGAATATAGTAGAATTTAGCCTAGTTAATGATCATTCCTAAACCAGAGGTCCATCGTCAATTCGGGGGCTCGAACTGATGTCTAATATGCCAAACTGAAAAAGATACCATTTGAATGGAGCTTTAAAAAGCAATATTCAAAATAGCCAAATGTTTTAAAGCATGTTTTTGCTCCAATCAAATAGCTCTTTAAAATTCTTTAAAATTCCAGAACAGTTATATCAGTGGTGGAGAACCTTTGGCACTCCAGACGTTATGGACTACAATCCCCATCAGCCCCTGCCAGTATGGCCAATTGTAGTCCATAACGTCTGGAGTGCCAAAGGTTCGCCACCACGGAGTTATATTGAAACCCATGAGAAACCTTTGCAAGGCTCTGGGGGGAAGAGGATTTATGGTAGAGACACCAAATTTGATGTGGAGCTGCAGGTGCCTCTTCTTACATGAACCCCCGAGTTTCATAAAGTTTGGGTCAGGGGGCCCAATTTTATTGGTCCCAATTTTTTTTTCCATTTGTGACCCATAAAATGTTACCTGCCATCTAGCACAATTTAATTTTTTTTTACTGTTCTATATATAAGGGTTTGGACACATTATATACTGATAAGTGTATGTTTTAGGAATTGTCAGCCTCTGAGAATGTGTTACCTCATTTTATATATGATATTACAAAACCTGACTTAAAAGTCCCCACGTTAGAGAGCATTTTTGGTGAGAAGTGGTTCAGGAGGGGAAGAAGATGAGGCTGGATCTGTAACTGTCCATTTTAGGTGCTGAGCATCTCACACTTCCCTCATTTTGGTGTGAGATACTCATTACTTAAAGTATATCCTTCTCAAGCATTGGTAGATCTGTGGATCAGCAGATCTGGCCACGTGGAGAAAAAGAAGATTTTACCCTAAACTTGGGGAGACCCCCCCCCCCCCCGCTTTGTAGAAAAATCTGTAATTGGTTAAAAAAATACATTGGTGGGGGGGGTAAATTCTCACCTGGTGCATGGGAGGGGGCTGGATGGGAGCCACAGTGGAACTGCCTGCTTCGCTGATGATGCTTCGCTGATGATGGGGAGGGGTTGGCTACGTTGGTGATGGGAGCTGTGGCAGACCTAGCTGTGTTGCTTACAGCTTGAGTGTGGAGTGGCTGGGAGCCACGGTGCACCTGGCTTACATCACTGATGTGTGTGCGTGTGAACAGGAGCCACAGTGGACTGGACTGCTTCGCTGAGAGGGGGTGGTGTCTGGGAACCACAGCAGACCTATCTGTTTCTGACCTATCTGTGGCAGACTGGCTGCTTCGCTGACAATAGTGGGGTGGGGTTAAAAACATTTTAAAATATTGATAGAGATGGAAGAGGAGAAAGAGAGGCAGGGAAAATAAAAGAAGATGCGTGGGTGAGAAAGAGATACAAGTTCATTAGAGAAGAGAGGAAAGGGAAGGGAGCAAAGGGGGGAAGGGGTGCACTTCCCCACAAGTTTCTTGCAGGTTCCTAACTTGCCACATCTATTAAAGTCAGTACCATTTTGGGGCACCTAAGCACTTGTGGTATGTGATTATGTAGAAGCTTAAATTAAAGAAGCTAGATATATCTAAAAGATAAAAATGAGTAAGTGTAACACAAAGTTTAGAAAGACAATGATAAAATATGTGGTACTAATTTGCAGAGTAGTTCCTAAGACTTGCTAAAATCTCTGCACTTTAATCTTTGCAATATGAGAAGTTTTCCAGGATTGTATAAACACATACATATTTCTCTTTGAGCAAATTAACATTTCTGGAAGGTAGACGTTTTCCCCTGGGCTATCCCCAGTTAAGCTTATCAATCACTAGCCTTTGCACTAAGCCTTCAAAGCACGAATTTTAAAGGCTGAAGGTAAATGAGATCAGGAAAGAATGTGACAGTTACCATGCTGGTAGCAATTGGCTGTTAATGGGTGTTTGATCAGTACAGCTTGGGGAGGAAATGTACTTGCAGAGAAGGGGTGTGAGAGACAGAATCCCAGGGTCTGGCTGAAGTGTGTTTTCCTAGAAATCTTGGGAGTTGGTTTCCTTAAAGATGCTAAACCAAAGCCATTACCAAATGGGCTTTTATCTCCCAATGTGTAAATAAAATGTCCTCACTTAGCTACCACAGGCCTTTGACTCCTAGCACATTTCAAAGAACATTCTTTTGTGCTGAGACTGTTGCTAAGCCTTCCTGTGCAGTTTAGTGTAGAAAACGAAAGTGAATACTACAAGGAAGTATTGACTGTTTCACAGCTCATGCTAGAAAGAAACAACTTCATTCGTGGTGAGGGAGCTGATGGCGGTAGTGACAGGGAAAAAAAGTCCTAAGAATGAAAGTTCAGCAAATACCCTTGAATTTTCAAATAATATACAGTGCCAGACCTCACCAAGAACCCACTGTGCAGGTAGGTTGCTTTTTAAATCACTTTTTGTAAGCTCTAGTGATCTCTGACTTTTGTTCTGTTATCAGCATAGCCCATTTATTTGAAGCACGTGGAAGATACACAGAGTCACCGTTTGGATAAATAGTAGGGTTCTTCATACTGGGTAGTTGATGTTAACAAATCTGTTTAGTTCCAGTAATCACAGTGAAATTTAGTTATATTTTGAAAAACGTTCTACATATTATTTTTGTGAACATCACAGCACAGTGTTGTAGTCAGTGAAGTGTGTGATGCACTTATTTTGGTCTATTGTTTATTTTGTAACCATGGCTCCTTCTTGGCCATTTGGAGTCTTGACATATGGATTCAGAGAGCTGTAAATCTATATTTTTTCTGCCCTTTTTTGTCCTTCTTTTCTCAAACTTCATTACAAAGGATGAGAAGTTTTTACATATCTTTCATACTCACCCTTCCCACCTTAATCTCAGAATGAATAAGCAGTGGTGTTGTCTTTTACCTGTAGTTTTTTAAATGCACAAAGTGCTTTGCAGACTCCCTTCATTTGGGTCATCAAACTTCAAAACCTACCTAGTGTGCTCCAGTTTAAGGTACAGTCTTTTGTTCTCATGGTTGGGTAATTTTTTTCCACCTTTATAAAGAAAGTAATCTGTCACAACTAGGACTGACCTAAATTATGAAAATACCATCAGTCTACCATGTTTTGTTTACAATGCCTTCGTATCTGTTTTGTTTAGATTATCACTGTAGAAGAAGCAAAACGCCGGCAGAGCATTTGCAGCTATTGTGAAGAAGATGGTGAAGAGGATGATGATAATGATGATGCATTGCCTGTGTTGAAAAACCAGAGTGCTCTGCTAGAAAATATGCACATAGAGCAGGTAGACTTGATTTCATCCAAACCTTGCTAGTTTTGGATGAAATAACCATTCTTTCTTTTTTGAAAATTAAACATTTGTATCCTGTCTTTTCCTCTGTGCACAGAAGTCAAAGGATCTTTTTCCTTCTCACAGTTCTAACAGTAATTTTTATTTCAGTATAGGCCATAATAGGAATCTTTAGGTACGTACCCGTTTTTCAGAATCATGGATAGGCCAACTGTTTCAAGCATCAAGAAATGTAGCTTTCACAAGCAGATGCAAGCCAGGACCAAGACAATTCCTATTTATGAAGAGAACATACTAATGAGGTCTAAACTTGTTGAAACTGACAGGGAGAGAGACCTTGGAGTTGTACTGGATAGTTCAATAAAAAATATCAACCCAGTGTGCCGCAGCAGCGAGAAGATGGAACTTTTATCAGGAAAGATTGTTAGGAAAAGGACTGAAGATGAAACAGCCAATAGTATAATGATTCGCATGACGCTGCCATGTAGTGAATCAGACCATTAGTTCATCAGAGTCAGTATTGTCTGCTGAGACTGGCAGTGGCTTTCTAGAGGCTCTGGTAGAAGCTGTTCACACCACCTACTACTTCATCCTTTAAACTGGAGATACCAGGGACTGAACCTGGGACCTTCTGCAGGGCAAGTAGATGCTCTACCGCTGAGCCATGCCCCCTCCCCTACATAGATTTATGGTGCAGTCTTATTGGGATACTGTGTGTTGTTCTGGTCAGAGTATCTCAGAAAAGACAATGCAGAGCTGGAAAAACTACCATCTTGTCCGTGGAGTGTCCACTGGACTGTAAGTTCACTGGACAGAAACTGTTTAAGTATTTTTTGTGCACTGGATAGTACTGTGGCACTTAGCAATATTGAATGGATTACTAAAGAGATCAGATCCTGATCTAAGTATTCTTCACATGCCTCTTGAGTTTAAGATGAACTGCCTCCCTTTCTTATATAGAAACACAACTTCACCAAATATGGGTGAGACCACTTATTTCTCTTGCCGGACAGGTTTTTTCCAGTGACATATTTGGTATGAGCAACATGGTTGTGTTTTAACTTGTAGATTTTTCTTTTACTTCTAGCTTGCCCGATGCCTGCCAGCAAGGGTTCAGGGGTATCCTTGGAGGCTTGTGTACAGCACACAGGAGCATGGAACTAGTCTGAAAACACTTTATCGTAAATCGGCGTCTCTTGATAGTCCAGTCCTTCTTGTTGTCAAAGATATGGACAATCAGGTTAGGAACTAAGTAAAATTGTTAGTTTAATTACTGATGAATCCCTTTGTGAGTGCAGATAGAGGTGTGCCAGTATGCCCACGTAGTGTAAATCAAAATATGGCCTACTTCCAGGAGAAGGGCTGGATTAATAACCATGCTTAATAAAATATAGAAGATTATTGTTAGTATTGGGGGCCTCCACATGGCAAAAATAGTAATCTGAGAGTTTCCAATGCAGAAAGTGTGCTTATGTTACTTTCTCTTTAAAATTCCCTGCAGCACAGTAAATACACACCAAAAAGCAAGATTGCTGGGCCGTGTTCCCAGTTGGAAAGAAAACTCAGTACACTAGTAATCTTGCTAATGTAACCCAGGCTTTTCAACTTGCCCCAGTTAAGAAGCCCTACTTGGGATAAAATTTAGAAGCTTTATTAAAACATAATATCATTCCACAGGTAAACACATTTGATTAAAGAGTATCAACAAAGATAACTAAAAAGACTCCCTGGCTGGACAGCTGAGATCAGCCACCTGACTGTTTTGTTTAGTTCCTCAGTTGTCTTGAAGAGATATACTACCAGGATCTTGGATGTTCAAAGAACATGCAGGATGTGCCATCCTTGTCAAAGTTGATTCTAGGAGCTGCAAATCATGAGGGGCAAGGTGGGAAAGCGAGAGAGCGAGAGAGCTGCGCCAAGGAAGGCACAGCAATGGCACAGCTGAGACAGCTACTAAGCGGCTTGCTGCACCGCAGCCACCACTAGAACAGAGGCATACCCCAATCCTCAAAGACCAGAAATGCTAGCCTGTTTCTAAGTTTTTGCCATCATAACTATGCACTGCCAAATGTGGGCATTCCTATCCTGAAAAGGCTCAGGGGAGGGGAGGGGGAGCAATCAATGCCAGTTCCATCCCTAGGCATACCCTCTTTGGTGCCAGCCTCTGTGCCAGATGTTCACTGTTGTGTCTGGGCATTGCCACACCATGCTCTTTTGTTGGCATATCTTGGCAGTGGTGTTTGCACCCTTTACACTAGCATAAGTAGCAGTTACCCTCTCCTCCAGTGGATTGCACTTTTACTATTCATGCATTTTCAAAGGATTTCTGCATTCAAAGTTGCCTTTTCTCTTTCCTCCTCAGTATAATGGTTATTTTTGTTTTTTCAGATATTTGGGGCTTACGCAACGCATCCTTTCAAGTTTAGTGATCACTATTATGGCACAGGAGAAACTTTCCTATACACGTTTAACCCTCTTTTCAAGGTATGGTGCATTGCGACACCTTCAATGTCTTTATGCTTATCTGAAAAATGAATGAGACTTGCAAATACAGTATTTCAAAACAGTAATAAACAGGCAGGAGGATCTGCGAAGACTCTTAGGGGGAGCCATTGTATACATACAGTTTGAGATTTTGCTGTAAGACCAGATAGATGGTAGAAACATCAGTAAGGCAGAAGAGAAAAGCACACCAGAACATCATCACATTTACTATTAATGTAATGGCCCTTGATAACCCTTGTGAGGGCAGAAAGGCAAAGAAAAATTTTTGTTAAGTAAATAATAATATTCTGGCCAGAGAAGAGCAATTCACTTTAAATAAAATGAATTTACCCTTCCTCCATGTAACTAACAAACAGTGCTTTTGAAAAAAAACATCCAAAACATCCAAAAAAAGTTCTTCCCCTCCTCCCCAAAATGTTGATCATAGGCAAGGGTCCAAAGGTGCCTGTGCCCAATCCTGAGTGGAAGGTGTTAATTTCTGTGGATTTTCCCTTCAAGATGCTGGCCTTTGCACCAGGCTGTTCCCAAGGGTCGCTATTACAGCTACTTTTTTCTCGATTGTTTTTGTGTGTATGAAATGTTTTATGGGCAGCTTAGCCTACTGGGCCCTCAAAAACCCTTTTGCAGTCCTTTATCCCCATCACATATATGTCAAATGTCTCCCTCTTTGTAGATTATCTCCTGAAACGATTGTGTGGATGAGAGCTTGGCAAAAGAATGATAAAAAGCTTTCTTCTTGCTATCTCTTATTTCAAGGAAACGGGAATTCGTTTTGGCCTGATCAAAAGTTACATCTGTTCAAATTTTTTGTCGAAGGATCAGGGGTGTCTTTGCATACAACTATTACAGTGCAGTGCAGTGCAGTGCAGAGTACAAAGAAAGTAGGTGGGTGGGGAGAGCAATTCAGTGTTAGACCAGAGGAAATTTTTAATTAGGCCTTCCATAAGGCTGTCAGCTGTGGCAGATGGTCAAAGCCAGGGGTCTGCAACCTGTGGCTCTCCAGATGTAGTCTCCAGACTACAATTCCCACCAGCCGCTGCCAATTGGCCATGCTGGCAGGGGCTGATGTGATTTGTAGTCCATGAACATCTGGAGAGCCACAGGTTGCAGACCCTGGTTAAGGCGCTAGCTGTAAATTGATTTTTCTCCTCTCTCTATTCAGGCTACTTATGTATTTTGCTCATCTTTATTCAGCATAAGTAAAAACTAAAATTTGCACACTACTTGGACTATTTTGTACTAAAGCACAGTGGAGCACCTTAAAAACTCTAACTCTGAGGAAAGTTCTGGGGACAGCAATGAGATGTAATAAAATAATTATAAACAAGTAGATTTATCATTACATTTCATTATATATTAATTATTCGTCGGAATATATCAGTGAGACAGTATGCAAACTTTTAAAATAATAAATACAAGAGGAACAGGGAAGCAAGAAAGCCATCTTTGGCATGTTGTGGGCTGAAACCAACAAATATTGTCTTAACACTGTCTCATATTTTTCTTACTGAAGCTGTATCTTGTTCCTTTAGGTTTTCAAATGGAGTGGAGACAACACCTATTTTATCAATGGAGATGTAACTTCATTAGACCTTGGAGGGGGAGAGTAAGTTATTAAACTCTAGTGATGTACTAAATAGATAAGACTGTATATGCAACTGGAACTCGTTAGACATTTTCCAAGCAGTCATTCCCCCTTATTAGAGAGTTAAAGTGGTGTTTGTTTTTAAAAATAGCCTGACATCTCCAACATCATAACAAGACGTCAGCTGTGTATGATTCTTTTACGAATGCACATATATCTGCTTTGGACTGTGGACAAAGAAACACTAGAGAAACCAAAAAGGAATTATATATAATTTCCTTGCATGTGCAAGGATGTCTAGATTCCTACTTTGATGTCTAGATATCTGTGAGTAAGGACTCTTGTTTCAAATAGATGTATTTTTAGATTTATGTCAGTGAACATCAGCTCTGGTTTAAAATCAAGGGAAACAATTCCACCTGAGTTATGAGTTTTTACATTCTGTATTTCAGTGGGGACAAGTTAGACATTGTGCATTGAAATAAATGGAATTGAAACAGTTAACTTTGGTTGGCCATGTCCAATATTTTACGGTTATAACTGAACAAACAAAGCATTCAGCTAACTGTCTTTTTTTTTTCAGTGGCAGATTTGGTTTATGGCTAGATGCTGATTTGTATCATGGTCGGAGCAACTGTTGTAGTACATTCAATAATGACATCTTATCTAAAAAAGAAGACTTTGTTATCCAGGATGTAGAAGTGTGGACATTTGAATGAAGTACCTGCTGCCTTAAAAAGCCTATGACTCTGAAAATTGGGATGTAGGCTGCCTCACAATACATTTCATCCTCCCCTTACAAAAAAATAGATTACTACTACAACAATCTTATTCCAGTGCTGACATTGCTCCTATAAAGATGCAAGATGCTTATAGAAGGCATTTATGACATGTGCTTTTAAAGCAGTTTAATTTCTTCTGTATTTGTAAAAAAACAACAACTGTATAGTACATTCCATGTGTATTTTTATTCAGATAAGTGGAAACCAAAAAAAAAAAAAAAAAGGAACAGTTCATTACTGAATTCTATGGCATAAAGTGTTTTCCATGTTAAAGTAGTAGTCAGTTGAACTTATATACCCAGCACGTAAAGGGAACTTTTTATATATATAAATAAATATATATATTTATTATTTGTATAGTACATTATTCTGAAATGCAGTAGACATGTTGTTTTGTTTTAACATTTCAAGTCTCAGAAATATTTGCTAGAAAGATTAATTTTGACAGAGATCTTAAATGGCAGTGATGAATAGTTTTGATTTCCTATTTTTATATTTTGCTAGTTTTTTTAATTTTGTAAATGAAACATTTTTGTTGATTTACCCTAATTATTTTAGGGCTGGGGACAGAAACACTGAGTGCATAATTCTGGATTGAGATAGGAATATTGGTCGTACTCATCATCAAATATATATTTGGTTGTGTTGACACATGGAGACAGATTCTTTTCACTGGTTATCAAGGGCAAAAAAACCTCTTATCAGCAGAGGTACTTCTCAGAAATATGTGGTCATGGGATGTAAAATGAACATGCCCCTACATATTACTTGAAATGTTGATAAAGAAAAATGTTATAATACCACAACAGACTAGAGTAGCCATTTTTTAAAAGAATGTTATTTTTTTTCCTGACTAGCATTTGAACCCAGTGATTGGCTTTCTTTAACAATCACTTTTTTTTGGTTATTTTTTAAAATGACATTTATACTCTGTCCACACATGAATACTGCATTCTTGTAATCATCTCTTGGAAGGATAAATGATTAGAGTAATGCAGTATCCAATTTTGCATGTATCCTACCTTGTGTGCATTTGTTGAAGGAGAACACTGGATCTGAATTCACATTATTGAATGCTGTAAAAAGAATTAAGCCACATTAATTTAAACAAGTATTGGTTTTGGCTACTTGCCTCTCATAAAAATGTTCCAGTTATAAAAGTAATTAAAAAGATAATGTTATGAATTCCTGAAAAATTTATATTACCTTGATATTTTGCTTAAGAAGGATGAGACTCAGACTCAGTCTAAAAGTACACTGTATATATCACTTTGTACCCTGTAACTGTCCTATTAAGGGTGCAGATTGATAAAGATGGTGCTCTCCAGCAAGTCATTTCCATCAAGAATAACATGGCTGCCAATTGATATATACAGCTAAGCTATAGAGTCCATAAAAAAAATCCAGATTTGATTTAGGAATGGATATGTTTATATTGTCCAATTCTCTCTGTGTTATTCTATGTGACCTGTACAACTGGGCCTAATTTACAAAGACAGTGTTGAAAACTGTCATTTATCATGTTTCCCTATTTTTTTATCTGCAGAAATGAAAGAGAACACATAGCTTTTCTTTGAAATCATCTCTCAGCACACAAGGTTCTTTGTATGGATTGGTCCCTGCATTAGATACAATCTGCAAAGTTGTTTTTCACATGATTTTTACATGAATAGTGCTTCCTGTAAACAACTATGTATGTGAACACACACATCTACTACTGATTGTACATGCTGTGAAAAAATGCAGCATTTGAAGCTTGCTGCAAAATGTACATTTTAGTAAATAAAAATGCATGCATACATTTTATCTGATGGCACATGGCAAAGTACACACATAGTTCCCTACAAATAATTAGCATCCTTGTAGACAATTTATCATGTGAAAAACAGAACTAGGATATTTAACACGGGGCACGATGCATTTATACTTTTTTTCCCCACTGAAAACTCTTGACCACTGGTGGTACTATTCTGAGAGAATGTCCCTGTAATGTATGAGTCGCTATTAGTGTAACATCTTGGAGACATACCAGGATACTCCTTAAAAGGTAATTTGCCTGTAACAAGACTCTTGCCAACAGCAAACAAAAGGTTTTTAGATATTTGATATATTTCACTACTGTTACCTGCAGCTTATTCCATTATATATTTGTCAGAGTATATCTGAAATGTTTGTGTTGTGTATTCAAACAGTGTTGTCCAACCAAAATTCAAACCTATGGATATTTAATATGTGTAATGCAGTGCTATTGCAATATTTTCAATAAAGGAATTTATGCATTCATATGTTTAATTTAAGGTTTTTTTTCCCCACTGAGGAAAGATTATGGAAATCGGAGAAAACTAAAATCAGATGTGACTGTTTTATGTAATTCACAACTCTGGGTTATTTTTGAGGAACTATATGGGTTTTAGAAATGCTGTGGGATTCCCTTAATCAAAATGTTCATGGTACAGTGAGGACAGAAGTAGAAAAGAAGGCAACTGTTTTATAATGGCATTTGGAAATTTGGGGAAAGGCCTTTATCACTACATACCAGTTGCTGGAACACTGCATTTAGACTTCTGGTTCTGTCACATTTTATTTTTGCTGCGCTCTCTCTCCTGCAATTTTAAGTATTCCATCTACCATCCATCAATACTTGCATTGCTTTTGGCTATAGGAATAGTCTTTGTGTATTCTTTCTTGACAATATCTCTGGTTTCAACCCATAGATCTTCCAGTTCATGTTCACTTGAACTTAGTAATGCATATCTATTATTTGCAAAATTGTATTTTGGTGCTTTGTATATTTTGGTATTTTTCTTCAGCCTTATTCTAATTTTCGATACAGTCAGCTCCTGTCTTTTGTTAGCAGTGAGAATAGAGCTCCTCCATCTTCTCCTTCTGATAATGTAATTTATTTGGTTTCTTTATTGGTCATTTTCTGAGTATACAACTGTCAGTTTCGTTGCCTGAAAGATGTGTTCCCAATGAAAAAATTGCTGTTTTCACAGAATTGTGTTTCTCTCCTTCATTTTATTCTCCTAGTACAAATCTGCCAGTAATATTTGATTCTGCTTTGTTTCCTACTGCTATGTTCCAGTCAGCTATGATTATCAGCACATCTTGTTTAAATTTTTTCCTGGACATTTGCGTAAAAGCTTTCAATTTCTTCCTCATCAGCATCTGTAGTTAGGGTATAAACTTGAATGATGGTTATATTTATTGCCTTTCTACAAAGTCTGGTATTTTTCATATTGATATTAGTCAGGTTATGCATTATACCAATTTTTTTGTGCTACCCTGTTTCCCCTAATATAAGACATCCCCGAAAAATAAGACATAGTAGAGGTTTTGCTGACGTGTGAAATATAAGGCATCCCCCGAAAGTAAGACATAGCAAAGTTTTTGTTTGGAAGCATGCCCGACAAACAGAACACAGGAAAAATAAGACATCCCCTAAAAATAAGACATAGCACATCTTTGGGAGCAAAAATTAATATAAGACACTGTCTTATATTCGGGGAAACATGGTACATCTCGCCTCACTATTAGCACAATTTCTTTTCTTCTGTATTTGTCATTTCCCAAGTAAAACACTAGTCTGAAAATATCCTAATCCAGTCCACTTGCATTTACTCATTTCCAGGATCACAACACTTAAACGTTCAATTTCTTGTTTTAAACTTTTGAGTTTACCTTGATTCCCCGAGTTTACCTTGATACCTCGAGTTTACTCACAGTCCATGCTCCTAGTACATGTGTCAAACAGCTTTGGACTTTCTTTTTGCATCCATTCAGATCTACAACTGAATGTCAGCTCAGGTCCAATTGCATTATTAAGAATAACGTTCATACTTGTCTTCAGCAGTCCCATAATTGCTAATCAGGTGCCTGGGGAATACTGTCTTCTAGTACTATATCTTTATTTTGGAGTATCTCATTGTAGGGTTTTCAAGGAAAGAGATTGTCAGAAGTGATTTACATTGCACTCTACACAGTACAAAGCAGATTGTGCTGCCACTGTCTGTGAAAGATCCAGTGTTTCCCACTAGTGCTGCTGCCCAATAGGTACATTTCAAGGATTCCTCTCCCACCACCAATGGTGGGTGCTATATGCTTCAAAATCAAAGAAGGCAGAGAATAAGAGTGATCCCAGGCAGCTGTGAGTTGCTGCAGGGGAGAACTAGCAGTTTGGATCAGGGCTGAAGTACTTTGAATGTGTTTCCACACTATCTTTCCACATCACCTTCCTCAGTCCCCACCCCGCCTATTGATTTTATTTAAAAGGTATATTTCTGTATATCACATTGGTCCGAAGCCGCTTACACTAAAACCACAGCAGCTTAATCCGTTTGCAGAGTGGAGAGGGTAAGGACACAATCTCCATCGCAAGTGTGAAAAGGTAGATCCTGTCTCCCCCTCGAGGTCGAACAGCAGATGCAGTAGCGTAGATTTCTTTTGGGAAACGTGTGGGCTGAGTGAACGCACCCTCCTCCATGGTCACCCTGCTACGCAACATCCCATTAACGTACTGTATAGACGAGTCCCTGAGAACACACAGAATAGGAAGCGTAAACAAGTCAGAGACTTTGGAGACCGAAGAAACAACCGCGGCCCGGTCGCTTTCTTTCACCCAGGAACACAATGGGAGGCCTGAGGACCAGTGCTTTGTTAAACTAACCATGGTACGGCCGGAGCCACTGCGCGCGCTGCGACGCAACCCCTCCCACCGGCCTCGCTCAAGACCCGCCTTCAGCGCCGCGCCAGCATCGCGTTCAGGGCCCGTCTCTCTATGCGAAAGCGCCAGGGCGGAGCCGCCGGCCTGCGTTTGTAGGCAAGTTCTCTCTTTCGAGGGCTGCCGAAAAGCAAAGCCCCATGGCCGGGGACGAAGGGGGGAGCTCGGCTTCGTCTCCTGCTGCGGAGCCTCGTCCCGACACCGCGGCTGGTGGAGGTGCGGCTGGAGAAGAGAGTGGCGGCGGCGGCGGCGGCGGCTATGATAACAAGTGCATTTTCTGCAGGATCACCCACGGGGAGGATTCGGGCACCGAAATGCTGCCTTGCGAGGTGAGGCTGCTGAGTACACCTCCCGCCTACCTCAGGCGCCGAGAGGACGGGCCACAGGGCTCTTCCCCTTAATTCACCCTGCTTGCCTTGGATGGTTGCAGCGCCTCTGCGGAGCGACCTCCCTGGGCCTCGCTTCCTTCTATGCAGAGAGGTCTCATTTATAGCCCCAGAAGAGGAGGCTATGGCGGCTACAAGAACCCTAGGTTCTGACTTCAGCCTACATCCGTATGTCAAACGTCTATGCTGTTTCTCAGCCCGTCTCGCCAAGAAGGGCTCATAATCTTTAAAAAGTACGATGGATCACCTCAGAGGAAACCAGTTATTTATCATTCAGTGCCGTGGGCCGCATGCATGCTTTGTAGCTTGCTTGTGATATAGCCTGTCTATCCTGAGGGAAATAAAGAGCAACGGGGCTGATAGGAAATGAATGAGGGAGGGCCAAAAAGAGAAGATCGCAGATAGACTGAAAGAGGAGAAAGGTGGGCTTGGAGTGACAGAGATTGTCAGGAACTACCTGAGAGAGATTCAGCGAAAGAAGAGTCGGCTACACACTCCAGTGAAAGGTCTGTGGCCAAGATCTGCTGTTATTCTCTTAAAGCCAGGGAAAAGTCCGATTTAGTGAAGATGAAACTCTCCTCGCATGTTTTCTTTATGTGAGCCCACAAGAGGAAGTATACAGGTTTCTGGCTCCCTCTCCAGGGCAAATAGGAACTGGTTGAAGAGGAAAGTAGTAGCCTCCTCTTTCTTAAGTGCTTTACTTAAGTGCTTGCACTGCCACTCACACGGTCAGGAAGGAGTTCGAGCCCCCTGTGGGTCAGATATCCTGGCAGCTGGTTCATGGTCTACTCAGCCATCCATCCATTTCTTGGTCGGTAAATGAGTAGCTAGCTCACAGCTAGGGGGTAAAGAATAGCCGGGGAAAGCAATGGCAACCTACCCCACAAAAGCGGCTTGCCTACAAAATCACTGCTCGCAGTGGTGCCCCAGGGTCGGACATGACTGAAGGGGAAATTTTATCGACATCCCAGACCCCATGCAAGCTTTTTGATCCTTAAAAAACACTTGGAGCCATTCATGGACTTGCACATCTCCTGCAATTTGCTGTTGTTACCAAAGGGATTCATTTGTGTCCATTGTGTCACTGTTAAGTGTTAGTGAGTTGGAAGCAATAACTACCCTGTTTCCCCAAAAATAAGACATCCTCTGAAAATAAGACGTAGTAGAGGCTTTGCTGAAGTGCTAAATATAAAGCATCCCCCGAAAGTAAGACGTAGCAAAGTTTTTGTTTGGAAGCATGCCCGTCGACCAGAGCATGCAGCTGTGGAGCGGAAAAATAAGACATCCCCTAAAAATAAGACATAGCACATCTTTGGGAGCAAAAATTAATATAAGACACTGTCTTATTTTTGGGGAAACAGTATTTAAATCACTAGCGTGCAGAGATACAGTGTAGGCACAGCCTTTAGGAGGCTAAAGGTTAGTCCTCTGTCTTCCCCCTGAGGGCAGTGAGCATTGATGACCTAAATCTTTTTTGTGTGCCAGTGCAATTCTGCTGCTTGCATTGTCACCTTTGTGTCTTTTTCTATCACCATTCCACTTTCCATTTAGCAGCTGCTTCAGTGCCTTCACATTTCTTGTGTGCAGTCATTTGGCAATTTCTGTCTTGCTACATATTTAGTTAATGTGAATGAATACCAGTCTATAGAGGAGCTGTATGAAAATGGAGGTCCAAAGATGCAAGATATATGTGACCTGTACTGTGCATGCCCTGGTAGCATCAGCTGCACAAAGCACTTTTTGCCTGGTTAGGCTGGTGAGCTAAATTTGATTTTTTTTTTCTGAATAGTTATCCATGCCCTGGTAGTATTCAGGATGAGTACTGCAATGTATGCATGTACTTATTTATATGTTCAGCTTCTGCCCTGATCTCTCCTGATAGATCAAGCTCGGATGAATTACAAACAACTTTACACCTTTACAAATGTACCTTTGAAAAGTGCTCTGAAACATAGTGTTGAAACATTCATTAGTGAAATTGCTGACTACTATTACCCAGTCAGAACATACCTTGCTGCTGCTAAAATTTCTCAGCTGATATTGCTGAGAAAGAATGTTGGTTTTAATGTATAAAACTCTAAGAGTCTTGGTCCTGAGACACATGGCTAGCTCCCATATAACCCATCTGGTTTTCTGAGGTCATCTCAGAATTCCATCTTTTGGTACCATTCTTAAGAAATTAGAGAAATATACCAGAGAAAAAGCCTTTTTGGCAGTGGTGCTACTCTATGAAACATTATTTCTCGTCCAATCTACCTGGCACTTCAGTTTTAAGCACCAGGTCAAAAATTATATTCCTCAATTTCGTTTTAATATCTTTCACCCAGCTGTGCATATATAGAAAATGTTAACCATGTCTTATAGTCACGAAACCCATATACCTGGATTCTTACCACAGCATGAAGAAATCCTTTTCAATTCTTCCAGTCACATTTTTCCCATGTGGAAGACATTGGCAACCATCCAGAAAAGATTGCAATGCTATATCTAAGTGCAGGTTGGGCAGCTGAAAGAGGCAGAAGCCATTTTCACAACAGACTACTTTGCATTTGGCAGGCTTTATTCAGGAGGGTGTGGTTTGGTTTGTGCTGTTGATATGTCATTTCTGTGCAGCAATCGTTATTTTCATCCACCATCTTCCACTCATATGACCTTCCTGTGTTTCCCCAGGAAGTAGTCTCTGTAGTATGTAGAGATACTGTGGAAATGCTCATAACCCTCCACCCTCCCCATTCTTAAAAATGAATAGGGGAACATAACTATTTAATTCTTTTATTGGGACTGCTGCATACATGACAAATATATTTATTCATGTATACCTTCCCTTTTCCCCCAATAGGGACCCAAAGTGTCCCTTTACATCCTCCTCTTTCCTCCATTTTATTCCCACAACAGTCCTGGGAGGCACATTAGAGTGTGTTTGAGTTCAAGGTCACCCAGGAACTTTCCATGGCAGGGTGAGTCTCTCTGATGTTAGCTTGAGACTCTAACCATATAACATGCTGGCTCTCAACCGTCTACTGAGGACAGCATAGTCGTGTAGAACGAGGCATATAGTCTCTAGATCCTCATAAGTAGGCATTGCAGCCATATATCATTCATTGAAGGAGCTTGTGTGATCATTATTGATGGAGTTTGCATTATTATGAATATGCTACCCACAAAGGATATACATTTAAATTCAAAAAGTCATTAAGAATAGAGTCTAACTCCCTGTTAGACCCATATAATTAAAATGTTAGGGTTTCATAAAGTGCTTATGTTACTTCGGTCAGAAAATAAAGGCCAAGTCAGGACCAGTCTTTCACTGATCTTTATGCTCCATCTTTTTAAGCAGTCTTTCATCATATGATATTTCATATAAGCATGTATATATAATAAGCAAGTTGTATCTAGGCTCAAATGCTGTGGGAGGTAAATGAACAAAAGTATTTCTGGTAGTTTTTCTAGTGTTGGGTTGCTTCTAACTTTATTATTTTGTTTTAAAGTGATGTAGATCCTATATACCTGCAGTGAGCTTTTCTTAAAATTACAGTAATTTTTATTAATTCCAATTATATACACAGTACATAAAAATCTCATTTATTGAGACAGTCCCTTGATTTGGGCATCACAAAAAATCATGTTCATGAAATACCAAAAATCTCCCAGAATGTGTAGTTTCTTAGAAATTGTGTGTACTTCAGCTACACTTGTATCCATTAAATGCATTGTGAATGGGGCTTCTTGTATAGTTTGTAATGTATATAGACTTGGGGTGGTTCTTACCACTGCACAGTGACTTACATTTGCCCCCTAAGGTTTCATCTTCTCTTCCGTTAGCATGAAGACTTGGTGTGCTTCAGAGACATCAGACCTGGAGCTCCACATCATTACCTAGTGGTGCCAAAAATACACATAGGAAACTGCAAGACTTTGAAGAGTGAGCACATCCCATTAGGTAAGCCTGAATGCTGGGATCTTAACATGGCTATGAAGAAAACAACAGTGATCCTCAACAGGCATTATTTTTTTTATTTGCAAAAAATTATCCCATACCTTTCTGCCTGATCAGGGCCACCAAGGCAACTGGGGGTGTTTTGTGGATATAGTAGGGGTCAGCAGCTTGAGGCCCCAATGCAACTTGGGGTGCTTAGTGGATAAATATATCTTTGAATATCACCAACAGGCTCTACAGTTGATAACGCAGAAATAAAAGGGGCAATAGAACTTGCTGACAGTTCACCATGGGCGATTAGAAGAAGACTTCCTTGCATCTTCCATTCTTCATGAAGCTAGTTACCGAGTATCAGGGGCACAATGTGTTGGATTAGAATCTGGAAGTGCTAATCCATGTTTACGCCATGGATTTACTGGGCCTTCACTTTTCCATATTGACTGTATATATCTGAGGTCCTGCCTTTTGAAATCCTAATTAGCACACATGCTCTTCACACTTCAGACATTTTGCGCTAGCCTTTTTTTTTCTAGATTAAAAACTAGAAAAAGTTTTGTTGGCATTTTACAGTAGTTTGTTGTTTTAAGAATGCAGCATTCTAAGCTGATGTTTATTCCTGTGCTTGTACAGCTTGGCTGGGGAAATAAAGAATACTCACAGTTCTGCTCATATTAGGCAGTTTGAATCAGGAAGTAGCAGTGGCGTTGTGGTTAAGAGCAGGTGCACTCTGATTCCCCGCTCTGCCACTTGAGCTGTGGAGGCTTATCTGGGGAACTAGATTAGCCTTTGCACTCCAACACACGCCAGCTGAGTGACCTTGGGCAAGTCATAGCTCTTTGGAGCTTTTTTAGCCCCTGGGGGTGGGGGGAGGAGATTGTAAATCCCTTTGAGTCTCCTTACAGGAGAGAAAGGGGGGTATAAATTCAAACTCTTCTTCTAATTCAGTCTGGAACCCTTTGCTTTATTTTATTGCTTCAACCTTCGGAAAAAAATATATTTTGCCCGATCCTGCTAAAGCTGCAAAATTCAGATTGAACACTGACTCTCCAGTCACTGTTGCTGTTCTTAACATTTAGCCAGTATATCAGCTGCTTCAGAGAATAACATGGTAGTACTTGCCCAGAGTGTTTCTGCTTTGGGCAGAAGGAGAGAATAGGAGCATAGCTTGCATGATCAAAGAAATACCTTATTGAAATATTCTTCAGAAACGATAAGAGGAATGGTTTTAAACTGGAAATTATGGATGCTTTGCCATGTTGCACCTGCTGGTAAGTCTCCTCCAGCCTAAGTTTTTGTTGGTTGCTAAGGTCTCCCAGCCTCATTAGCTCCCTTGGTCACCCTTACCCCTGAACTATTTCAGTAAATTTTAATATAAAATTATCCTTTTAATTTTTTTACTGATTCAGAGCAGTGCTGATACCAACTTTAGATACAAAACCTATCCTATTTCTACTCTGAATCCTTTTTCTTCTTGAAAATAAATCATGCTGCTGTCAAAGGGGTTAGTGTTCAATTGGGATTAAACTTTTGGACTTTGATGCTTTGGAAATCTGATTTTTAAATCTCATTTTTTTTCTCCTGGGTTTCACAGTAGAAAGAATGATGGCAGCTGGAAAGAGTATCCTTCAGCGAAATAAGTTTACTGACTTGAATGATATAAGGTATGTTTCCAGAATGGAAAATTTCTGATGCTTTCATAAAATAAGAGTGGTGTTGCATAACAATTTAAAAAAGAGTGTGTGAAGTGGTAGCAGTATGGCTAAGACTCTTCCAGTTTATCATTAGGTGCAGTTTGCTCAGAGTGCCTTTACTTTTAGTTCTGTGTAAAGCAAAATACTTTTAGTATTGAAATATGGCTTTCAGCCATCCCGTTAAAATAGACAGCTGAAATCATTTTATAGCAAATGCTACAACTAGTGGAATGCCTTTATATTTGCCTAATGAGCCAGCACAGGAGTTTCCTTCTCTCCCTGCACTTAAAAAAATGCTTTTAAAAAGGGAGAACATGATGGATGGGACAAAAATGAGATCTTGAGGACACAATTTCAAACAGTTCCAGTGAGGAGGAAAAATGGGAGGTATCTAAGGAAACTGGGATGGATGTCCAAAGACCTTTCAACTGAACTGAGATTTAAAAGCAACATGTAGAAGAAATGGAAAAAGGGAGAAATCACCAAAGAGGAATAGCCAGGATGTATAGGGAGAAAGTCAGAAAAGCTCGATTCAGAATGAGTTCAGACTTGCCTGAGAGGTTAAAAACAATAAAAAAGCCTTTTTAAGCTATGTCCGTAGCAAAAGTTAGAAAAAGGATATGTTAGGGTCACTGTATGGAGAAGATGGCAAAATGTTAATGGGATGGAGAAAGGCAGAACTACTCAACACCTTCTTTGCCTTGGTCTTTTCCCAAAAGGAAAACTTTTCAGCTAGGGAGAAATGGAACAGAAGATACAGTAGGGGAAATTCAGCACAGAATAAAGAGGTAGTACAGGAATACCTGACTATAAATGAATTCATATCTTCAGGGCCTGATGAACTACATCCCAGGGTATTAAAAGAACTGGCAGAAGTAATCTCAGAACTGTTTGCTATAAACTTTGAGAACTCCTGAAGAACAGGAATAGTCCAGTGGATTGGAGGAGGGCTAATGTTATCCCTATCTACAAAAAGGGAAAAAAGTGAACCCAAACAATCACGGGCCAGTCAGCCTAACTCTGATACCAGGAAAGATTCTAGAGCAGATAATTAATCAAACAGACTGTAAGCACTTAAAGGGGAATACTGTGATCACTAAAAGTCAGCATGAGTTTCTCAAGAAAACAAGTTAGCGCTCTCTCTCTTTTTTTTGATAGATTGACAAACTTGATAGATAAAGGGAGTTCTGAGGATGTAGCATACCTTGATTTTAATAGGGCCTTTGACACGGTGCCCATGTTATTATTTTAAGCAAGCTAGTAAAATGTGGGTACTACTGTCAGATTGCTTTGTAATTAGTTGACTGACCAAACTCAAAGGGTGCTCACCAATTGCTCATATTTATCCAGAGAGAAGTGAACAGTGGGGTGCTGCAGGATTCTATCCCGGGCCCACTGCTGTTCAGTATTTTTATCAATCACTTGGGTGATGGAATAGAGGGCATGCTCATCAGATTGCAGATGACACCAAATTAGGAGCGAATACCCCAGAGGACAGGGTCAGAATTCAAAATGAAAGATACTTCACTCAGGCAGAAAAAATGGAATGCAGAGATACAGGATGGGTGACATCTGGCTTGACAACATGTGAAAGGGATTTAGGAATCTTATTGGCCACAAACTGAACATGAGTTAGTAGTGTGCTGTGGCAGACAAGAAAGCCAGTGCAATTGTTTGCTGCATTAATAGGAGTATAGTGTCTAGATCGAGGGATGTAATAGTACATCTCTATTCTACATTGATCAGACCTCACCAGGAATACTGTATCCAGTTGTGGGCACCGCAGTTCAAGAAGGATATTGACAAGCTGGAACGGGTCTAGAGGAGGGTGGGCGACCAAAATGGTAAAAGGTCTGGATTCCATGTCCTATGAGGGGAGTCTTAGGGAGCCAGGTATGTTTAGTCTAGAGGAGAGAAGGTTAAGGGGTAACATGATAGCCATGTTTACATATTTGAAGGAATGACATGTTGAAGAGGGAGCAGTCTTGTTTTCTGCTGCCCCAGAGACCAGGATAAGGAGTAATGGATTCAAACTAATAGTGGAATACACTGCCTCAGAGTGTGGTGGCGTCTCCTTTGGAGGTTTTTAAACAGGCTTGATGGCCAACTGTCAGGAGTGCTTTGATTGTGTATTCCTGCATGGCAGGGGGTTGGACTTGATAGCCCTTGTGGTCTCTTCCAACTATGATTTTATTATACTTACTTGGTTATGGACAATTCAATATTTATGTTCATTAAACACTGTTCACTTCATGCTGCATTCTTACTTTATACTGCTGAATGGCTGATAAGCTTTTCCTCTTGTTTCTCAAGGATGGGTTTTCATTGGCCTCCGTTCTGCTCAATAGGCCACCTGCATCTTCATGTCCTGGCTCCAGCTAGTCAGTTGGGATTTTTGTCCCGAATGGTATACAGACTCAATTCCTACTGGTTTATCACAGTAAGTGCTGCCTTTTGATGAATTCCCAGTTGTAGCGCACAACCACTTATTTAAATGCTGAGGCTTATAACTTCCATTTCACATTGCTTCTAGCTGCAGAGAGGTTGATGCGAAATACTTGCTTATTCTTAATAAACCGGGACTGATTCCCACATACAAATCGCTGTCAGTTTAACCATTATTCCATGAATTTCAATACTTGATATTAATTCTTGAGTGAAACTGAGGTTGAGCATAGACAATTCTTTTATTTTAGTTTATCATTTTGCAGTTTTAGCTGGTATTTGATTTTGTACTATAGGGTTGTGAGGCACTTTAATCATTCTTGACATCACAGAGAGAAGGGCAGCCTAATCCAGAGCCCTGGGGCAGCGAGGAATTGAGCCCAATGGAGGGCTTTTTGGTCGTGCGGAGGATGTTTTTGGTCTTTTGTATTTTGTCTTCTTGTGCTGCTGAGAAGCCCGCTGAAAGCAGCGCTGCTGTGGCACCACCAGCTGCCGTCAGAGGGCTTTTCGGCAGCACAAGGAGGCACACACACCCCACCCCTGGATTGGGCCATAATTCAAGTCTCAACTAGGGTGGCTTTCACATGGAGATCTTGCTTCAATTCAACTTCATAGTGGAGCTGGTATATTTTTGTATCCACGTTATATCATTCCCTAATTGCTCATTATGCTACTTTTCCTTTGGTTTATTATGATCTTTTCCCAAATCCAGTTTGATATGTTTTTTTGGGAAAGCATGATCAAAGCATGTTTCATGTTGTGAGGACAAGGAAGCTTTACATTTTGGCAAATCCCACTTACTGGTAATTTGGCAAGGTTTTCCTTCCCCCAGCTGCTATAACTGCTGCCTCCCACTCAAATGGGAGGGCTTTTTAAAAAAGTAAAGTTGGCATATAGCTGTATAACTTGCTAACAAGTGTAACAATTTATACATAACAATTGATATAATGCTGTAGCATTAAGGTATGTCAGTTACTGAGATATCAATATTTTTGCTGTCATATCACATCTGACTTACAGTGACCCTGTAGGCTTTTCAAGGCAAGAGACTTTCAGAGGTGGTTGCCCGTTACCTGCCTCTGTGTTATGCCCCTGATATTCCTTGAAGACCTCCTATCCAAATACTAGTCAAAGTCAGGGCTGAGAGTGGGCAACTGACCTAATATTCTATGGCATGAGTGTGGATTTGAACTTGGGTTTCCCAGGTCCAGCCCAACACCTTAACTATTACACCATGCAGCGACTCTTCAGATATTAAGCTACAATAACATTAAAAAAATTAAAATAAGTCTTATTTCAGATTAAATACATAACAATTACAACTTAGCAATACCATTATAACTTAACATAATCAAAACAGACCACATATCATCTTACGTCATATTACTGCATATAAAAAGCATCAACTAAAAAAGGGAGAAAACAGAAGAAAAAAAGCAAAGAAATATAAACAACTTTCAGTTAAAGAAATCCTTTTTAACTTAAAATCCAAAAGTTGTATCTCATTTTAGTTTGTTTAATCAATTTCTAGCATTAAAGGTATGTTAGCATATTTTTGTGTCCAAACTTAGTTTCATAATATTCATTAAATGGCTGCCAAATATTTATAATAGTTTCTACATTCTTCTTTTTTAATATATTCGATAATTTATCAAGAGAGGCAAAGTCAATGAGAAGTAGAATCCAATCCTTTATCAGCGGGACATTAGTCTTTTTCCAATTCCTTGAGATCAGTAGTCTGGCTGCCGTAACCATATATAAAAGCAACGTTCTACAATGTTTCTTCATTGTGATATCTACCATATTCAACAAAAACAATTCTGGTTGAAAAGTTAAATCAATACTTAAATTTGTTAATTTGTTATGAATCTCCAGGCAAAATTCTCTAATTAATTCACAATTCCACCACATATGATATATGCATCCTTTTTCCTTTTACATCTCCAGCATCGAGAAGATACCCCCTAATACATCATAACTAACCTACTAACTAGAGCATAAATACCACATGTTGATTACCAAAGCTGAACAGTGCAAAACAGTTTTCTATAGCTTAAGGTTATAATAATGTTAATTACTAGTTTTTTTTAAAAAAAACCTTCCAATGGCCTGGGGCTAAGGTAAGCAAAGTGTGCAGAAAGCCACGATGTGGATACTCCATACCTGATGCAAATTCAGAAGTATTCACACTGGTAGTGAATTCCATGGAAAACATCAACATATGGAAGTACCCTAAGAGACTATACAATATTGATTTGGAAGAGAGGCATCTGGTTACTGAACATTGTTACTGTCTATTAATTATGCCAGTTAACCTTGAAAGACTTAGTTTTGTTAGGCCATCTGCTTATCAGGCTCAACTCAATAACGCCAGAGACTTAAAAATATAAATATTTACTTCATCCCTATCAGAAACAAAATCTTCAATTCAACAAATGTCTCAGGGAAGACATATAAAATAAAAACAGTTATCTAATAAAATAAAAGTTTTCCCCCAGATATAACCTAAGGAACTTATCTAAACTATTTTTCTTGCTGCAGAAAGCAAGAAGGTGAAAATACAGCTTACTGGCTACTTGCCCCAGCAAGAATCCAGTAGATCTCTTGCCATGCAAAGACAGAGTCCCATTGCGTGTTACAGAGCTGGTAACCAAGCTCAAGAGCCCAATGGCTGTAAGTCCAGAGTGCAGGCGCCCAGTGGCATCTTTCTTTTCTGATGTGAGGGCCAGACTGGAAAGAGCAAAGAGTGAACTGGAATTTCTGTTTTTACAGAGATTTTTGCATTAGTCACTGCCATCTGACCTACAATGATATAATCTTAAACCAATCCTCTGTACTAGCTGTCTAATATTCTAGGTAACTGAATAATTCTGTCTTCGGACAAAAATCGCAAGAACTGCCTTATTAAGAAATCACATAAGCTTGCTATAGCTTTGAAGAATATGTTACTGTTGTAGAGCAAAACAGTATGCCCTATAATCTCTGCAAAGACAAATCAGAGTCATATCGTTAAACTGAATGAAATGAAACTGAATAAAATGAAAGCTGTTAGTTAAAATACTGACTTATTAAAAAACATTTCTGAACAGACCTTTTCAATCTTAGATAAAAAAGGCCAAACTTGGCATTCTATTAGCTCTTATCTCCTTAAACAATTATTTTTAAACACTGAAAACTTTTCTTCCTTCTACTTAAACAATTATACTTATATTTTATGCCAATAAAGGCTAATGTATATAAGTTATACTTATACAAAACATAAGGCACTTAATACATTTTTTCAGAAAGCCATTTCTGCTGCTATATCAATTTTAAGTCCTCACAAGAGCACGAATATCTTTTCTTCCAGGTTTGGAGCAGTCTGTTCACTCCAAAGGACAAATAAGTATTTTGAAGGCAGCCAGAGAAGAACTAACATTATCTCACACTTTGTTTTAACAGGCTGAGCAACTGATGGAACGACTGAAAACTGAAAGTGCTACAAGCTGAGAAGCC
The DNA here is from genome assembly GCF_021028975.2 of Sphaerodactylus townsendi. Classification (NCBI taxonomy): domain Eukaryota; kingdom Metazoa; phylum Chordata; class Lepidosauria; order Squamata; family Sphaerodactylidae; genus Sphaerodactylus; species Sphaerodactylus townsendi. The sequence continues at coordinate 113,229,431 of NC_059425.1, read as the reverse complement.
CTTGCCTACAAATGACACTTTGGTTTATGACCACTGAACGTAATTGAAAATGAGTATTAGAAATGCTGCTATACAACCGTTGAACTAATGGTTAGTGAACATTGTACCCTAAAGTTCTCAGGCAAATATCTGAAATAAGAAACTTCTCAAGCACTCTTTATAGTACTTATGTCTACAAATCAGAAAATTAAGGGGACAGTGTCTTCAAAAAGCTAGTTAAAAAGCTAATTATAAATTTAATATATGAATCTATCTGGTTAGTTTTGTTTATACAATGCAGAGGTTTTGTGCCTATACAACACTTTAGCAACTCTTGGCATTACAATGCTAACAGTAGTTATGGTGACTGTTGGTGCTAAATCACTTCAGCACTGATGCATTTACACGATTAAGCATAACAAGAGCAATGAACAATTACTCAGAACTTTGCTTAATGAGAGATTATACTGTTGGAGCAGAATATGATTGTTTGAATGTAGACTTTATCTGGTTAAGTGCATGCATTTATTAATAGAAGGTGAATTATAGGACAAAGTAAAGTCATTGTTTCTTTGAACTTGGACTGTAAAGTAGAACATGTGCTGATTTTCAGAGAGTTTATGCTGGGCCTACATGTCTCCTAAAATTGGAATGTAGAGGAACTATCATAGACATTAGGATGTGTTTCATATAGTAGAAAGATATCACTGTGCAGATGGCATCTAATCCATAGGGAGCATCAAATGGGAAAACTGGAGATTGTTTAACACTTAGCTTGAAATGACTTTCCCCAGCATGGTTACTGCGGTCTTCACAGTAATGTCAGCCCTATGCAATGTTCATACACCTTAAGATAACCAACCTGTTTCAAGAAAAACAACCTGAATTAGTAGTGATGGCAAGTGTGTGTTATTTAAACATAATAATTAAACATAATTACTTCATACAGTCACCATTACACTTGTGTTCAAAGTATACCAAAATAAAACAAACATATTTTGCACCATTCTTGGGATTTTAGAATGTTAATTGTCTTTATTAATTGGTTATTTAGCATGTATTTTGCTACTAGGATTAACTTCTGGATGTGGGTTAAAATCTTTCAGCAAACTCAAATCTCCATTAAAACTCTGTGAGGTGAGGAAGCTGTCTACCATGTTGAAATGTTAAACTAAATGTTAAAAGTGAATAGACTATATATGTATTATGACTGTGAGTTTATGTAATAGAACTGTGAGTGTACATAATGGAAACTTTGACAAGTTGATGCACTGTTATAAGAAGGAAAATCCTAATAAAAGCCCATGGATCTCTTGGAACATTTTTGTTTAAGCAGGAAAACCGCTAATTATATGCTGCAGAATTGCTGAAGATGTGTATGAGTGCAACACCAAACATAATTTAAAAATACAGCTGCAACCTTTGATATGTGAATGCCTGCCAACTATTAAAACAAACATCTCAAGTATAACACTGGGAATCCTGTACCAAGTGTGTTAATTTGAAACTAGCTGTTATTGATAGTTGGGTTGACATGACCTACTTTTATGTGGTGTCTTAAAGCCTGTAATTGTAAATGAATCTCTTGAAATGCAAGGGGGAGGGGAAGGAGAGGTTTTACTAGAAAAGTTCTAATTGAAATTGAGGTAAAAAGTGTAATCTAAGTGATAGTGTTTTAAAGGTGCTTATTGACACTGAAATAACTTGTTTTAATTAGCTTTATTTGATGCTTATTTTAACTTGCTTTATTTATTCATGCCTGCATTAATAAGTGATAATTTATTAATTACATTGCTCACACATTTCTAGGTCCAGTGCTGTTTCAAACTAGCAGAACAGAATGTGGGAGTTCATCCGGTCTTATTACTGGAGTTAGATAAGAGTAGTTAGCACAGACTGATTGGAGAATTCATTGACCAAGGTGTAAACTCATTGCAAAATGTTTAGTTTCTGCTCCTTTTTCATTTAAATAATTCCTTCTGTTTTCACTAACCAGCAGTGTTCAACTGCTCTCAGACCCACATGCAGTATGGTTAATACCTAGCGACTTTACTCAAGTAAGGTAATAATCACATTATCATCTTTTCCTTGCCAAAGCATTTCACCATCAAAGTCAACTAAGCCATGTTTCCTTGCTCTCAGTAGAACACCAACTACCTTATTGGATATGGTTACATATTTGTCAAAGATCTGTTTGAATGTTATTTTTACATGTCCATCCTGGCCCATTTCTCCAACGCTTCGTATGACCAAGCATAGTTCTTCCATTTCCTTGCTTATGTGGGTGTGAGCATCTTTACCCCTCTGTTCTGTTTTGGAGCCTTCAGGGGGTCTCCCATAGGTAACATCTCCCCTTTTAGCATATAGAGTTACTGGTCTGTTGCTGCTGAATGGATTCCGTCTCTGATAATCGATATGATCTTTAGTCCAACTCTGCCAGCCTCTTGCTAGTTCTCCAACTGTACCAATATGGGTTTTTGCTGTTTTGATATTCTGCACTTTGCTTCCCTCCATGTTTTAAGAACACATCTGGATACACCAAAAGAAGTCCTGAAGTAACAGCTGTAGAGAAAACAGAAAAAGCTTCCCACTAACATGCTTACAAAAAACAATAGTCCAAACTTTCCCCATGTAGTAGAAATAGTACCTATGTTGTTACACTTTTTCTTCCAATGATAAATTACTCCTGTCATCTCCAAAATGTCCCACTTCCCCTTTTCATTATAAGTTTCTATGAACTGAAGGGAGAGGGTGGAACCCCAAACCAAGCTATAGTCATGCTTAAACCAAACACTGATTTTATAGGTTTTTGTTTGCAAGAGCTGACAATTTTCGTGAACATAAAGCAAGTTTTGATTAAGATGTCAGGAATATTACTTACTCAGAGGTCTAAAGTGAACTAAGGGGGTCTTCCAAGTAAATATGCATAGTTTACAGCCTTGCAGCCTAGTACTCTGCATATACTGACTTAGAAGCAAGTCCTATCAAGATGATTAAAACTTTGAAGTAAATGTACCTAAGGCTACAGCTATCAGTTCAAGCATCAGAGCATAACTACTCATGACTACTCAGTATGCAATAAGATGCCTTTGGGAAAGCTATACTCACTGTTCAGAGGCGCCTCTTCTCGGCAAGTGAAACAAACTACCATTAAGTTATTTGAGTGCTTGACCTGTTTAATGCAGGCTAGTACCCTGCTTGACAGAAATTACAATAAGCCAATAAGTGTAAAATTGGCCCCCAAGGGGCTGGAATTTTTTCAATGTTGTGTAATTTTTATTTTTAAAGTGGAAATAATATTTAAGTAATCTGATACCAGAAAATATAATTCCACAGGGCAGACAATGGGAACCTTGTTTACAAAAAATGTCATTGGTGCATTCCACAATTACCATGCTTTAACCTACAAAATAGTGTTATTTTAGACAGTATGCTTTCAAATTCTACATGAGTTTACTGGCACCTTGTTTGAAGCAGGAGTTAAGTACACATTTAATACTGCAGTTATACATTATTTGGTTGGATTCCTATAAATACTACTTTAAAATGCATATACACAGGAGAACTTTACTAATTACAGTCAAACACCTGTCTAGGTGGGGTTAAGTTACTCTCCTAAACCTATGTTCTAAACCCCATGGAATAAACCGGAACTTGCCTGTGAATAAAACATACAAAGTATTGAACTGAAGTGTGTGCATCCTTACCAACCGTTACGTCCATCTTTCACATTTCAGGTCAGAAAAATCCCACTTGAATTTGGGTACAGCAATCTTTTTTTAAATTCCCAATTAACTGTCGCTATAATAAATACCTGCGTCTAATAAAGACTAGCTAAATGTTTCTTCCAAACGTAGTCTCATTAAGTTCAGTGAGGCTGAGTCTTTAGCGTGGTTAGAATCACAGCCTCACCTTTACAGGCCACTGCCAAGTACGTTTACGTGGAAATAACTCCCTCTTGACGCTGTTGAAAACTCACAAGTGGAAATAATATGCCCCACTAGGGAGCAGAAAAAATCACGATACAAACTAACTACAATTACCTTTGTTGTCCAAAGCACAATATTCGTCTTTTCAGTAGCAGAACGTTTCGCAGCTAATGCACTTCAACCCTACAATACTCACTTCGGCGGCAGCCTCTCGCTCTCCCCCGCCCCTCCTCGTGCCCTTCATTTCCTCTGCTCTGGCCACGCCTCTCCGCTAGTTCTTCCCGAACGTGGCTCTGCGCATGCGTGCCCCAAGAATCAGTCACTAGAGGCTATGGCGCTCGCCAGTGCTGGGCTGAAAAGATACCTGCTGCTGCTGGCGCAGGAGAACTTAGAGTTCCGACTGCCGGTGAGTCTGGAACGCGCGCGCGCTTGGTCACTCGTGAGTCCCGACTACTCGATCGTGGAGCCGGCAACGCCAAGTAGGGGTGGGGCAGGATTTTTTCCCCCTGCTTGGTGTTGCCGGTCCCGCTGTGTCGGGCAGAGGGGTTTTTCCCTGCTCGGCGAGCAGCCGGACAGAGTGAGGCAGAGGGGTTTTTCGCTGCTTGGCACAGCCGGCTCCCGCAGCATAAGAGCAGGCGGCACCAAGCAGGCAGCTGCTCCGTGGGACAGAGGGGGGTTTCCCTTCTCATTGCTGCTGGCTCCCGTGGCGCGAGACCCGGTGGCACCAAGCAGGCTGCCGCCGCCATCCCCTCTCTGCCCGACGGAACGGGGGGCTGCTCCGTGGTCAGAGGGTTTTTTTTTTCCTGTTCGGCGCTGCCGGCTTCCGAGGCTGGAGAGCCGGCATCACCGAGTAGGCCGCCGCCACCGTCCCCCCTGTGCCCAGTCGCCTGCTCTGTGGGACAGAAAGTGGTTTCCCTGCTCAGCGTTGTCGGCTCCCGTGGCGCGGCGCGAGAGTCCGCGGCACCAAGTAGGCCACCGCCCCACCCCCACCCCCACCCCCCTCCCCCTCTGCCCCATGTAGCAGGCGGCTGGGCACAATGTATTCATTGGCGCTACACCACTGCAAGCACGGGACTGTACTGGTTTCTTTGTACGTCGTCTGGATCTCTTAGCTTGTTTTGGTACCACGATTATGTTTCCTTAGAGCGGTAACAGTGGCAGCTGCTTATGAGGGGCTATATACACAAATACAAGCCTCGAGGGGAGGGACTTGCTGCCGTGTTCTTCTTCTGGTTTATTCCCATCTTGTTCTACCATGTTTTTCAAACTATAGAGTTTTCTGTATAAGAGGCATGTGACTGGGGCTGGGGTCTTAAAAGCTGTTTTGCTAGACTGGCAGAAATGCAGCTTCCAACTGCATCCCTCCCCCTTTCAGTTGAACACTGGAAAGAGCTGAGAAATGTGATGCTTGTAAAGTAGGTGGTGCTTGTAAAGGTAGTTGGCACCTGTGTGTGGGAGGAAAGTGCCATCATGTTGCAGCTGACTTATGGCAATTCAGGCTGGGGGCTTTTAAGGCAACTGCGAAAGAGAGGTGGTTTGTCTTTGCCTTCCTCTGCAGTCTTCTTTGGTGGTTTCCTTTCCAAGTAGTGATCCTACTTGACTTCTGACATCAGGCTATACCATGATTTCATAACTCCTTCAGGTGGGGTGTAGACCAGGGTTATTAACCACATTAACCAGGTTGGTGGACTGTGGCTAATAGTATTGTCGAAGGCTTTCACAGCCGGAATCACTTGGGTGCTGTGTGGTTTCCGGGCTGTATGGCCGTGTTCTAGCAGCATTCCCCCCCCACCCCCCCCCCCCCCCACCCCCCCCCCCCCCCACCCCCCCCCCCCCCCACCCCCCCCCCCCCCCACCCCCCCCCCCCCCCACCCCCCCCCCCCCCCACCCCCCCCCCCCCCCACCCCCCCCCCCCCCCACCCCCCCCCCCCCCCACCCCCCCCCCCCCCCACCCCCCCCCCCCCCCACCCCCCCCCCCCCCCACCCCCCCCCCCCCCCACCCCCCCCCCCCCCCACCCCCCCCCCCCCCCACCCCCCCCCCCCCCCACCCCCCCCCCCCCCCACCCCCCCCCCCCCCCACCCCCCCCCCCCCCCACCCCCCCCCCCCCCCACCCCCCCCCCCCCCCACCCCCCCCCCCCCCCACCCCCCCCCCCCCCCACCCCCCCCCCCCCCCACCCCCCCCCCCCCCCACCCCCCCCCCCCCCCACCCCCCCCCCCCCCCACCCCCCCCCCCCCCCACCCCCCCCCCCCCCCACCCCCCCCCCCCCCCACCCCCCCCCCCCCCCACCCCCCCCCCCCCCCACCCCCCCCCCCCCCCACCCCCCCCCCCCCCCACCCCCCCCCCCCCCCACCCCCCCCCCCCCCCACCCCCCCCCCCCCCCACCCCCCCCCCCCCCCACCCCCCCCCCCCCCCACCCCCCCCCCCCCCCACCCCCCCCCCCCCCCACCCCCCCCCCCCCCCACCCCCCCCCCCCCCCACCCCCCCCCCCCCCCACCCCCCCCCCCCCCCACCCCCCCCCCCCCCCACCCCCCCCCCCCCCCACCCCCCCCCCCCCCCACCCCCCCCCCCCCCCACCCCCCCCCCCCCCCACCCCCCCCCCCCCCCACCCCCCCCCCCCCCCACCCCCCCCCCCCCCCACCCCCCCCCCCCCCCACCCCCCCCCCCCCCCACCCCCCCCCCCCCCCACCCCCCCCCCCCCCCACCCCCCCCCCCCCCCACCCCCCCCCCCCCCCACCCCCCCCCCCCCCCACCCCCCCCCCCCCCCACCCCCCCCCCCCCCCACCCCCCCCCCCCCCCACCCCCCCCCCCCCCCACCCCCCCCCCCCCCCACCCCCCCCCCCCCCCACCCCCCCCCCCCCCCACCCCCCCCCCCCCCCACCCCCCCCCCCCCCCACCCCCCCCCCCCCCCACCCCCCCCCCCCCCCACCCCCCCCCCCCCCCACCCCCCCCCCCCCCCACCCCCCCCCCCCCCCACCCCCCCCCCCCCCCACCCCCCCCCCCCCCCACCCCCCCCCCCCCCCACCCCCCCCCCCCCCCACCCCCCCCCCCCCCCACCCCCCCCCCCCCCCACCCCCCCCCCCCCCCACCCCCCCCCCCCCCCACCCCCCCCCCCCCCCACCCCCCCCCCCCCCCACCCCCCCCCCCCCCCACCCCCCCCCCCCCCCACCCCCCCCCCCCCCCACCCCCCCCCCCCCCCACCCCCCCCCCCCCCCACCCCCCCCCCCCCCCACCCCCCCCCCCCCCCACCCCCCCCCCCCCCCACCCCCCCCCCCCCCCACCCCCCCCCCCCCCCACCCCCCCCCCCCCCCACCCCCCCCCCCCCCCACCCCCCCCCCCCCCCACCCCCCCCCCCCCCCACCCCCCCCCCCCCCCACCCCCCCCCCCCCCCACCCCCCCCCCCCCCCACCCCCCCCCCCCCCCACCCCCCCCCCCCCCCACCCCCCCCCCCCCCCACCCCCCCCCCCCCCCACCCCCCCCCCCCCCCACCCCCCCCCCCCCCCACCCCCCCCCCCCCCCACCCCCCCCCCCCCCCACCCCCCCCCCCCCCCACCCCCCCCCCCCCCCACCCCCCCCCCCCCCCACCCCCCCCCCCCCCCACCCCCCCCCCCCCCCACCCCCCCCCCCCCCCACCCCCCCCCCCCCCCACCCCCCCCCCCCCCCACCCCCCCCCCCCCCCACCCCCCCCCCCCCCCACCCCCCCCCCCCCCCACCCCCCCCCCCCCCCACCCCCCCCCCCCCCCACCCCCCCCCCCCCCCACCCCCCCCCCCCCCCACCCCCCCCCCCCCCCACCCCCCCCCCCCCCCACCCCCCCCCCCCCCCACCCCCCCCCCCCCCCACCCCCCCCCCCCCCCACCCCCCCCCCCCCCCACCCCCCCCCCCCCCCACCCCCCCCCCCCCCCACCCCCCCCCCCCCCCACCCCCCCCCCCCCCCACCCCCCCCCCCCCCCACCCCCCCCCCCCCCCACCCCCCCCCCCCCCCACCCCCCCCCCCCCCCACCCCCCCCCCCCCCCACCCCCCCCCCCCCCCACCCCCCCCCCCCCCCACCCCCCCCCCCCCCCACCCCCCCCCCCCCCCACCCCCCCCCCCCCCCACCCCCCCCCCCCCCCACCCCCCCCCCCCCCCACCCCCCCCCCCCCCCACCCCCCCCCCCCCCCACCCCCCCCCCCCCCCACCCCCCCCCCCCCCCACCCCCCCCCCCCCCCACCCCCCCCCCCCCCCACCCCCCCCCCCCCCCACCCCCCCCCCCCCCCACCCCCCCCCCCCCCCACCCCCCCCCCCCCCCACCCCCCCCCCCCCCCACCCCCCCCCCCCCCCACCCCCCCCCCCCCCCACCCCCCCCCCCCCCCACCCCCCCCCCCCCCCACCCCCCCCCCCCCCCACCCCCCCCCCCCCCCACCCCCCCCCCCCCCCACCCCCCCCCCCCCCCACCCCCCCCCCCCCCCACCCCCCCCCCCCCCCACCCCCCCCCCCCCCCACCCCCCCCCCCCCCCACCCCCCCCCCCCCCCACCCCCCCCCCCCCCCACCCCCCCCCCCCCCCACCCCCCCCCCCCCCCACCCCCCCCCCCCCCCACCCCCCCCCCCCCCCACCCCCCCCCCCCCCCACCCCCCCCCCCCCCCACCCCCCCCCCCCCCCACCCCCCCCCCCCCCCACCCCCCCCCCCCCCCACCCCCCCCCCCCCCCACCCCCCCCCCCCCCCACCCCCCCCCCCCCCCACCCCCCCCCCCCCCCACCCCCCCCCCCCCCCACCCCCCCCCCCCCCCACCCCCCCCCCCCCCCACCCCCCCCCCCCCCCACCCCCCCCCCCCCCCACCCCCCCCCCCCCCCACCCCCCCCCCCCCCCACCCCCCCCCCCCCCCACCCCCCCCCCCCCCCACCCCCCCCCCCCCCCACCCCCCCCCCCCCCCACCCCCCCCCCCCCCCACCCCCCCCCCCCCCCACCCCCCCCCCCCCCCACCCCCCCCCCCCCCCACCCCCCCCCCCCCCCACCCCCCCCCCCCCCCACCCCCCCCCCCCCCCACCCCCCCCCCCCCCCACCCCCCCCCCCCCCCACCCCCCCCCCCCCCCACCCCCCCCCCCCCCCACCCCCCCCCCCCCCCACCCCCCCCCCCCCCCACCCCCCCCCCCCCCCACCCCCCCCCCCCCCCACCCCCCCCCCCCCCCACCCCCCCCCCCCCCCACCCCCCCCCCCCCCCACCCCCCCCCCCCCCCACCCCCCCCCCCCCCCACCCCCCCCCCCCCCCACCCCCCCCCCCCCCCACCCCCCCCCCCCCCCACCCCCCCCCCCCCCCACCCCCCCCCCCCCCCACCCCCCCCCCCCCCCACCCCCCCCCCCCCCCACCCCCCCCCCCCCCCACCCCCCCCCCCCCCCACCCCCCCCCCCCCCCACCCCCCCCCCCCCCCACCCCCCCCCCCCCCCACCCCCCCCCCCCCCCACCCCCCCCCCCCCCCACCCCCCCCCCCCCCCACCCCCCCCCCCCCCCACCCCCCCCCCCCCCCACCCCCCCCCCCCCCCACCCCCCCCCCCCCCCACCCCCCCCCCCCCCCACCCCCCCCCCCCCCCACCCCCCCCCCCCCCCACCCCCCCCCCCCCCCACCCCCCCCCCCCCCCACCCCCCCCCCCCCCCACCCCCCCCCCCCCCCACCCCCCCCCCCCCCCACCCCCCCCCCCCCCCACCCCCCCCCCCCCCCACCCCCCCCCCCCCCCACCCCCCCCCCCCCCCACCCCCCCCCCCCCCCACCCCCCCCCCCCCCCACCCCCCCCCCCCCCCACCCCCCCCCCCCCCCACCCCCCCCCCCCCCCACCCCCCCCCCCCCCCACCCCCCCCCCCCCCCACCCCCCCCCCCCCCCACCCCCCCCCCCCCCCACCCCCCCCCCCCCCCACCCCCCCCCCCCCCCACCCCCCCCCCCCCCCACCCCCCCCCCCCCCCACCCCCCCCCCCCCCCACCCCCCCCCCCCCCCACCCCCCCCCCCCCCCACCCCCCCCCCCCCCCACCCCCCCCCCCCCCCACCCCCCCCCCCCCCCACCCCCCCCCCCCCCCACCCCCCCCCCCCCCCACCCCCCCCCCCCCCCACCCCCCCCCCCCCCCACCCCCCCCCCCCCCCACCCCCCCCCCCCCCCACCCCCCCCCCCCCCCACCCCCCCCCCCCCCCACCCCCCCCCCCCCCCACCCCCCCCCCCCCCCACCCCCCCCCCCCCCCACCCCCCCCCCCCCCCACCCCCCCCCCCCCCCACCCCCCCCCCCCCCCACCCCCCCCCCCCCCCACCCCCCCCCCCCCCCACCCCCCCCCCCCCCCACCCCCCCCCCCCCCCACCCCCCCCCCCCCCCACCCCCCCCCCCCCCCACCCCCCCCCCCCCCCACCCCCCCCCCCCCCCACCCCCCCCCCCCCCCACCCCCCCCCCCCCCCACCCCCCCCCCCCCCCACCCCCCCCCCCCCCCACCCCCCCCCCCCCCCACCCCCCCCCCCCCCCACCCCCCCCCCCCCCCACCCCCCCCCCCCCCCACCCCCCCCCCCCCCCACCCCCCCCCCCCCCCACCCCCCCCCCCCCCCACCCCCCCCCCCCCCCACCCCCCCCCCCCCCCACCCCCCCCCCCCCCCACCCCCCCCCCCCCCCACCCCCCCCCCCCCCCACCCCCCCCCCCCCCCACCCCCCCCCCCCCCCACCCCCCCCCCCCCCCACCCCCCCCCCCCCCCACCCCCCCCCCCCCCCACCCCCCCCCCCCCCCACCCCCCCCCCCCCCCACCCCCCCCCCCCCCCACCCCCCCCCCCCCCCACCCCCCCCCCCCCCCACCCCCCCCCCCCCCCACCCCCCCCCCCCCCCACCCCCCCCCCCCCCCACCCCCCCCCCCCCCCACCCCCCCCCCCCCCCACCCCCCCCCCCCCCCACCCCCCCCCCCCCCCACCCCCCCCCCCCCCCACCCCCCCCCCCCCCCACCCCCCCCCCCCCCCACCCCCCCCCCCCCCCACCCCCCCCCCCCCCCACCCCCCCCCCCCCCCACCCCCCCCCCCCCCCACCCCCCCCCCCCCCCACCCCCCCCCCCCCCCACCCCCCCCCCCCCCCACCCCCCCCCCCCCCCACCCCCCCCCCCCCCCACCCCCCCCCCCCCCCACCCCCCCCCCCCCCCACCCCCCCCCCCCCCCACCCCCCCCCCCCCCCACCCCCCCCCCCCCCCACCCCCCCCCCCCCCCACCCCCCCCCCCCCCCACCCCCCCCCCCCCCCACCCCCCCCCCCCCCCACCCCCCCCCCCCCCCACCCCCCCCCCCCCCCACCCCCCCCCCCCCCCACCCCCCCCCCCCCCCACCCCCCCCCCCCCCCACCCCCCCCCCCCCCCACCCCCCCCCCCCCCCACCCCCCCCCCCCCCCACCCCCCCCCCCCCCCACCCCCCCCCCCCCCCACCCCCCCCCCCCCCCACCCCCCCCCCCCCCCACCCCCCCCCCCCCCCACCCCCCCCCCCCCCCACCCCCCCCCCCCCCCACCCCCCCCCCCCCCCACCCCCCCCCCCCCCCACCCCCCCCCCCCCCCACCCCCCCCCCCCCCCACCCCCCCCCCCCCCCACCCCCCCCCCCCCCCACCCCCCCCCCCCCCCACCCCCCCCCCCCCCCACCCCCCCCCCCCCCCACCCCCCCCCCCCCCCACCCCCCCCCCCCCCCACCCCCCCCCCCCCCCACCCCCCCCCCCCCCCACCCCCCCCCCCCCCCACCCCCCCCCCCCCCCACCCCCCCCCCCCCCCACCCCCCCCCCCCCCCACCCCCCCCCCCCCCCACCCCCCCCCCCCCCCACCCCCCCCCCCCCCCACCCCCCCCCCCCCCCACCCCCCCCCCCCCCCACCCCCCCCCCCCCCCACCCCCCCCCCCCCCCACCCCCCCCCCCCCCCACCCCCCCCCCCCCCCACCCCCCCCCCCCCCCACCCCCCCCCCCCCCCACCCCCCCCCCCCCCCACCCCCCCCCCCCCCCACCCCCCCCCCCCCCCACCCCCCCCCCCCCCCACCCCCCCCCCCCCCCACCCCCCCCCCCCCCCACCCCCCCCCCCCCCCACCCCCCCCCCCCCCCACCCCCCCCCCCCCCCACCCCCCCCCCCCCCCACCCCCCCCCCCCCCCACCCCCCCCCCCCCCCACCCCCCCCCCCCCCCACCCCCCCCCCCCCCCACCCCCCCCCCCCCCCACCCCCCCCCCCCCCCACCCCCCCCCCCCCCCACCCCCCCCCCCCCCCACCCCCCCCCCCCCCCACCCCCCCCCCCCCCCACCCCCCCCCCCCCCCACCCCCCCCCCCCCCCACCCCCCCCCCCCCCCACCCCCCCCCCCCCCCACCCCCCCCCCCCCCCACCCCCCCCCCCCCCCACCCCCCCCCCCCCCCACCCCCCCCCCCCCCCACCCCCCCCCCCCCCCACCCCCCCCCCCCCCCACCCCCCCCCCCCCCCACCCCCCCCCCCCCCCACCCCCCCCCCCCCCCACCCCCCCCCCCCCCCACCCCCCCCCCCCCCCACCCCCCCCCCCCCCCACCCCCCCCCCCCCCCACCCCCCCCCCCCCCCACCCCCCCCCCCCCCCACCCCCCCCCCCCCCCACCCCCCCCCCCCCCCACCCCCCCCCCCCCCCACCCCCCCCCCCCCCCACCCCCCCCCCCCCCCACCCCCCCCCCCCCCCACCCCCCCCCCCCCCCACCCCCCCCCCCCCCCACCCCCCCCCCCCCCCACCCCCCCCCCCCCCCACCCCCCCCCCCCCCCACCCCCCCCCCCCCCCACCCCCCCCCCCCCCCACCCCCCCCCCCCCCCACCCCCCCCCCCCCCCACCCCCCCCCCCCCCCACCCCCCCCCCCCCCCACCCCCCCCCCCCCCCACCCCCCCCCCCCCCCACCCCCCCCCCCCCCCACCCCCCCCCCCCCCCACCCCCCCCCCCCCCCACCCCCCCCCCCCCCCACCCCCCCCCCCCCCCACCCCCCCCCCCCCCCACCCCCCCCCCCCCCCACCCCCCCCCCCCCCCACCCCCCCCCCCCCCCACCCCCCCCCCCCCCCACCCCCCCCCCCCCCCACCCCCCCCCCCCCCCACCCCCCCCCCCCCCCACCCCCCCCCCCCCCCACCCCCCCCCCCCCCCACCCCCCCCCCCCCCCACCCCCCCCCCCCCCCACCCCCCCCCCCCCCCACCCCCCCCCCCCCCCACCCCCCCCCCCCCCCACCCCCCCCCCCCCCCACCCCCCCCCCCCCCCACCCCCCCCCCCCCCCACCCCCCCCCCCCCCCACCCCCCCCCCCCCCCACCCCCCCCCCCCCCCACCCCCCCCCCCCCCCACCCCCCCCCCCCCCCACCCCCCCCCCCCCCCACCCCCCCCCCCCCCCACCCCCCCCCCCCCCCACCCCCCCCCCCCCCCACCCCCCCCCCCCCCCACCCCCCCCCCCCCCCACCCCCCCCCCCCCCCACCCCCCCCCCCCCCCACCCCCCCCCCCCCCCACCCCCCCCCCCCCCCACCCCCCCCCCCCCCCACCCCCCCCCCCCCCCACCCCCCCCCCCCCCCACCCCCCCCCCCCCCCACCCCCCCCCCCCCCCACCCCCCCCCCCCCCCACCCCCCCCCCCCCCCACCCCCCCCCCCCCCCACCCCCCCCCCCCCCCACCCCCCCCCCCCCCCACCCCCCCCCCCCCCCACCCCCCCCCCCCCCCACCCCCCCCCCCCCCCACCCCCCCCCCCCCCCACCCCCCCCCCCCCCCACCCCCCCCCCCCCCCACCCCCCCCCCCCCCCACCCCCCCCCCCCCCCACCCCCCCCCCCCCCCACCCCCCCCCCCCCCCACCCCCCCCCCCCCCCACCCCCCCCCCCCCCCACCCCCCCCCCCCCCCACCCCCCCCCCCCCCCACCCCCCCCCCCCCCCACCCCCCCCCCCCCCCACCCCCCCCCCCCCCCACCCCCCCCCCCCCCCACCCCCCCCCCCCCCCACCCCCCCCCCCCCCCACCCCCCCCCCCCCCCACCCCCCCCCCCCCCCACCCCCCCCCCCCCCCACCCCCCCCCCCCCCCACCCCCCCCCCCCCCCACCCCCCCCCCCCCCCACCCCCCCCCCCCCCCACCCCCCCCCCCCCCCACCCCCCCCCCCCCCCACCCCCCCCCCCCCCCACCCCCCCCCCCCCCCACCCCCCCCCCCCCCCACCCCCCCCCCCCCCCACCCCCCCCCCCCCCCACCCCCCCCCCCCCCCACCCCCCCCCCCCCCCACCCCCCCCCCCCCCCACCCCCCCCCCCCCCCACCCCCCCCCCCCCCCACCCCCCCCCCCCCCCACCCCCCCCCCCCCCCACCCCCCCCCCCCCCCACCCCCCCCCCCCCCCACCCCCCCCCCCCCCCACCCCCCCCCCCCCCCACCCCCCCCCCCCCCCACCCCCCCCCCCCCCCACCCCCCCCCCCCCCCACCCCCCCCCCCCCCCACCCCCCCCCCCCCCCACCCCCCCCCCCCCCCACCCCCCCCCCCCCCCACCCCCCCCCCCCCCCACCCCCCCCCCCCCCCACCCCCCCCCCCCCCCACCCCCCCCCCCCCCCACCCCCCCCCCCCCCCACCCCCCCCCCCCCCCACCCCCCCCCCCCCCCACCCCCCCCCCCCCCCACCCCCCCCCCCCCCCACCCCCCCCCCCCCCCACCCCCCCCCCCCCCCACCCCCCCCCCCCCCCACCCCCCCCCCCCCCCACCCCCCCCCCCCCCCACCCCCCCCCCCCCCCACCCCCCCCCCCCCCCACCCCCCCCCCCCCCCACCCCCCCCCCCCCCCACCCCCCCCCCCCCCCACCCCCCCCCCCCCCCACCCCCCCCCCCCCCCACCCCCCCCCCCCCCCACCCCCCCCCCCCCCCACCCCCCCCCCCCCCCACCCCCCCCCCCCCCCACCCCCCCCCCCCCCCACCCCCCCCCCCCCCCACCCCCCCCCCCCCCCACCCCCCCCCCCCCCCACCCCCCCCCCCCCCCACCCCCCCCCCCCCCCACCCCCCCCCCCCCCCACCCCCCCCCCCCCCCACCCCCCCCCCCCCCCACCCCCCCCCCCCCCCACCCCCCCCCCCCCCCACCCCCCCCCCCCCCCACCCCCCCCCCCCCCCACCCCCCCCCCCCCCCACCCCCCCCCCCCCCCACCCCCCCCCCCCCCCACCCCCCCCCCCCCCCACCCCCCCCCCCCCCCACCCCCCCCCCCCCCCACCCCCCCCCCCCCCCACCCCCCCCCCCCCCCACCCCCCCCCCCCCCCACCCCCCCCCCCCCCCACCCCCCCCCCCCCCCACCCCCCCCCCCCCCCACCCCCCCCCCCCCCCACCCCCCCCCCCCCCCACCCCCCCCCCCCCCCACCCCCCCCCCCCCCCACCCCCCCCCCCCCCCACCCCCCCCCCCCCCCACCCCCCCCCCCCCCCACCCCCCCCCCCCCCCACCCCCCCCCCCCCCCACCCCCCCCCCCCCCCACCCCCCCCCCCCCCCACCCCCCCCCCCCCCCACCCCCCCCCCCCCCCACCCCCCCCCCCCCCCACCCCCCCCCCCCCCCACCCCCCCCCCCCCCCACCCCCCCCCCCCCCCACCCCCCCCCCCCCCCACCCCCCCCCCCCCCCACCCCCCCCCCCCCCCACCCCCCCCCCCCCCCACCCCCCCCCCCCCCCACCCCCCCCCCCCCCCACCCCCCCCCCCCCCCACCCCCCCCCCCCCCCACCCCCCCCCCCCCCCACCCCCCCCCCCCCCCACCCCCCCCCCCCCCCACCCCCCCCCCCCCCCACCCCCCCCCCCCCCCACCCCCCCCCCCCCCCACCCCCCCCCCCCCCCACCCCCCCCCCCCCCCACCCCCCCCCCCCCCCACCCCCCCCCCCCCCCACCCCCCCCCCCCCCCACCCCCCCCCCCCCCCACCCCCCCCCCCCCCCACCCCCCCCCCCCCCCACCCCCCCCCCCCCCCACCCCCCCCCCCCCCCACCCCCCCCCCCCCCCACCCCCCCCCCCCCCCACCCCCCCCCCCCCCCACCCCCCCCCCCCCCCACCCCCCCCCCCCCCCACCCCCCCCCCCCCCCACCCCCCCCCCCCCCCACCCCCCCCCCCCCCCACCCCCCCCCCCCCCCACCCCCCCCCCCCCCCACCCCCCCCCCCCCCCACCCCCCCCCCCCCCCACCCCCCCCCCCCCCCACCCCCCCCCCCCCCCACCCCCCCCCCCCCCCACCCCCCCCCCCCCCCACCCCCCCCCCCCCCCACCCCCCCCCCCCCCCACCCCCCCCCCCCCCCACCCCCCCCCCCCCCCACCCCCCCCCCCCCCCACCCCCCCCCCCCCCCACCCCCCCCCCCCCCCACCCCCCCCCCCCCCCACCCCCCCCCCCCCCCACCCCCCCCCCCCCCCACCCCCCCCCCCCCCCACCCCCCCCCCCCCCCACCCCCCCCCCCCCCCACCCCCCCCCCCCCCCACCCCCCCCCCCCCCCACCCCCCCCCCCCCCCACCCCCCCCCCCCCCCACCCCCCCCCCCCCCCACCCCCCCCCCCCCCCACCCCCCCCCCCCCCCACCCCCCCCCCCCCCCACCCCCCCCCCCCCCCACCCCCCCCCCCCCCCACCCCCCCCCCCCCCCACCCCCCCCCCCCCCCACCCCCCCCCCCCCCCACCCCCCCCCCCCCCCACCCCCCCCCCCCCCCACCCCCCCCCCCCCCCACCCCCCCCCCCCCCCACCCCCCCCCCCCCCCACCCCCCCCCCCCCCCACCCCCCCCCCCCCCCACCCCCCCCCCCCCCCACCCCCCCCCCCCCCCACCCCCCCCCCCCCCCACCCCCCCCCCCCCCCACCCCCCCCCCCCCCCACCCCCCCCCCCCCCCACCCCCCCCCCCCCCCACCCCCCCCCCCCCCCACCCCCCCCCCCCCCCACCCCCCCCCCCCCCCACCCCCCCCCCCCCCCACCCCCCCCCCCCCCCACCCCCCCCCCCCCCCACCCCCCCCCCCCCCCACCCCCCCCCCCCCCCACCCCCCCCCCCCCCCACCCCCCCCCCCCCCCACCCCCCCCCCCCCCCACCCCCCCCCCCCCCCACCCCCCCCCCCCCCCACCCCCCCCCCCCCCCACCCCCCCCCCCCCCCACCCCCCCCCCCCCCCACCCCCCCCCCCCCCCACCCCCCCCCCCCCCCACCCCCCCCCCCCCCCACCCCCCCCCCCCCCCACCCCCCCCCCCCCCCACCCCCCCCCCCCCCCACCCCCCCCCCCCCCCACCCCCCCCCCCCCCCACCCCCCCCCCCCCCCACCCCCCCCCCCCCCCACCCCCCCCCCCCCCCACCCCCCCCCCCCCCCACCCCCCCCCCCCCCCACCCCCCCCCCCCCCCACCCCCCCCCCCCCCCACCCCCCCCCCCCCCCACCCCCCCCCCCCCCCACCCCCCCCCCCCCCCACCCCCCCCCCCCCCCACCCCCCCCCCCCCCCACCCCCCCCCCCCCCCACCCCCCCCCCCCCCCACCCCCCCCCCCCCCCACCCCCCCCCCCCCCCACCCCCCCCCCCCCCCACCCCCCCCCCCCCCCACCCCCCCCCCCCCCCACCCCCCCCCCCCCCCACCCCCCCCCCCCCCCACCCCCCCCCCCCCCCACCCCCCCCCCCCCCCACCCCCCCCCCCCCCCACCCCCCCCCCCCCCCACCCCCCCCCCCCCCCACCCCCCCCCCCCCCCACCCCCCCCCCCCCCCACCCCCCCCCCCCCCCACCCCCCCCCCCCCCCACCCCCCCCCCCCCCCACCCCCCCCCCCCCCCACCCCCCCCCCCCCCCACCCCCCCCCCCCCCCACCCCCCCCCCCCCCCACCCCCCCCCCCCCCCACCCCCCCCCCCCCCCACCCCCCCCCCCCCCCACCCCCCCCCCCCCCCACCCCCCCCCCCCCCCACCCCCCCCCCCCCCCACCCCCCCCCCCCCCCACCCCCCCCCCCCCCCACCCCCCCCCCCCCCCACCCCCCCCCCCCCCCACCCCCCCCCCCCCCCACCCCCCCCCCCCCCCACCCCCCCCCCCCCCCACCCCCCCCCCCCCCCACCCCCCCCCCCCCCCACCCCCCCCCCCCCCCACCCCCCCCCCCCCCCACCCCCCCCCCCCCCCACCCCCCCCCCCCCCCACCCCCCCCCCCCCCCACCCCCCCCCCCCCCCACCCCCCCCCCCCCCCACCCCCCCCCCCCCCCACCCCCCCCCCCCCCCACCCCCCCCCCCCCCCACCCCCCCCCCCCCCCACCCCCCCCCCCCCCCACCCCCCCCCCCCCCCACCCCCCCCCCCCCCCACCCCCCCCCCCCCCCACCCCCCCCCCCCCCCACCCCCCCCCCCCCCCACCCCCCCCCCCCCCCACCCCCCCCCCCCCCCACCCCCCCCCCCCCCCACCCCCCCCCCCCCCCACCCCCCCCCCCCCCCACCCCCCCCCCCCCCCACCCCCCCCCCCCCCCACCCCCCCCCCCCCCCACCCCCCCCCCCCCCCACCCCCCCCCCCCCCCACCCCCCCCCCCCCCCACCCCCCCCCCCCCCCACCCCCCCCCCCCCCCACCCCCCCCCCCCCCCACCCCCCCCCCCCCCCACCCCCCCCCCCCCCCACCCCCCCCCCCCCCCACCCCCCCCCCCCCCCACCCCCCCCCCCCCCCACCCCCCCCCCCCCCCACCCCCCCCCCCCCCCACCCCCCCCCCCCCCCACCCCCCCCCCCCCCCACCCCCCCCCCCCCCCACCCCCCCCCCCCCCCACCCCCCCCCCCCCCCACCCCCCCCCCCCCCCACCCCCCCCCCCCCCCACCCCCCCCCCCCCCCACCCCCCCCCCCCCCCACCCCCCCCCCCCCCCACCCCCCCCCCCCCCCACCCCCCCCCCCCCCCACCCCCCCCCCCCCCCACCCCCCCCCCCCCCCACCCCCCCCCCCCCCCACCCCCCCCCCCCCCCACCCCCCCCCCCCCCCACCCCCCCCCCCCCCCACCCCCCCCCCCCCCCACCCCCCCCCCCCCCCACCCCCCCCCCCCCCCACCCCCCCCCCCCCCCACCCCCCCCCCCCCCCACCCCCCCCCCCCCCCACCCCCCCCCCCCCCCACCCCCCCCCCCCCCCACCCCCCCCCCCCCCCACCCCCCCCCCCCCCCACCCCCCCCCCCCCCCACCCCCCCCCCCCCCCACCCCCCCCCCCCCCCACCCCCCCCCCCCCCCACCCCCCCCCCCCCCCACCCCCCCCCCCCCCCACCCCCCCCCCCCCCCACCCCCCCCCCCCCCCACCCCCCCCCCCCCCCACCCCCCCCCCCCCCCACCCCCCCCCCCCCCCACCCCCCCCCCCCCCCACCCCCCCCCCCCCCCACCCCCCCCCCCCCCCACCCCCCCCCCCCCCCACCCCCCCCCCCCCCCACCCCCCCCCCCCCCCACCCCCCCCCCCCCCCACCCCCCCCCCCCCCCACCCCCCCCCCCCCCCACCCCCCCCCCCCCCCACCCCCCCCCCCCCCCACCCCCCCCCCCCCCCACCCCCCCCCCCCCCCACCCCCCCCCCCCCCCACCCCCCCCCCCCCCCACCCCCCCCCCCCCCCACCCCCCCCCCCCCCCACCCCCCCCCCCCCCCACCCCCCCCCCCCCCCACCCCCCCCCCCCCCCACCCCCCCCCCCCCCCACCCCCCCCCCCCCCCACCCCCCCCCCCCCCCACCCCCCCCCCCCCCCACCCCCCCCCCCCCCCACCCCCCCCCCCCCCCACCCCCCCCCCCCCCCACCCCCCCCCCCCCCCACCCCCCCCCCCCCCCACCCCCCCCCCCCCCCACCCCCCCCCCCCCCCACCCCCCCCCCCCCCCACCCCCCCCCCCCCCCACCCCCCCCCCCCCCCACCCCCCCCCCCCCCCACCCCCCCCCCCCCCCACCCCCCCCCCCCCCCACCCCCCCCCCCCCCCACCCCCCCCCCCCCCCACCCCCCCCCCCCCCCACCCCCCCCC
Organism: Sphaerodactylus townsendi; assembly: GCF_021028975.2. Lineage (NCBI taxonomy): Eukaryota > Metazoa > Chordata > Lepidosauria > Squamata > Sphaerodactylidae > Sphaerodactylus > Sphaerodactylus townsendi. The sequence continues at coordinate 113,209,643 of NC_059425.1, read as the reverse complement.
CCCCCCACCCCCCCCCCCCCCCACCCCCCCCCCCCCCCACCCCCCCCCCCCCCCACCCCCCCCCCCCCCCACCCCCCCCCCCCCCCACCCCCCCCCCCCCCCACCCCCCCCCCCCCCCACCCCCCCCCCCCCCCACCCCCCCCCCCCCCCACCCCCCCCCCCCCCCACCCCCCCCCCCCCCCACCCCCCCCCCCCCCCACCCCCCCCCCCCCCCACCCCCCCCCCCCCCCACCCCCCCCCCCCCCCACCCCCCCCCCCCCCCACCCCCCCCCCCCCCCACCCCCCCCCCCCCCCACCCCCCCCCCCCCCCACCCCCCCCCCCCCCCACCCCCCCCCCCCCCCACCCCCCCCCCCCCCCACCCCCCCCCCCCCCCACCCCCCCCCCCCCCCACCCCCCCCCCCCCCCACCCCCCCCCCCCCCCACCCCCCCCCCCCCCCACCCCCCCCCCCCCCCACCCCCCCCCCCCCCCACCCCCCCCCCCCCCCACCCCCCCCCCCCCCCACCCCCCCCCCCCCCCACCCCCCCCCCCCCCCACCCCCCCCCCCCCCCACCCCCCCCCCCCCCCACCCCCCCCCCCCCCCACCCCCCCCCCCCCCCACCCCCCCCCCCCCCCACCCCCCCCCCCCCCCACCCCCCCCCCCCCCCACCCCCCCCCCCCCCCACCCCCCCCCCCCCCCACCCCCCCCCCCCCCCACCCCCCCCCCCCCCCACCCCCCCCCCCCCCCACCCCCCCCCCCCCCCACCCCCCCCCCCCCCCACCCCCCCCCCCCCCCACCCCCCCCCCCCCCCACCCCCCCCCCCCCCCACCCCCCCCCCCCCCCACCCCCCCCCCCCCCCACCCCCCCCCCCCCCCACCCCCCCCCCCCCCCACCCCCCCCCCCCCCCACCCCCCCCCCCCCCCACCCCCCCCCCCCCCCACCCCCCCCCCCCCCCACCCCCCCCCCCCCCCACCCCCCCCCCCCCCCACCCCCCCCCCCCCCCACCCCCCCCCCCCCCCACCCCCCCCCCCCCCCACCCCCCCCCCCCCCCACCCCCCCCCCCCCCCACCCCCCCCCCCCCCCACCCCCCCCCCCCCCCACCCCCCCCCCCCCCCACCCCCCCCCCCCCCCACCCCCCCCCCCCCCCACCCCCCCCCCCCCCCACCCCCCCCCCCCCCCACCCCCCCCCCCCCCCACCCCCCCCCCCCCCCACCCCCCCCCCCCCCCACCCCCCCCCCCCCCCACCCCCCCCCCCCCCCACCCCCCCCCCCCCCCACCCCCCCCCCCCCCCACCCCCCCCCCCCCCCACCCCCCCCCCCCCCCACCCCCCCCCCCCCCCACCCCCCCCCCCCCCCACCCCCCCCCCCCCCCACCCCCCCCCCCCCCCACCCCCCCCCCCCCCCACCCCCCCCCCCCCCCACCCCCCCCCCCCCCCACCCCCCCCCCCCCCCACCCCCCCCCCCCCCCACCCCCCCCCCCCCCCACCCCCCCCCCCCCCCACCCCCCCCCCCCCCCACCCCCCCCCCCCCCCACCCCCCCCCCCCCCCACCCCCCCCCCCCCCCACCCCCCCCCCCCCCCACCCCCCCCCCCCCCCACCCCCCCCCCCCCCCACCCCCCCCCCCCCCCACCCCCCCCCCCCCCCACCCCCCCCCCCCCCCACCCCCCCCCCCCCCCACCCCCCCCCCCCCCCACCCCCCCCCCCCCCCACCCCCCCCCCCCCCCACCCCCCCCCCCCCCCACCCCCCCCCCCCCCCACCCCCCCCCCCCCCCACCCCCCCCCCCCCCCACCCCCCCCCCCCCCCACCCCCCCCCCCCCCCACCCCCCCCCCCCCCCACCCCCCCCCCCCCCCACCCCCCCCCCCCCCCACCCCCCCCCCCCCCCACCCCCCCCCCCCCCCACCCCCCCCCCCCCCCACCCCCCCCCCCCCCCACCCCCCCCCCCCCCCACCCCCCCCCCCCCCCACCCCCCCCCCCCCCCACCCCCCCCCCCCCCCACCCCCCCCCCCCCCCACCCCCCCCCCCCCCCACCCCCCCCCCCCCCCACCCCCCCCCCCCCCCACCCCCCCCCCCCCCCACCCCCCCCCCCCCCCACCCCCCCCCCCCCCCACCCCCCCCCCCCCCCACCCCCCCCCCCCCCCACCCCCCCCCCCCCCCACCCCCCCCCCCCCCCACCCCCCCCCCCCCCCACCCCCCCCCCCCCCCACCCCCCCCCCCCCCCACCCCCCCCCCCCCCCACCCCCCCCCCCCCCCACCCCCCCCCCCCCCCACCCCCCCCCCCCCCCACCCCCCCCCCCCCCCACCCCCCCCCCCCCCCACCCCCCCCCCCCCCCACCCCCCCCCCCCCCCACCCCCCCCCCCCCCCACCCCCCCCCCCCCCCACCCCCCCCCCCCCCCACCCCCCCCCCCCCCCACCCCCCCCCCCCCCCACCCCCCCCCCCCCCCACCCCCCCCCCCCCCCACCCCCCCCCCCCCCCACCCCCCCCCCCCCCCACCCCCCCCCCCCCCCACCCCCCCCCCCCCCCACCCCCCCCCCCCCCCACCCCCCCCCCCCCCCACCCCCCCCCCCCCCCACCCCCCCCCCCCCCCACCCCCCCCCCCCCCCACCCCCCCCCCCCCCCACCCCCCCCCCCCCCCACCCCCCCCCCCCCCCACCCCCCCCCCCCCCCACCCCCCCCCCCCCCCACCCCCCCCCCCCCCCACCCCCCCCCCCCCCCACCCCCCCCCCCCCCCACCCCCCCCCCCCCCCACCCCCCCCCCCCCCCACCCCCCCCCCCCCCCACCCCCCCCCCCCCCCACCCCCCCCCCCCCCCACCCCCCCCCCCCCCCACCCCCCCCCCCCCCCACCCCCCCCCCCCCCCACCCCCCCCCCCCCCCACCCCCCCCCCCCCCCACCCCCCCCCCCCCCCACCCCCCCCCCCCCCCACCCCCCCCCCCCCCCACCCCCCCCCCCCCCCACCCCCCCCCCCCCCCACCCCCCCCCCCCCCCACCCCCCCCCCCCCCCACCCCCCCCCCCCCCCACCCCCCCCCCCCCCCACCCCCCCCCCCCCCCACCCCCCCCCCCCCCCACCCCCCCCCCCCCCCACCCCCCCCCCCCCCCACCCCCCCCCCCCCCCACCCCCCCCCCCCCCCACCCCCCCCCCCCCCCACCCCCCCCCCCCCCCACCCCCCCCCCCCCCCACCCCCCCCCCCCCCCACCCCCCCCCCCCCCCACCCCCCCCCCCCCCCACCCCCCCCCCCCCCCACCCCCCCCCCCCCCCACCCCCCCCCCCCCCCACCCCCCCCCCCCCCCACCCCCCCCCCCCCCCACCCCCCCCCCCCCCCACCCCCCCCCCCCCCCACCCCCCCCCCCCCCCACCCCCCCCCCCCCCCACCCCCCCCCCCCCCCACCCCCCCCCCCCCCCACCCCCCCCCCCCCCCACCCCCCCCCCCCCCCACCCCCCCCCCCCCCCACCCCCCCCCCCCCCCACCCCCCCCCCCCCCCACCCCCCCCCCCCCCCACCCCCCCCCCCCCCCACCCCCCCCCCCCCCCACCCCCCCCCCCCCCCACCCCCCCCCCCCCCCACCCCCCCCCCCCCCCACCCCCCCCCCCCCCCACCCCCCCCCCCCCCCACCCCCCCCCCCCCCCACCCCCCCCCCCCCCCACCCCCCCCCCCCCCCACCCCCCCCCCCCCCCACCCCCCCCCCCCCCCACCCCCCCCCCCCCCCACCCCCCCCCCCCCCCACCCCCCCCCCCCCCCACCCCCCCCCCCCCCCACCCCCCCCCCCCCCCACCCCCCCCCCCCCCCACCCCCCCCCCCCCCCACCCCCCCCCCCCCCCACCCCCCCCCCCCCCCACCCCCCCCCCCCCCCACCCCCCCCCCCCCCCACCCCCCCCCCCCCCCACCCCCCCCCCCCCCCACCCCCCCCCCCCCCCACCCCCCCCCCCCCCCACCCCCCCCCCCCCCCACCCCCCCCCCCCCCCACCCCCCCCCCCCCCCACCCCCCCCCCCCCCCACCCCCCCCCCCCCCCACCCCCCCCCCCCCCCACCCCCCCCCCCCCCCACCCCCCCCCCCCCCCACCCCCCCCCCCCCCCACCCCCCCCCCCCCCCACCCCCCCCCCCCCCCACCCCCCCCCCCCCCCACCCCCCCCCCCCCCCACCCCCCCCCCCCCCCACCCCCCCCCCCCCCCACCCCCCCCCCCCCCCACCCCCCCCCCCCCCCACCCCCCCCCCCCCCCACCCCCCCCCCCCCCCACCCCCCCCCCCCCCCACCCCCCCCCCCCCCCACCCCCCCCCCCCCCCACCCCCCCCCCCCCCCACCCCCCCCCCCCCCCACCCCCCCCCCCCCCCACCCCCCCCCCCCCCCACCCCCCCCCCCCCCCACCCCCCCCCCCCCCCACCCCCCCCCCCCCCCACCCCCCCCCCCCCCCACCCCCCCCCCCCCCCACCCCCCCCCCCCCCCACCCCCCCCCCCCCCCACCCCCCCCCCCCCCCACCCCCCCCCCCCCCCACCCCCCCCCCCCCCCACCCCCCCCCCCCCCCACCCCCCCCCCCCCCCACCCCCCCCCCCCCCCACCCCCCCCCCCCCCCACCCCCCCCCCCCCCCACCCCCCCCCCCCCCCACCCCCCCCCCCCCCCACCCCCCCCCCCCCCCACCCCCCCCCCCCCCCACCCCCCCCCCCCCCCACCCCCCCCCCCCCCCACCCCCCCCCCCCCCCACCCCCCCCCCCCCCCACCCCCCCCCCCCCCCACCCCCCCCCCCCCCCACCCCCCCCCCCCCCCACCCCCCCCCCCCCCCACCCCCCCCCCCCCCCACCCCCCCCCCCCCCCACCCCCCCCCCCCCCCACCCCCCCCCCCCCCCACCCCCCCCCCCCCCCACCCCCCCCCCCCCCCACCCCCCCCCCCCCCCACCCCCCCCCCCCCCCACCCCCCCCCCCCCCCACCCCCCCCCCCCCCCACCCCCCCCCCCCCCCACCCCCCCCCCCCCCCACCCCCCCCCCCCCCCACCCCCCCCCCCCCCCACCCCCCCCCCCCCCCACCCCCCCCCCCCCCCACCCCCCCCCCCCCCCACCCCCCCCCCCCCCCACCCCCCCCCCCCCCCACCCCCCCCCCCCCCCACCCCCCCCCCCCCCCACCCCCCCCCCCCCCCACCCCCCCCCCCCCCCACCCCCCCCCCCCCCCACCCCCCCCCCCCCCCACCCCCCCCCCCCCCCACCCCCCCCCCCCCCCACCCCCCCCCCCCCCCACCCCCCCCCCCCCCCACCCCCCCCCCCCCCCACCCCCCCCCCCCCCCACCCCCCCCCCCCCCCACCCCCCCCCCCCCCCACCCCCCCCCCCCCCCACCCCCCCCCCCCCCCACCCCCCCCCCCCCCCACCCCCCCCCCCCCCCACCCCCCCCCCCCCCCACCCCCCCCCCCCCCCACCCCCCCCCCCCCCCACCCCCCCCCCCCCCCACCCCCCCCCCCCCCCACCCCCCCCCCCCCCCACCCCCCCCCCCCCCCACCCCCCCCCCCCCCCACCCCCCCCCCCCCCCACCCCCCCCCCCCCCCACCCCCCCCCCCCCCCACCCCCCCCCCCCCCCACCCCCCCCCCCCCCCACCCCCCCCCCCCCCCACCCCCCCCCCCCCCCACCCCCCCCCCCCCCCACCCCCCCCCCCCCCCACCCCCCCCCCCCCCCACCCCCCCCCCCCCCCACCCCCCCCCCCCCCCACCCCCCCCCCCCCCCACCCCCCCCCCCCCCCACCCCCCCCCCCCCCCACCCCCCCCCCCCCCCACCCCCCCCCCCCCCCACCCCCCCCCCCCCCCACCCCCCCCCCCCCCCACCCCCCCCCCCCCCCACCCCCCCCCCCCCCCACCCCCCCCCCCCCCCACCCCCCCCCCCCCCCACCCCCCCCCCCCCCCACCCCCCCCCCCCCCCACCCCCCCCCCCCCCCACCCCCCCCCCCCCCCACCCCCCCCCCCCCCCACCCCCCCCCCCCCCCACCCCCCCCCCCCCCCACCCCCCCCCCCCCCCACCCCCCCCCCCCCCCACCCCCCCCCCCCCCCACCCCCCCCCCCCCCCACCCCCCCCCCCCCCCACCCCCCCCCCCCCCCACCCCCCCCCCCCCCCACCCCCCCCCCCCCCCACCCCCCCCCCCCCCCACCCCCCCCCCCCCCCACCCCCCCCCCCCCCCACCCCCCCCCCCCCCCACCCCCCCCCCCCCCCACCCCCCCCCCCCCCCACCCCCCCCCCCCCCCACCCCCCCCCCCCCCCACCCCCCCCCCCCCCCACCCCCCCCCCCCCCCACCCCCCCCCCCCCCCACCCCCCCCCCCCCCCACCCCCCCCCCCCCCCACCCCCCCCCCCCCCCACCCCCCCCCCCCCCCACCCCCCCCCCCCCCCACCCCCCCCCCCCCCCACCCCCCCCCCCCCCCACCCCCCCCCCCCCCCACCCCCCCCCCCCCCCACCCCCCCCCCCCCCCACCCCCCCCCCCCCCCACCCCCCCCCCCCCCCACCCCCCCCCCCCCCCACCCCCCCCCCCCCCCACCCCCCCCCCCCCCCACCCCCCCCCCCCCCCACCCCCCCCCCCCCCCACCCCCCCCCCCCCCCACCCCCCCCCCCCCCCACCCCCCCCCCCCCCCACCCCCCCCCCCCCCCACCCCCCCCCCCCCCCACCCCCCCCCCCCCCCACCCCCCCCCCCCCCCACCCCCCCCCCCCCCCACCCCCCCCCCCCCCCACCCCCCCCCCCCCCCACCCCCCCCCCCCCCCACCCCCCCCCCCCCCCACCCCCCCCCCCCCCCACCCCCCCCCCCCCCCACCCCCCCCCCCCCCCACCCCCCCCCCCCCCCACCCCCCCCCCCCCCCACCCCCCCCCCCCCCCACCCCCCCCCCCCCCCACCCCCCCCCCCCCCCACCCCCCCCCCCCCCCACCCCCCCCCCCCCCCACCCCCCCCCCCCCCCACCCCCCCCCCCCCCCACCCCCCCCCCCCCCCACCCCCCCCCCCCCCCACCCCCCCCCCCCCCCACCCCCCCCCCCCCCCACCCCCCCCCCCCCCCACCCCCCCCCCCCCCCACCCCCCCCCCCCCCCACCCCCCCCCCCCCCCACCCCCCCCCCCCCCCACCCCCCCCCCCCCCCACCCCCCCCCCCCCCCACCCCCCCCCCCCCCCACCCCCCCCCCCCCCCACCCCCCCCCCCCCCCACCCCCCCCCCCCCCCACCCCCCCCCCCCCCCACCCCCCCCCCCCCCCACCCCCCCCCCCCCCCACCCCCCCCCCCCCCCACCCCCCCCCCCCCCCACCCCCCCCCCCCCCCACCCCCCCCCCCCCCCACCCCCCCCCCCCCCCACCCCCCCCCCCCCCCACCCCCCCCCCCCCCCACCCCCCCCCCCCCCCACCCCCCCCCCCCCCCACCCCCCCCCCCCCCCACCCCCCCCCCCCCCCACCCCCCCCCCCCCCCACCCCCCCCCCCCCCCACCCCCCCCCCCCCCCACCCCCCCCCCCCCCCACCCCCCCCCCCCCCCACCCCCCCCCCCCCCCACCCCCCCCCCCCCCCACCCCCCCCCCCCCCCACCCCCCCCCCCCCCCACCCCCCCCCCCCCCCACCCCCCCCCCCCCCCACCCCCCCCCCCCCCCACCCCCCCCCCCCCCCACCCCCCCCCCCCCCCACCCCCCCCCCCCCCCACCCCCCCCCCCCCCCACCCCCCCCCCCCCCCACCCCCCCCCCCCCCCACCCCCCCCCCCCCCCACCCCCCCCCCCCCCCACCCCCCCCCCCCCCCACCCCCCCCCCCCCCCACCCCCCCCCCCCCCCACCCCCCCCCCCCCCCACCCCCCCCCCCCCCCACCCCCCCCCCCCCCCACCCCCCCCCCCCCCCACCCCCCCCCCCCCCCACCCCCCCCCCCCCCCACCCCCCCCCCCCCCCACCCCCCCCCCCCCCCACCCCCCCCCCCCCCCACCCCCCCCCCCCCCCACCCCCCCCCCCCCCCACCCCCCCCCCCCCCCACCCCCCCCCCCCCCCACCCCCCCCCCCCCCCACCCCCCCCCCCCCCCACCCCCCCCCCCCCCCACCCCCCCCCCCCCCCACCCCCCCCCCCCCCCACCCCCCCCCCCCCCCACCCCCCCCCCCCCCCACCCCCCCCCCCCCCCACCCCCCCCCCCCCCCACCCCCCCCCCCCCCCACCCCCCCCCCCCCCCACCCCCCCCCCCCCCCACCCCCCCCCCCCCCCACCCCCCCCCCCCCCCACCCCCCCCCCCCCCCACCCCCCCCCCCCCCCACCCCCCCCCCCCCCCACCCCCCCCCCCCCCCACCCCCCCCCCCCCCCACCCCCCCCCCCCCCCACCCCCCCCCCCCCCCACCCCCCCCCCCCCCCACCCCCCCCCCCCCCCACCCCCCCCCCCCCCCACCCCCCCCCCCCCCCACCCCCCCCCCCCCCCACCCCCCCCCCCCCCCACCCCCCCCCCCCCCCACCCCCCCCCCCCCCCACCCCCCCCCCCCCCCACCCCCCCCCCCCCCCACCCCCCCCCCCCCCCACCCCCCCCCCCCCCCACCCCCCCCCCCCCCCACCCCCCCCCCCCCCCACCCCCCCCCCCCCCCACCCCCCCCCCCCCCCACCCCCCCCCCCCCCCACCCCCCCCCCCCCCCACCCCCCCCCCCCCCCACCCCCCCCCCCCCCCACCCCCCCCCCCCCCCACCCCCCCCCCCCCCCACCCCCCCCCCCCCCCACCCCCCCCCCCCCCCACCCCCCCCCCCCCCCACCCCCCCCCCCCCCCACCCCCCCCCCCCCCCACCCCCCCCCCCCCCCACCCCCCCCCCCCCCCACCCCCCCCCCCCCCCACCCCCCCCCCCCCCCACCCCCCCCCCCCCCCACCCCCCCCCCCCCCCACCCCCCCCCCCCCCCACCCCCCCCCCCCCCCACCCCCCCCCCCCCCCACCCCCCCCCCCCCCCACCCCCCCCCCCCCCCACCCCCCCCCCCCCCCACCCCCCCCCCCCCCCACCCCCCCCCCCCCCCACCCCCCCCCCCCCCCACCCCCCCCCCCCCCCACCCCCCCCCCCCCCCACCCCCCCCCCCCCCCACCCCCCCCCCCCCCCACCCCCCCCCCCCCCCACCCCCCCCCCCCCCCACCCCCCCCCCCCCCCACCCCCCCCCCCCCCCACCCCCCCCCCCCCCCACCCCCCCCCCCCCCCACCCCCCCCCCCCCCCACCCCCCCCCCCCCCCACCCCCCCCCCCCCCCACCCCCCCCCCCCCCCACCCCCCCCCCCCCCCACCCCCCCCCCCCCCCACCCCCCCCCCCCCCCACCCCCCCCCCCCCCCACCCCCCCCCCCCCCCACCCCCCCCCCCCCCCACCCCCCCCCCCCCCCACCCCCCCCCCCCCCCACCCCCCCCCCCCCCCACCCCCCCCCCCCCCCACCCCCCCCCCCCCCCACCCCCCCCCCCCCCCACCCCCCCCCCCCCCCACCCCCCCCCCCCCCCACCCCCCCCCCCCCCCACCCCCCCCCCCCCCCACCCCCCCCCCCCCCCACCCCCCCCCCCCCCCACCCCCCCCCCCCCCCACCCCCCCCCCCCCCCACCCCCCCCCCCCCCCACCCCCCCCCCCCCCCACCCCCCCCCCCCCCCACCCCCCCCCCCCCCCACCCCCCCCCCCCCCCACCCCCCCCCCCCCCCACCCCCCCCCCCCCCCACCCCCCCCCCCCCCCACCCCCCCCCCCCCCCACCCCCCCCCCCCCCCACCCCCCCCCCCCCCCACCCCCCCCCCCCCCCACCCCCCCCCCCCCCCACCCCCCCCCCCCCCCACCCCCCCCCCCCCCCACCCCCCCCCCCCCCCACCCCCCCCCCCCCCCACCCCCCCCCCCCCCCACCCCCCCCCCCCCCCACCCCCCCCCCCCCCCACCCCCCCCCCCCCCCACCCCCCCCCCCCCCCACCCCCCCCCCCCCCCACCCCCCCCCCCCCCCACCCCCCCCCCCCCCCACCCCCCCCCCCCCCCACCCCCCCCCCCCCCCACCCCCCCCCCCCCCCACCCCCCCCCCCCCCCACCCCCCCCCCCCCCCACCCCCCCCCCCCCCCACCCCCCCCCCCCCCCACCCCCCCCCCCCCCCACCCCCCCCCCCCCCCACCCCCCCCCCCCCCCACCCCCCCCCCCCCCCACCCCCCCCCCCCCCCACCCCCCCCCCCCCCCACCCCCCCCCCCCCCCACCCCCCCCCCCCCCCACCCCCCCCCCCCCCCACCCCCCCCCCCCCCCACCCCCCCCCCCCCCCACCCCCCCCCCCCCCCACCCCCCCCCCCCCCCACCCCCCCCCCCCCCCACCCCCCCCCCCCCCCACCCCCCCCCCCCCCCACCCCCCCCCCCCCCCACCCCCCCCCCCCCCCACCCCCCCCCCCCCCCACCCCCCCCCCCCCCCACCCCCCCCCCCCCCCACCCCCCCCCCCCCCCACCCCCCCCCCCCCCCACCCCCCCCCCCCCCCACCCCCCCCCCCCCCCACCCCCCCCCCCCCCCACCCCCCCCCCCCCCCACCCCCCCCCCCCCCCACCCCCCCCCCCCCCCACCCCCCCCCCCCCCCACCCCCCCCCCCCCCCACCCCCCCCCCCCCCCACCCCCCCCCCCCCCCACCCCCCCCCCCCCCCACCCCCCCCCCCCCCCACCCCCCCCCCCCCCCACCCCCCCCCCCCCCCACCCCCCCCCCCCCCCACCCCCCCCCCCCCCCACCCCCCCCCCCCCCCACCCCCCCCCCCCCCCACCCCCCCCCCCCCCCACCCCCCCCCCCCCCCACCCCCCCCCCCCCCCACCCCCCCCCCCCCCCACCCCCCCCCCCCCCCACCCCCCCCCCCCCCCACCCCCCCCCCCCCCCACCCCCCCCCCCCCCCACCCCCCCCCCCCCCCACCCCCCCCCCCCCCCACCCCCCCCCCCCCCCACCCCCCCCCCCCCCCACCCCCCCCCCCCCCCACCCCCCCCCCCCCCCACCCCCCCCCCCCCCCACCCCCCCCCCCCCCCACCCCCCCCCCCCCCCACCCCCCCCCCCCCCCACCCCCCCCCCCCCCCACCCCCCCCCCCCCCCACCCCCCCCCCCCCCCACCCCCCCCCCCCCCCACCCCCCCCCCCCCCCACCCCCCCCCCCCCCCACCCCCCCCCCCCCCCACCCCCCCCCCCCCCCACCCCCCCCCCCCCCCACCCCCCCCCCCCCCCACCCCCCCCCCCCCCCACCCCCCCCCCCCCCCACCCCCCCCCCCCCCCACCCCCCCCCCCCCCCACCCCCCCCCCCCCCCACCCCCCCCCCCCCCCACCCCCCCCCCCCCCCACCCCCCCCCCCCCCCACCCCCCCCCCCCCCCACCCCCCCCCCCCCCCACCCCCCCCCCCCCCCACCCCCCCCCCCCCCCACCCCCCCCCCCCCCCACCCCCCCCCCCCCCCACCCCCCCCCCCCCCCACCCCCCCCCCCCCCCACCCCCCCCCCCCCCCACCCCCCCCCCCCCCCACCCCCCCCCCCCCCCACCCCCCCCCCCCCCCACCCCCCCCCCCCCCCACCCCCCCCCCCCCCCACCCCCCCCCCCCCCCACCCCCCCCCCCCCCCACCCCCCCCCCCCCCCACCCCCCCCCCCCCCCACCCCCCCCCCCCCCCACCCCCCCCCCCCCCCACCCCCCCCCCCCCCCACCCCCCCCCCCCCCCACCCCCCCCCCCCCCCACCCCCCCCCCCCCCCACCCCCCCCCCCCCCCACCCCCCCCCCCCCCCACCCCCCCCCCCCCCCACCCCCCCCCCCCCCCACCCCCCCCCCCCCCCACCCCCCCCCCCCCCCACCCCCCCCCCCCCCCACCCCCCCCCCCCCCCACCCCCCCCCCCCCCCACCCCCCCCCCCCCCCACCCCCCCCCCCCCCCACCCCCCCCCCCCCCCACCCCCCCCCCCCCCCACCCCCCCCCCCCCCCACCCCCCCCCCCCCCCACCCCCCCCCCCCCCCACCCCCCCCCCCCCCCACCCCCCCCCCCCCCCACCCCCCCCCCCCCCCACCCCCCCCCCCCCCCACCCCCCCCCCCCCCCACCCCCCCCCCCCCCCACCCCCCCCCCCCCCCACCCCCCCCCCCCCCCACCCCCCCCCCCCCCCACCCCCCCCCCCCCCCACCCCCCCCCCCCCCCACCCCCCCCCCCCCCCACCCCCCCCCCCCCCCACCCCCCCCCCCCCCCACCCCCCCCCCCCCCCACCCCCCCCCCCCCCCACCCCCCCCCCCCCCCACCCCCCCCCCCCCCCACCCCCCCCCCCCCCCACCCCCCCCCCCCCCCACCCCCCCCCCCCCCCACCCCCCCCCCCCCCCACCCCCCCCCCCCCCCACCCCCCCCCCCCCCCACCCCCCCCCCCCCCCACCCCCCCCCCCCCCCACCCCCCCCCCCCCCCACCCCCCCCCCCCCCCACCCCCCCCCCCCCCCACCCCCCCCCCCCCCCACCCCCCCCCCCCCCCACCCCCCCCCCCCCCCACCCCCCCCCCCCCCCACCCCCCCCCCCCCCCACCCCCCCCCCCCCCCACCCCCCCCCCCCCCCACCCCCCCCCCCCCCCACCCCCCCCCCCCCCCACCCCCCCCCCCCCCCACCCCCCCCCCCCCCCACCCCCCCCCCCCCCCACCCCCCCCCCCCCCCACCCCCCCCCCCCCCCACCCCCCCCCCCCCCCACCCCCCCCCCCCCCCACCCCCCCCCCCCCCCACCCCCCCCCCCCCCCACCCCCCCCCCCCCCCACCCCCCCCCCCCCCCACCCCCCCCCCCCCCCACCCCCCCCCCCCCCCACCCCCCCCCCCCCCCACCCCCCCCCCCCCCCACCCCCCCCCCCCCCCACCCCCCCCCCCCCCCACCCCCCCCCCCCCCCACCCCCCCCCCCCCCCACCCCCCCCCCCCCCCACCCCCCCCCCCCCCCACCCCCCCCCCCCCCCACCCCCCCCCCCCCCCACCCCCCCCCCCCCCCACCCCCCCCCCCCCCCACCCCCCCCCCCCCCCACCCCCCCCCCCCCCCACCCCCCCCCCCCCCCACCCCCCCCCCCCCCCACCCCCCCCCCCCCCCACCCCCCCCCCCCCCCACCCCCCCCCCCCCCCACCCCCCCCCCCCCCCACCCCCCCCCCCCCCCACCCCCCCCCCCCCCCACCCCCCCCCCCCCCCACCCCCCCCCCCCCCCACCCCCCCCCCCCCCCACCCCCCCCCCCCCCCACCCCCCCCCCCCCCCACCCCCCCCCCCCCCCACCCCCCCCCCCCCCCACCCCCCCCCCCCCCCACCCCCCCCCCCCCCCACCCCCCCCCCCCCCCACCCCCCCCCCCCCCCACCCCCCCCCCCCCCCACCCCCCCCCCCCCCCACCCCCCCCCCCCCCCACCCCCCCCCCCCCCCACCCCCCCCCCCCCCCACCCCCCCCCCCCCCCACCCCCCCCCCCCCCCACCCCCCCCCCCCCCCACCCCCCCCCCCCCCCACCCCCCCCCCCCCCCACCCCCCCCCCCCCCCACCCCCCCCCCCCCCCACCCCCCCCCCCCCCCACCCCCCCCCCCCCCCACCCCCCCCCCCCCCCACCCCCCCCCCCCCCCACCCCCCCCCCCCCCCACCCCCCCCCCCCCCCACCCCCCCCCCCCCCCACCCCCCCCCCCCCCCACCCCCCCCCCCCCCCACCCCCCCCCCCCCCCACCCCCCCCCCCCCCCACCCCCCCCCCCCCCCACCCCCCCCCCCCCCCACCCCCCCCCCCCCCCACCCCCCCCCCCCCCCACCCCCCCCCCCCCCCACCCCCCCCCCCCCCCACCCCCCCCCCCCCCCACCCCCCCCCCCCCCCACCCCCCCCCCCCCCCACCCCCCCCCCCCCCCACCCCCCCCCCCCCCCACCCCCCCCCCCCCCCACCCCCCCCCCCCCCCACCCCCCCCCCCCCCCACCCCCCCCCCCCCCCACCCCCCCCCCCCCCCACCCCCCCCCCCCCCCACCCCCCCCCCCCCCCACCCCCCCCCCCCCCCACCCCCCCCCCCCCCCACCCCCCCCCCCCCCCACCCCCCCCCCCCCCCACCCCCCCCCCCCCCCACCCCCCCCCCCCCCCACCCCCCCCCCCCCCCACCCCCCCCCCCCCCCACCCCCCCCCCCCCCCACCCCCCCCCCCCCCCACCCCCCCCCCCCCCCACCCCCCCCCCCCCCCACCCCCCCCCCCCCCCACCCCCCCCCCCCCCCACCCCCCCCCCCCCCCACCCCCCCCCCCCCCCACCCCCCCCCCCCCCCACCCCCCCCCCCCCCCACCCCCCCCCCCCCCCACCCCCCCCCCCCCCCACCCCCCCCCCCCCCCACCCCCCCCCCCCCCCACCCCCCCCCCCCCCCACCCCCCCCCCCCCCCACCCCCCCCCCCCCCCACCCCCCCCCCCCCCCACCCCCCCCCCCCCCCACCCCCCCCCCCCCCCACCCCCCCCCCCCCCCACCCCCCCCCCCCCCCACCCCCCCCCCCCCCCACCCCCCCCCCCCCCCACCCCCCCCCCCCCCCACCCCCCCCCCCCCCCACCCCCCCCCCCCCCCACCCCCCCCCCCCCCCACCCCCCCCCCCCCCCACCCCCCCCCCCCCCCACCCCCCCCCCCCCCCACCCCCCCCCCCCCCCACCCCCCCCCCCCCCCACCCCCCCCCCCCCCCACCCCCCCCCCCCCCCACCCCCCCCCCCCCCCACCCCCCCCCCCCCCCACCCCCCCCCCCCCCCACCCCCCCCCCCCCCCACCCCCCCCCCCCCCCACCCCCCCCCCCCCCCACCCCCCCCCCCCCCCACCCCCCCCCCCCCCCACCCCCCCCCCCCCCCACCCCCCCCCCCCCCCACCCCCCCCCCCCCCCACCCCCCCCCCCCCCCACCCCCCCCCCCCCCCACCCCCCCCCCCCCCCACCCCCCCCCCCCCCCACCCCCCCCCCCCCCCACCCCCCCCCCCCCCCACCCCCCCCCCCCCCCACCCCCCCCCCCCCCCACCCCCCCCCCCCCCCACCCCCCCCCCCCCCCACCCCCCCCCCCCCCCACCCCCCCCCCCCCCCACCCCCCCCCCCCCCCACCCCCCCCCCCCCCCACCCCCCCCCCCCCCCACCCCCCCCCCCCCCCACCCCCCCCCCCCCCCACCCCCCCCCCCCCCCACCCCCCCCCCCCCCCACCCCCCCCCCCCCCCACCCCCCCCCCCCCCCACCCCCCCCCCCCCCCACCCCCCCCCCCCCCCACCCCCCCCCCCCCCCACCCCCCCCCCCCCCCACCCCCCCCCCCCCCCACCCCCCCCCCCCCCCACCCCCCCCCCCCCCCACCCCCCCCCCCCCCCACCCCCCCCCCCCCCCACCCCCCCCCCCCCCCACCCCCCCCCCCCCCCACCCCCCCCCCCCCCCACCCCCCCCCCCCCCCACCCCCCCCCCCCCCCACCCCCCCCCCCCCCCACCCCCCCCCCCCCCCACCCCCCCCCCCCCCCACCCCCCCCCCCCCCCACCCCCCCCCCCCCCCACCCCCCCCCCCCCCCACCCCCCCCCCCCCCCACCCCCCCCCCCCCCCACCCCCCCCCCCCCCCACCCCCCCCCCCCCCCACCCCCCCCCCCCCCCACCCCCCCCCCCCCCCACCCCCCCCCCCCCCCACCCCCCCCCCCCCCCACCCCCCCCCCCCCCCACCCCCCCCCCCCCCCACCCCCCCCCCCCCCCACCCCCCCCCCCCCCCACCCCCCCCCCCCCCCACCCCCCCCCCCCCCCACCCCCCCCCCCCCCCACCCCCCCCCCCCCCCACCCCCCCCCCCCCCCACCCCCCCCCCCCCCCACCCCCCCCCCCCCCCACCCCCCCCCCCCCCCACCCCCCCCCCCCCCCACCCCCCCCCCCCCCCACCCCCCCCCCCCCCCACCCCCCCCCCCCCCCACCCCCCCCCCCCCCCACCCCCCCCCCCCCCCACCCCCCCCCCCCCCCACCCCCCCCCCCCCCCACCCCCCCCCCCCCCCACCCCCCCCCCCCCCCACCCCCCCCCCCCCCCACCCCCCCCCCCCCCCACCCCCCCCCCCCCCCACCCCCCCCCCCCCCCACCCCCCCCCCCCCCCACCCCCCCCCCCCCCCACCCCCCCCCCCCCCCACCCCCCCCCCCCCCCACCCCCCCCCCCCCCCACCCCCCCCCCCCCCCACCCCCCCCCCCCCCCACCCCCCCCCCCCCCCACCCCCCCCCCCCCCCACCCCCCCCCCCCCCCACCCCCCCCCCCCCCCACCCCCCCCCCCCCCCACCCCCCCCCCCCCCCACCCCCCCCCCCCCCCACCCCCCCCCCCCCCCACCCCCCCCCCCCCCCACCCCCCCCCCCCCCCACCCCCCCCCCCCCCCACCCCCCCCCCCCCCCACCCCCCCCCCCCCCCACCCCCCCCCCCCCCCACCCCCCCCCCCCCCCACCCCCCCCCCCCCCCACCCCCCCCCCCCCCCACCCCCCCCCCCCCCCACCCCCCCCCCCCCCCACCCCCCCCCCCCCCCACCCCCCCCCCCCCCCACCCCCCCCCCCCCCCACCCCCCCCCCCCCCCACCCCCCCCCCCCCCCACCCCCCCCCCCCCCCACCCCCCCCCCCCCCCACCCCCCCCCCCCCCCACCCCCCCCCCCCCCCACCCCCCCCCCCCCCCACCCCCCCCCCCCCCCACCCCCCCCCCCCCCCACCCCCCCCCCCCCCCACCCCCCCCCCCCCCCACCCCCCCCCCCCCCCACCCCCCCCCCCCCCCACCCCCCCCCCCCCCCACCCCCCCCCCCCCCCACCCCCCCCCCCCCCCACCCCCCCCCCCCCCCACCCCCCCCCCCCCCCACCCCCCCCCCCCCCCACCCCCCCCCCCCCCCACCCCCCCCCCCCCCCACCCCCCCCCCCCCCCACCCCCCCCCCCCCCCACCCCCCCCCCCCCCCACCCCCCCCCCCCCCCACCCCCCCCCCCCCCCACCCCCCCCCCCCCCCACCCCCCCCCCCCCCCACCCCCCCCCCCCCCCACCCCCCCCCCCCCCCACCCCCCCCCCCCCCCACCCCCCCCCCCCCCCACCCCCCCCCCCCCCCACCCCCCCCCCCCCCCACCCCCCCCCCCCCCCACCCCCCCCCCCCCCCACCCCCCCCCCCCCCCACCCCCCCCCCCCCCCACCCCCCCCCCCCCCCACCCCCCCCCCCCCCCACCCCCCCCCCCCCCCACCCCCCCCCCCCCCCACCCCCCCCCCCCCCCACCCCCCCCCCCCCCCACCCCCCCCCCCCCCCACCCCCCCCCCCCCCCACCCCCCCCCCCCCCCACCCCCCCCCCCCCCCACCCCCCCCCCCCCCCACCCCCCCCCCCCCCCACCCCCCCCCCCCCCCACCCCCCCCCCCCCCCACCCCCCCCCCCCCCCACCCCCCCCCCCCCCCACCCCCCCCCCCCCCCACCCCCCCCCCCCCCCACCCCCCCCCCCCCCCACCCCCCCCCCCCCCCACCCCCCCCCCCCCCCACCCCCCCCCCCCCCCACCCCCCCCCCCCCCCACCCCCCCCCCCCCCCACCCCCCCCCCCCCCCACCCCCCCCCCCCCCCACCCCCCCCCCCCCCCACCCCCCCCCCCCCCCACCCCCCCCCCCCCCCACCCCCCCCCCCCCCCACCCCCCCCCCCCCCCACCCCCCCCCCCCCCCACCCCCCCCCCCCCCCACCCCCCCCCCCCCCCACCCCCCCCCCCCCCCACCCCCCCCCCCCCCCACCCCCCCCCCCCCCCACCCCCCCCCCCCCCCACCCCCCCCCCCCCCCACCCCCCCCCCCCCCCACCCCCCCCCCCCCCCACCCCCCCCCCCCCCCACCCCCCCCCCCCCCCACCCCCCCCCCCCCCCACCCCCCCCCCCCCCCACCCCCCCCCCCCCCCACCCCCCCCCCCCCCCACCCCCCCCCCCCCCCACCCCCCCCCCCCCCCACCCCCCCCCCCCCCCACCCCCCCCCCCCCCCACCCCCCCCCCCCCCCACCCCCCCCCCCCCCCACCCCCCCCCCCCCCCACCCCCCCCCCCCCCCACCCCCCCCCCCCCCCACCCCCCCCCCCCCCCACCCCCCCCCCCCCCCACCCCCCCCCCCCCCCACCCCCCCCCCCCCCCACCCCCCCCCCCCCCCACCCCCCCCCCCCCCCACCCCCCCCCCCCCCCACCCCCCCCCCCCCCCACCCCCCCCCCCCCCCACCCCCCCCCCCCCCCACCCCCCCCCCCCCCCACCCCCCCCCCCCCCCACCCCCCCCCCCCCCCACCCCCCCCCCCCCCCACCCCCCCCCCCCCCCACCCCCCCCCCCCCCCACCCCCCCCCCCCCCCACCCCCCCCCCCCCCCACCCCCCCCCCCCCCCACCCCCCCCCCCCCCCACCCCCCCCCCCCCCCACCCCCCCCCCCCCCCACCCCCCCCCCCCCCCACCCCCCCCCCCCCCCACCCCCCCCCCCCCCCACCCCCCCCCCCCCCCACCCCCCCCCCCCCCCACCCCCCCCCCCCCCCACCCCCCCCCCCCCCCACCCCCCCCCCCCCCCACCCCCCCCCCCCCCCACCCCCCCCCCCCCCCACCCCCCCCCCCCCCCACCCCCCCCCCCCCCCACCCCCCCCCCCCCCCACCCCCCCCCCCCCCCACCCCCCCCCCCCCCCACCCCCCCCCCCCCCCACCCCCCCCCCCCCCCACCCCCCCCCCCCCCCACCCCCCCCCCCCCCCACCCCCCCCCCCCCCCACCCCCCCCCCCCCCCACCCCCCCCCCCCCCCACCCCCCCCCCCCCCCACCCCCCCCCCCCCCCACCCCCCCCCCCCCCCACCCCCCCCCCCCCCCACCCCCCCCCCCCCCCACCCCCCCCCCCCCCCACCCCCCCCCCCCCCCACCCCCCCCCCCCCCCACCCCCCCCCCCCCCCACCCCCCCCCCCCCCCACCCCCCCCCCCCCCCACCCCCCCCCCCCCCCACCCCCCCCCCCCCCCACCCCCCCCCCCCCCCACCCCCCCCCCCCCCCACCCCCCCCCCCCCCCACCCCCCCCCCCCCCCACCCCCCCCCCCCCCCACCCCCCCCCCCCCCCACCCCCCCCCCCCCCCACCCCCCCCCCCCCCCACCCCCCCCCCCCCCCACCCCCCCCCCCCCCCACCCCCCCCCCCCCCCACCCCCCCCCCCCCCCACCCCCCCCCCCCCCCACCCCCCCCCCCCCCCACCCCCCCCCCCCCCCACCCCCCCCCCCCCCCACCCCCCCCCCCCCCCACCCCCCCCCCCCCCCACCCCCCCCCCCCCCCACCCCCCCCCCCCCCCACCCCCCCCCCCCCCCACCCCCCCCCCCCCCCACCCCCCCCCCCCCCCACCCCCCCCCCCCCCCACCCCCCCCCCCCCCCACCCCCCCCCCCCCCCACCCCCCCCCCCCCCCACCCCCCCCCCCCCCCACCCCCCCCCCCCCCCACCCCCCCCCCCCCCCACCCCCCCCCCCCCCCACCCCCCCCCCCCCCCACCCCCCCCCCCCCCCACCCCCCCCCCCCCCCACCCCCCCCCCCCCCCACCCCCCCCCCCCCCCACCCCCCCCCCCCCCCACCCCCCCCCCCCCCCACCCCCCCCCCCCCCCACCCCCCCCCCCCCCCACCCCCCCCCCCCCCCACCCCCCCCCCCC
This sequence comes from Sphaerodactylus townsendi, assembly GCF_021028975.2. NCBI lineage: Eukaryota > Metazoa > Chordata > Lepidosauria > Squamata > Sphaerodactylidae > Sphaerodactylus > Sphaerodactylus townsendi. The sequence continues at coordinate 113,190,136 of NC_059425.1, read as the reverse complement.
CCCACCCCCCCCCCCCCCCACCCCCCCCCCCCCCCACCCCCCCCCCCCCCCACCCCCCCCCCCCCCCACCCCCCCCCCCCCCCACCCCCCCCCCCCCCCACCCCCCCCCCCCCCCACCCCCCCCCCCCCCCACCCCCCCCCCCCCCCACCCCCCCCCCCCCCCACCCCCCCCCCCCCCCACCCCCCCCCCCCCCCACCCCCCCCCCCCCCCACCCCCCCCCCCCCCCACCCCCCCCCCCCCCCACCCCCCCCCCCCCCCACCCCCCCCCCCCCCCACCCCCCCCCCCCCCCACCCCCCCCCCCCCCCACCCCCCCCCCCCCCCACCCCCCCCCCCCCCCACCCCCCCCCCCCCCCACCCCCCCCCCCCCCCACCCCCCCCCCCCCCCACCCCCCCCCCCCCCCACCCCCCCCCCCCCCCACCCCCCCCCCCCCCCACCCCCCCCCCCCCCCACCCCCCCCCCCCCCCACCCCCCCCCCCCCCCACCCCCCCCCCCCCCCACCCCCCCCCCCCCCCACCCCCCCCCCCCCCCACCCCCCCCCCCCCCCACCCCCCCCCCCCCCCACCCCCCCCCCCCCCCACCCCCCCCCCCCCCCACCCCCCCCCCCCCCCACCCCCCCCCCCCCCCACCCCCCCCCCCCCCCACCCCCCCCCCCCCCCACCCCCCCCCCCCCCCACCCCCCCCCCCCCCCACCCCCCCCCCCCCCCACCCCCCCCCCCCCCCACCCCCCCCCCCCCCCACCCCCCCCCCCCCCCACCCCCCCCCCCCCCCACCCCCCCCCCCCCCCACCCCCCCCCCCCCCCACCCCCCCCCCCCCCCACCCCCCCCCCCCCCCACCCCCCCCCCCCCCCACCCCCCCCCCCCCCCACCCCCCCCCCCCCCCACCCCCCCCCCCCCCCACCCCCCCCCCCCCCCACCCCCCCCCCCCCCCACCCCCCCCCCCCCCCACCCCCCCCCCCCCCCACCCCCCCCCCCCCCCACCCCCCCCCCCCCCCACCCCCCCCCCCCCCCACCCCCCCCCCCCCCCACCCCCCCCCCCCCCCACCCCCCCCCCCCCCCACCCCCCCCCCCCCCCACCCCCCCCCCCCCCCACCCCCCCCCCCCCCCACCCCCCCCCCCCCCCACCCCCCCCCCCCCCCACCCCCCCCCCCCCCCACCCCCCCCCCCCCCCACCCCCCCCCCCCCCCACCCCCCCCCCCCCCCACCCCCCCCCCCCCCCACCCCCCCCCCCCCCCACCCCCCCCCCCCCCCACCCCCCCCCCCCCCCACCCCCCCCCCCCCCCCCCCCCCCCCCCCCCCACCCCTCCCCCCCACCACCCCCCCACCCCCCCCCTCCCCCCACCCCCCCTCCCCCCCCCCCCCCCTCCCCCCCCCCCCCCCCCCCCCCCCCCCAGGGGGGGGGGGAAGGTAATGGATCCTTAATAGTATTTATCTAATCAGTTCCTCAAATCTGGAATGACTAAAACATACCTATATCTTTCTCGTGGAAAGTACAAAATCCTTGAGTCCATGCTATTCGATGGCTTTTTTTTAACTTTTAGTACCGATTATGCTTCGGTTGGTCACTGATAAATATAATCATCCAGTTTCCTTGAGCTTGTTGGCTCAAAACATTCCTATATATTTTGTATGTTGTAGGGGCCATTAGCAATTCATCTATTTAGGGGTGGCAAAGTCATCGAGGTTTAAGTGAATTTTTTATTTCACCATTGTTGGGGTCAACTCTGGGCAGTGGCGTATCTACCCAGGGATGGGGGATTTGCCTTGTCCTTAGACTCCTGTCTAATGTGAGTCACACATGGGAAGGCAAAATTGGCTCCCAAGTATTGACTAGATCCAGCATATGAGGAACAAGAGATTTGGCAGGAGATCATATTAGAAAATTTCTGCTATTTTAAAGCATTACCACAAGCCTCTCAAACCCCAATTGCCTGAAGTCCCATCTTTTTGCCAGAAATTGTTCACTTACATCAGATATATTTCATAGCATTCATCTGAGCTGGCTGTGACTTGCTCTAGAAATATTTTGCCTTCACTAGCTTACTTGTTCTGATGTGTACTAGCTACACATCTTATCACAGTTTTTGAATCCATTTAGGAGTGATTAAGTTCTGTGGATTCGGAGAGCATTTCTCCATATTAGTGCCTGTTAGACCTACAGTATCAATATCATGTCACAGACAGCCCCATCCGGCTGGATGCCCAGAGGCGGTTCTGCAACCACACCACACCTCCATTCCCCAAATGTTCCGACAGTGTGGGGAGACCACAGAAAGGCCTCCCTGCTCCCAGAATTCACCCTCTTGGGCTTAATGGACTTATGCCACCAAAAAGGTGGCATGAGTCCAAAGCCCTGGGCACTGGCATAGTAGAAGCAGTGGCAGAGTGAAAGCTGAATAATGTCGGCCTCTCCCCCAGCGACTCCTCTAGAATGCCCCTGCTATGCTCTGTGCTGCATTTGACTGCTGAGGAGGGTTGTGGGGGCTGCCCACCAGTGAATCCATCCTTCTGCCAGGGTGAGTGCCCCAGGGAGGCAAATATGCCGGCACAGACTCATTGCTTCCTGCAGCGGATTTGCCCCACCTTTGGATGGGACTGTTAAAGTTAAAGAATGATAAAATAAAGTATTTTGGAAATGTAACTTTAAGTCTTGAAGGTGAAACTGATTCAGCCAACTTTTGGAATAGGTATTGCTTATATGCTTCAGAGCCCTATCATTTATTTCCCTTGCCCACATGCCTTGAATTACAGCCAAAGTTTTTTACATCAGGAGGGGGTGGAAATCACTTGGCAGGAGAGAAGTTTAAGAACCTTTGCACTTAACCACTTATTTTCTTCTGCAACTCGTTTTCTTCAACAATATTTCCACCCATTTTTTCCCTTCTTAGACTCAGACAGTCGAAATAAGCCTCGCTTATAAATGACTGCATTGCAGAATCAGTGGGTGGCAAGGAATCCACCAGGACATCCTTCTTCTATCCACTAATTCTCCCCAGTGAATAAGTTTTGTGTGTGTAAAGCATCATCAAATCACTTCTGACCTATGAATTAATGTCCTCCAAAGCGCCCTATTGTTTACAACTTTGCTCAGGTCCTGCAGGCTGAGGGCTGTGGCTTCCTTTATAGTGTCCGTCCATCTCATGTTGGGTGTTCCTCTTTTCCTTCTGCTTTCAACGTTTCCTGGAATTATTATCTTTTCCAGTGAGTCTTGTCCTCTCATAATGTGACCAAAGTACAGTAGTTCGGTTTAGTCGTTTTAGCTTCTAGGGAGAGTTCTTGCATTATTAACCAGTTGACATATTTAGGGAGTGTATTTGCTGTCATAACTGTCAGTTTCATACTCATTAAGTACAATAATGTACAAGAAGAGAGACTTTGGCAATGGCATCTCTTTGGTTTACACAAGTGTTTTTCAGACCACTTATACCTATCTTCTTACTACATGGTAGCCATGTAGCCAGTTGAAAACTGTAATTGGGTCACTAATGGAGTTTGTGTCTTAAGTGTTGAATGTAAGGAGCAACAAGATTACCCAGCAGCTCTTATGACTGAGTGTGCATTCACATATCTTCTTCAGTAAGCAGGGATTAATCAGCAGACTAGCTGTTGTGGAAAGTATTCCCTTATGTCAGAAAACTTGAAAACCACTAGCTTAGAGAAATGGACACTTAATCACAGAACATGCTTAACGCATATACCTAATAACACATTTTCCTAGCTCTGTAAGAAGCTATATAAACATTTTCCATTTTCTTTTCCTTTAATTCCGCAGGGTATTTTAGATTTTTTTCCTTTTCCACAAGTTCACCCAGTCCCTCCATTTTTTTCTCTAATATGAAGGCGTGTCATACTTTTGTATTAACAGGTGCTTTCTGATTTATGACATGGCGTGAAATTAAAACTCAAAGATACTTCATTAAATGTGTGGAATTGGCATACACTCCTCTGGAGTTTTAAAAATCTGTTATTACAGATATTACAATTTATTCACCAATTCGGAACCCAACCATCATTTTGATCATCATGAATCTATTGGCAGCTCTGATTCTTTCAATTTATATTTATTTGTGTCTCTTATTTATCATCTCTGTTCAGGGACACTGATGATGATGAACAATAAAAACATTAAAGCAGCCTAAGATAAAAAGCCGTCTACACAACGGCAGTACTGGAGGAGTGAAAGCAGCACCCCATGGATATGTCCGAATGAACTTTCCTGAGTAAACAACAAAGCTGCAGTAATTGCCCTAAGAGTAAGCCATGTCATGCTAGGCCTCCGTTGGGAGACAGCTCCTGCTATCAAGGAAGCCTTAGCCCAAGCACCGCTGTATCTCTCTTCTTGAAAAAGATACCTGGAGCAAGGCTTCCCTTGTTTAAGCCTCACAAGTTCTCTGTGACCTCTTGCTGGACTAGAGATGGATAGGTTCTCTTCCCGCCAGAAACTGGTCATTTGCAACCAAGGGTTCTTTGGCGCTTTCTCGCCAGACTGACTCCAGCTTGCGTTAAGTTCCCAGTTTTTGCCCCTGGTGGAGACGGTCTGTTCAGAAGCTTGCTCTGAAATCATTGCTTTTGACAGTTTTTTGGGGTGCTTTGAAGATTTTTCCAGTATTTAAAATATTATTTTTGGAACACTTTTTTCTTACCGCTCTTTTATTGCTGCAGTAAGCAAAGAAAGGAGAGAGATTAGAAATGCTTGTTTCACTGAGCAACAAATGTCAAAAGGTTTCTTACCCCCATAAGATAATGATACTGTGATACTTCTGTGATACTGGGTTGTTCTTTCCTGGTACCCTTGACTTGTCTACAGCAAGGATGCAAAATAAATAAAAACACTTTATTTGCCTTGGCACTTTTAAAAGGTTTTGTGTCTGCAGCCAAGATGGAGACAAAGATAATATTTTTAGAGCATAGGTGCGACAAAAACAAATTTTTGTTCTTAAGAATTAAGCTGTAATAGCATGTTTGAAGCAGAGAGTGCTACTGATCTGGCTAGTCTTCATGATGTCACCAAGAAATCTTTCTCTTCCGGTCCTTGGAGTAGTTTTGCACTTTTATTTATTTTTAAACAAAAGTCATTTATAGTCCGCTTTTCTTACTTGGAGTCAAGGCAGATTACAGGGAGTCAATATAATCAATAGGAATAGAATTGTGGAGCCAATTCAGAAATCCAAAAACAAAACTGAAGCAAAGCATAAATGTTAACATGACCCATTAAATTATACAAAAAATTACATAGTAATTTCAGTAAGCCAAACACAGTAGCATAGACCACAGCCCCTAATAACTTATACAAGTAACTTCGTGAATCATTTAGGACAGTGTTAACGCTATTGCCTACATAGAAAAGCTCTCTTGAATAATTCAATTTTGCAGGGTTTGCAGAAAGCCAGGACAGTGGGAACCTTCTTGACCTCCTCAGGCAGACCATTACATCAGGTGTGGGCCACAATGGAGAAGGTACGGGTATATGTAGTTGGCTTGGCCCGTCTGCAGGGTCACCACTTGCAGAAGACCCTGGTCAGGTGAGTGAAGTTGTCATGGCAGCATGTAGGGGGTAATGTAATCTCACAAATATGCAGGTCCAGGGCCACAAAGGGCTTTGTTTATGATAGCCAATGCTTTAAATCCAGTAACCAATGAGCAGCCAGTGTATGGTATCTCAAATGGCTCATAGAGTCCAACATTTTGGCTTGCAAGCCCAATAGAGTCATTTTATACTTTTTTGCTGTTTCTTTTTCTTTCTTTTTTTGTTGTTGTGCTGGGGGTTGCTATTAACATGTATGGAGAGAGAATCTTTCTCAGAAGTACAGGATGGTAAGAGTCCATGATGTGATTCTATCCTATGCATACACTCAGCTCTTCTGCAAACCTGAAGTTCTGACATTTCCTGATCCAGCTGGGGAAAAAAAGAGGCATGCTGCAGCAGCCCCCATCTCACAAAGCCCTAGGAGACATGGTACAATATTAAGCAGCGAGTTCCTGTGTATACAGTGGGATTTACTTCTAAGTAAGCTTGCATATGGTTGCACTGCTGGTCTAATTTGGGACAAGCATAAGAAGGTCGCCTGGCCCACTCACCTGGAAGAGGCCTGGTGTCATTTTACAGCGTAAGCTACTCTGTTAAATGGATAGAATACAACAAATTCTTCCTAAATGATCAGCTATGACTTTCACTTATGTTTTAGTGATCCTGAAATGTGCTAATGACATCACATTAAAGTATTTGTCAACATAAATTTTAGAATGATGTGGTTGAATATACATTTGATTACATGTTGATCAAATTTCCATTGCTATTGAAGGACACAGATGCCTTCTGTCTGAGCTTATTGTTATAAATTGCAACTTATACCAATTAAGACTATTTTTCCCCTGGGAATTACTTGCGAATATACAAAGGTGAGTGCTTCTGCAGAAGAACAGGAATTGTATAAGAACAGGAGACTGGAATTTAAAAATAGAATTTTCCCCTTTTAAAATTAAGGCTATTTCCCCTTCATTATTGTGCAATAACGATCCAACAATATTTTCACTAGTACAAACAATTTAGGGAGCATTTCATAATGAAATCTGGATTTTAATTTAGATTTTTTTTTAAAAAAGAGACAGCCAGAGCCAAGACACTCTTGTTTTCTGCCTTCTTTGAACATTTGCTTATGTTTGGCAAAATCAATGACAGCTGTGATGTCTCCAAGCTCATTTTCTGAAGCTCCTACTAATTTGGATTAAAATGGATGTTTGAAAACCTCAAATTGAAATCCTGGCAGCAGAACTGCTGAGGCCCTGCAGCATCAAGTATTCCTGAATTTATTATCTGCTTAGGCAATATAAATAAGCAAAAAAAATTTTTTTTGTGGGTGGGGGGGGGGGTCATCTCAGTTGTTTATTTGTCCTCCTCAACCCTGAGATTTTAATTTCTGTGCTAAACAATACTAGCAGAGGCACCATTTTCAAAAGGTATTTTATCTCCTTTTGTAGGACTCTCACAATTTAAAATTATAGTATGCACATGGAGGGCTATAGGTATACAATGCTACTGGCCATAGTTCCACCATACAAAGTGAAGGATTAAGTTTTGCTGCTTGAGGATACACTGTACAATTTTCACCTTCTCACAAGTTCAATATCATCTTCAATTATGTTATCCTCCATGTGAAGTTCACAGACCAGCTGAAAATTTCCACTGCCTATTTTCATTGGCTGACTAAATTTCTGACTTGGAAAGCAGGAAAAGGAATAAACAGCTAAAAGCATTCCTGTTGTACACACAAAATAAATTCAGGCAAAGCGACCTTTGGCAAGTGGTGTGTATGTGCATGTGTGTATAATTTTTCTGTGTAAAGGAACAGTTTCTTAGCTTCTCCTTTTGGCCCTTTATGGCCACCATTTCAAATTTAGAGACAAAATAGGCAGTGGCTTTTTGTCCTTGAAGTCCCACGATCTCCACCAATGCTCTTACAGGGGCCAAAGATGGTGAGTATTGGAAGGGGAATAATAGGACCAACTCTTCAACTATAGTTGCTATTATATGCTGACCAACCAAAATAACACAAAATGTATCTTAATGAAAACTATTGCATGGCTTTTGTTTTTGGATTTTGCATTGCTCCCTGCAGGCTCAGCCTATTATGCTTTGACTTTTATTAGTGCCACATTTGTCTGTCTTTGGACTTAAACATAGAATGGTGTGGGCAGGGTTATGGGTGTGTGTGACACCAGCAGTGACATCACATCACCTCTGGAAAAAAATTGGAAGTGACAGATTTTACCATAGCTTGCCAGCAATTCCTAGAGCTACCCTATGTCTCTTGCAATTTTTTTTTCTGGATGTGAGGTGATGGTGCATGCAATGTTGTTTTTTAAAAAATTATCTCAAGGTAAGTTGGAACAGCAGCAGGCAACAGGAGTGGGGGGATTCCTTAACCTCAGCTGGGGGAATGAGACCCCTGCTCACATTCTTGAAAGCCTTGCAGTCAGGATAGGTTCTTACTCCGCTCTTTTATCACCAAGAGTTCTTCGAGTCAGGCACCCTGGTTATGACTAGAAGGCAAAGGGATGGTATCTTTTCAGAGCCGTAGCGAGGGGGAATTACATGTGTGTGCCCTGTGCCCTCGCCCCGCCCCCAGAACAGCCTTGAAATGCTCCTGCCCCGCCCCTGGACAGGCACGCATCTGGGGCAAGATGCCCCCTTCGTCCCCTGGGCGCTATGCCACTGTATCTTTTGACTAGAAAATGTTATACAGCCAAAGAACTACCAAGACTGCAAGAGACCTAGTATTCACTAGCTTCTAAATCTAAATATATTATAACTTAAAAAACAACCAGTGTCTTAGTCAGGTTAGCATGCTGAAGCAAAAACAACAGAATCTTGGAGCTTCCTAACTTTCATTGTGTTGTTCACTTTTCTCAGATGCTTGATGGGTTATTCTTAGTTGACAGGTGTACCAATGGGTACAAAAGGAAGCTAACAGCCAGACTATAGCATAGCTGTACCTCTTAAGTGTAGGTTCTATGTAGAAAAAATATTATTTTCCCATTTTGTATCTGTGCTTCTTGTGTGAATATTTATAAATATACAGTCAGCTGAGGGTAACTAATATACATCTGGTAAAGAAAGCTCTAATCCAAAATAATTTATGGCCTAATAAATCCATTAGTCTTTTATGGTGTTACAGCACTTTATTGATGTTGGAACTATAGCAATGAGTCAATACTTGAAACAATCTTAAAAATAAAGGCCTTATCATTTGCTTTAGCGGCATTTTACACAATTATATTCTGATATATGTTGACATTGGTTATTCATTTGCTATTTAATTTTGGGGACTTTTTTCTCTCTGAAGCTTAGTACTATGTTGCCCTCAAGTACAGATTTGAAATCTAGAGCAGTGTTGACACTTAATTTCTGCAGGGAGAATAGGCCCTTCAGAACCAGGCCTGTCACTCAGCAAAAATGACAAGGTGTGGATAAAAATGGCACATTTCAGAGATCTGTTAGTATTCCTCACAAGATACATCACATCAACACAGGAAAAGCAGGTGAGGAATAGGTCCCAGCAACATATGCACAGCAGATTATTTTCAAAGTTTTCCTTTTTATTTGTTCTTCTAAAAATAATGCCCTGCCTCTGATGAATGATACTTTGTTTGTAGAAGGTGAAAGGAAAGATAATACCATATATCTGACCCATCCTGTTCCTTTTCATACTGGCCTGTATTTTGTTTTAAGACAGTGTAGAGTTTCAAGATTATCATTCACGGATTGAAACTTTGAATACATATCACACCAACTATCTTATTCTGAAATATACCATATAAAATGTAAATTATGTATTTATCCAAATGCAGTCTCCTTTTTTGAGGGGGTGGCCAGGAAACGCATGCTCAGCATTTCACATTTTGCTGTTTAAAAGTATTAGACACATTGTCATGTTGTGGCTGATGTGTGGGATTAAAGAAACATATCACCAGCACAGTTTTTGCATTGTGTTGAAGCATGCTAACTTGTGTTGTAGAATACTTAGAATACCTTGACAAATATGTATAGACTTAAAAGAGCAAAAAGTATTGTGGCACCTATACACATCTTTTGTTAAACTGATTGGTTGCTAATAGGCAGGAATGATCTGCTGGTACTTCTTCAAGGGATGTTAATGGTTGGGATATATATTTTCCAAAATGTTCTGCCAGTAGGGTAGGGTCTGAGGCTAGTACTCTGTAGGCCTATATGTATGAGGTGGAAGAAAACAGTGGGTAGTCTGAATTTGGAGCCAGCAAGAGCTGTGAATTTAGTTGGGCTGGAACCAACATGGCAACTGTGTGGCCCCATGTTGTTGCTTTGAGGAGCACAATTCATCATTATGCTGCTCACTTTCAGGGATCCCATTATGTTCTGCTTGTATAAAACAGATATTACAAAGACAATAATAAAATCTCAGAGTTTTCTGATCCATAAAGAGTTGCACTCCTCAGAACACTTTCCAGAGCATAAGGATTCTGAAAAGACCTGGTTAGGTTGGCTTTCTGTACTCTTGACTTCTCATCATTTAGCAGAGAGTATTCAAAACAGTAACAAAGTTCTATATGGATGTTTTTCAGAAGATATAGCTTCCAGTTGATTATAACTGTATGAAGATTGCAGGAAAAAGATTCTCTGAATCTGTAGTTGAAAGTCTCTTGTGGCAGAAACTTTCTGTACAGCCAGCTGCTTGGCAAGGGGCATTCTCTGGTTTAGATTTTTCATTTTCCATCATTTTCCATAGATTCTTCATTTTCTTCACTCTTCCAGGGATGCAAGTACTAGTTCAATAAGAAAATTATAACTATTTGTATTCATAAGGTATTAAAAAACAGGAGGAGCTACTTGGCAAAGTGTATTACGTAGTTCTTAGGAAGAGCGCTTGAAATACCTTTTTTTTTGCTGAGGGGATTAGTTCTTTTGCAGTTCAGTCTTAATTTTTCTTATTCATTATAGCAGAATTAAAACTTTTACCAGCCCAATCCAGAAAAGGGGTGGGTGGGTGTTGAAGCATCTTATGGATGTAGCGTGTGTCTGCACTGGTGGATTTGCCCTCCCAAGTTACTTATCCTAGTGGAGGGGCAAAACACGCTGGCAGGCAGATGCCACTGTCCTCTGGGATCCCTGGATGCAATGCGGGCCACTGTCAGTGGTCCTGCACCGCCTCTTATCCCGTTGGTGCGGCAGAGGTATACTGGAAGCATGCCCGGGGGTGAAGCCTATGTTAGTCGGCTTTCACCCCAGCTTTGTTGGCAGTTAAGCCATGGCCAAGTACTTGGACTAATGCCACACGTTCAGGTAGCATGAGTCCATTAACCCTATGCAGGACTTTCTGGTGGCAGGTTTTTTTGTTTTTGTTTTCCTGCCACTGGAAAGTCCTCTGGAGGGGGCGTGGGGGCATGGCAGCAGCAGGATCTGTGGATTGGGCTGCCCATAAGTTTTCAGTTTTTTTTTCTAATACTAGTTAAGGATGAAAGATGAAAAAAAATATTGCTTCTTCCCCTTCCATGTCAATCTAACAGTGGAGCGTTCTCTGTATAATGCAAGAGGCTGGTAAGAATTGTTCAGTAAAAGTAAGTGCTTCAAGAGTCTGTGTACAGAAGTATATTTCCAGATTTGGATCAGTTTTATGAGTGCACAAAAGCCTGTCTTAAAGAATATGCAAGTCAGCAACACTTGGTGATATCCAGAAGCATTACGCTGGGACTAAAGCTTCTCACGCAGCTGCATGAGTAACAGAGTAGAGTATTGTGACAGACGTGGCTATTCCACCTCTGACAAGGATATTCAGTCTGTGCTCCTTAGTGGCTTACCTAATTACAGTGCAATATTGATCTATGAACCTGGAAGTTCCTAATCTAAATCTTGTCTCTGACATGGCCTCATTTGGTGCAAGTCACTAAGCCGCAGGATCTTTCTGGACCGTGGAATTAATATTATTAGCCTTCCTCATAGGATTGTTGTAAGGACTATGATATAATAATGTATGTGAAATGATTTGAACACCTAAAGTCCTATATAAATGTTAAGTGGTATCATTCACAGATTCTTGGAAAGAGTTGCAGACTATTTTGCCTTGAGTGAGAACTTCCCTGCAGCATCTGGCTGGCAATTCTTGGAAGACAGTCTGGTTAGATGGGTCATTGTCTTAACTCAACATGACAACCCTTATGTTTGCATGAAATGTGATGCTTCCTTGCTAGAAGAAATCCATTCTGATCTATGACACCTGACAGTGCAACATACCTGGCATGACTAACTTTGTGGTCAGCAAACATAAAAGAACCAGTCCAAACCGCTGCAATGTATATGGTTTGGAACTGATAGTGATGAATTCCCTACATGAAAAGACCTGATGTTCCTTTGGATACAGCTGCTAACAGTGCACGAGGTTAATGTTTCTTCAGTACTGACATTCATAGTAAGATCAACCTATGCAACAATTTAGCACTGTGTAGTTGACAGTTTACTGGTTTGTGTGGGGGTTCTTGGATCATTTTCAAGGACATCTCTATGCACAGTATATTCTACATTACTCATAGCCATTTGTTGGTTTCATCCCTGTTTTCCTCTCCATTTTCTTTGAATAAACAGCTTTCTTCATTCCCTCCATATCTTCTGCCTCTGTTGTGACTACCTTAGCTCTTCCCTCAGTTCATTGAGGGGGCCTATCTCTGTGGTAAAGCATCTGCCTGGCATGCAGAATCTCCAGTTAAAAGGATTAAGTAGCGGGTGATGTGAAAGACTTCTACCCAAGATTCTGGAAAGCCTCTGCCAGTCAGAATGCAGAATACTTTGATGTTGGTTGGGAAAGCTTATGTTCTACCCATTTTGCTTTTCTGACATGCCTTTATTAGATTGTATTCATTCAGAAAGTTATCTTAGGCTCATTCCGCACACGCAGAATAATGCACTTTCAAGCTGCTTTCAGGGCTCTTTGAAGCTGTGTGGAATGGCAAAAACAGTTGTGAAAGCAGCTTGAAAGTGCATTATTTTGCGTGTGCGGAATGAGCCTTAGTGTCTTAGACTTAACTGTCAAGAAAATTCATATGAAAGTTGGTGGACCTCCTGGGAATCCCATATAACCTACTCTGAGTTCCAAGAAAGGTGGGCATAAACTCAATACATAAATAACAATATTGCCAGTACCAATGCAAATAAACCATAATTTTATGCACTTGAATTAAAACAAATAGCCTTAAAATGGTGAATATTTACAGTGCTCTGTGTAGGATTGCATAATAGTCTTTCACCCAGTTCTAGATATCATGTGCCCACAATGATATCATAACATTCCTGAAATCTCATTACAATGGTCTGATTTGTCAATCTGCAGGGTTGTTGTGGTTATTACTACTGATTCTATGTGTTTATTTGCTTATTCCAGCAAATTCTGGGATTAAACTTTAGGTGATATTAATCAGTCATGCTGTTCTGGTTAATGAACAACCAGCATTCCTTTTGACTTCCTTTCTTTTTAGGTTTAGGTGATTATTTTAAAATGTAAGCTCAGATAAAGTCATGGTCAATAATCTTGAGAAACCAGTAGGATGGGAATGCATTCTTTTGTGTGTCACTTAGCACCAAGATGGAATTTAATCATTCAAAACAGCAGGTATCTGAGTGGTATTTGTAGGTTCAAAGTACTTCACAAAGATAATCATATCCTTGTATTTTACACAGATTGTTTCTTATTATAATTGAAGAAATAAACTGATATGATAGGCTATGTATAGGTAGGAATAGTGTGCTAATATTCTAACACAGTGGTTGTAAAAAATGGTGACTAGAAAATACATTTAATTGAACATGATGGCTTTTACTTCTGATTAAAATCAGGTGACCAGGATTGGGGAAATATTCACTGTAAGAGTAGAGAAACAAACTTGGTTCTCCAGATTAGAGTCCACCTGAGACTATAGCAACACACTATTGAGTGATAGTTGTGTATTCCATAAGGAACATATAACCACAAATAACTGTAAACACTTGAAAAGCACTTCTTAAGATTGACAAAAAATTGTTCATAGTGGTGGAGAGGGGCTTGTGCAAAAGGATTTTGACACAGAAGATCTCTTTCACAAGATGACACAACTGAAAGTAACATGGGCTTTTTTGCAAAGAATATTTTAAATATTTTGCAAATGTTTTGAAAAGAACCATTTTGATTTTTTTGTCTGCATAATGCAAACACGATTCTTTCAATTTTTCAGAGGCGTATTTGCCTACAAACAGAGTACCCTCTGTCCCCAGGCACCACTGATCTGGTCACGTGGGGGTGCTAAATTGGCCCCCAAATCACCAGGAAGACAGCAAGGCAGTAGGAAGTCCTGCTGCCTTGTCATCTTCTGGCGCCCTCAGCCCGCTCATGTTATCCCTTGGGGGCATGGCCCCAACCCCAGGCTTATAAAAGCAAAGGCATCAGCATGGAGCCTTACAGTTTCTTCTGTCCTCCCCAGAGAGGACTGCTGACTGTGGGGCTCGGGGGTAGGGCTGGGGATGGGCATAGCGGGTGGGGGGCAGAGAACAGATGGCTCTGGGCACCATTTTCCCCCGGTACACCTCTGCCATTTTTAAAAGCTTTCCATGAGGTATCTTCAAAGCTATGGAGACTTGAAATCTGTGTGTGTTGCTGAGTCTCATATTGTGTCTCTGTAGCTTTGAAGATACCTCACACACACAAAAATGGAAAAACAACACATTTGTGTAATTGGCAAATAATACTGAAGCAATGACAGAAATGGTAGGCAGCCATGATGATAGATGACAAAATATCTGTTGGACACTTTAGCAAATGGTGAGCAGCACGGGGAATCCAATTGAAGCAGCAAAAAATGGTGCGCAGCAAGTTGAAGAGAAATGAAAGTGAGAGCTTTAAAAATTGGGCAGGAGATACAAAACATTTACTGAGCTCTGTACAGCAAACAAGAAACATTTTGAAACCAATCCAGGAAAAAAGATTGCTAGTTTAGCGTTACCAAAATAAACTGTTCTGGGTGGAAATAAAACTTTTCCAAAACATTTTGACCTTAAAGCTGTGCGGAATTCCTAATATTTTATATTATAGCTTCAAGACATTTTATTTGTATTGTGTGGAAAGGGCCATGGAGATGTATCTTTTGATGTCAGGCAATCTCCCGCACTTGTCTGCAGAACTGCCTTCTGTTCGTTCAGACAAAGCCAACACAGACCTTGTATTTCTTGCTAGATTTGTGGTAGTAAAAATATCTCAGCTGGATGAACAATGGTCTATCCTTTTTCCCACAGCAGACAATTGGATTTCCCACAACAGACAATTGGAAGGGACATAGAAAGGAATTAAGTCTCCTATTGTTACTAAAATAAAACAGAAGTCCAAGGGCATCTTAAAGACTAACAACATTTACTCCAGCACGAACTTTTGTGAGTCAGAACTTACTCCTTCAGGCGCAAATCAGAGGGAAACCATTTTTCACATATATTTATAAAGAAAATTACAGGGAAGGAGGAGGAGTTGGAGGTGGAAGAGAAAGGTTTGACATAGAATATGTCATAAATCTTTTAGGTGGAACAGATTAGGTTGTTACATTCAGTGGATGATGAGGGACTGAGGTCAGAGGTTGCAGCCTGTCTCCTGGAGTACAGATAAGCACCAATAAAATTGAAGGGGTATAGTGTGATACAATATATTGCGATCAGCTAATTAAAGTTTCTAAAAAGTATATAATGTTGAGCTGTTAAATATTATAGTGAATGTACAAATCCAAGTCTTTGTTTAAGGAAGAATGATAGCTGGTGTTTTATTTCTTGATGAGTTCTAATTCAGCATGTTCATGTTGTATACTTCCTTAGAAGGTTTCTTGTTTGTTTTTAGGACAATACCTTTCATATCTGCAACAGTAGGTCCAGGAAGTATAAAATTTTTCCCCACTGGTTTCTGAATGCTGTGATTTCTTATGTCAGATTTGCATTCATTGTTGTGGGGACCAGCAAGTTCCATTCAGATACTCTGTTTCCCCGAATATAAGACATCCCCTGAAAATAAGACGTAGTAGAGGTTTTGCTGAAGTGCGAAATATAAGGCATCCCCCGAAAGTAAGACGTAGCAAAGTTTTTGTTTGGAAGCATGCCCGACAAACAGAACACAGAAAAATAAGACATCCCCTGAAAATAAGATAGCACATCTTTGGGAGCAAAAATTAATATAAGACACTGTCTTATTTTCGGGGAAACACGGTAGTAGAAGTTGGGAGGGAGGCTGTTTGTAAAGAAAGAAATGCCTATACCCAAGGCTCTTTAGCAACTGTTATTTAGAGGTACATTTCCTCTAAATGTGGATGTTCACTACACTGACAAACAGTCATCTATCAATTTTCCATTAATTTGTGTAATCTTGTTTTTAAAAAGATCTGTGCTAAGTGGCCATAATTAAATAACTGATAGTTAGTTGCTTAGGAATTCCTAGTGCATGGCTGACAGACAGTTTTGTGATGTGTAAAAGTCTGACCTGTACAAGATCCTACAGATGAAGATGATGGGAAGAGGTAGAGAGGCAGGACTGACTGTTGTTGTTTTTCCTTTGAATGTCTTATCAAAATTATTGTCAGGACACTTTAACAGATTAACAGATAACCTTTAATGGCATAATACAAAGACCCAAAACAAGATACAAAAAATTAAAAGACAACATACAAAGCAAAATTAAGATCGTTTGTTTATGTCTGTGCATAAAAACCTGGTCATTTGCTCAGAGCATATCTGCATTCATTATTTAATAGATAAACTGTCTTCTGCTGATCTGCACAGCACTCTAAGCCCATCAATAAGGTTGAGAGGAACTTTGTTCAGGACCCCTTATGAACGGGGCAATGAGTCAGAACATGGTGTACGGTTTCTGCATTTTTCAGCGTGCAGATGCAAAAACGCTCACTATGGGGTATTTTGGAGCCTCTTCCACCCCTCAAAGCAGAAGGAAGCACATTGCATCTGGCCAAAGTGATGGCATGTCGGTGCTCTGGTTCAGAAAAAGCAAACAAATATCTGGCCATGCCTAGGCGCCCATATGGAATGCCAAGGGAGAGGGGAGAGCAGAACTTTTTTACATGAGCCATCAAATTCCTGATGTTCTAATTCAAAAAGTCTAGATTTTACAGTGGAGAACATCTTGTTGAGAGGGAACATGACTATAACATCGGGAGGCAGGCCCAAGACATGGGGTCTCGCTTCGATGTGGGCCCACCATTCAGTGGCATGCAGAAAAGTTAAGGCCTAGGCAGTGAGGCTCATGTCCTCATGCCTGAAGCAAAGCTAGATCCAGTGCTTGAAAATTATATACCAAACCCTGGTCTCCAGAAGATGTTGTCCAGCTTCTAGGCACAAGGTAGCATAGGGAACAGAGTGTGTCACTCAAAATATTTTATACAAAAAGGTAGACTTTACTTCTACTACCTTTTCATGAAAGAATAGATTTCATTAGGTCAAGAACCTGACCACACTAAGAAACGTGTGGAAGTCATAAACCATGCGTCAGTCAGAATTAGCTTTTTTTTAAAATCAAGCTTGTGGAAATTTGTCTTTTATCCACAGCTAGTTGGAACCGAAGCCTTTAAACATGTTCCTATTTCATGGAAAACAAAATACTTTGTGGTTTCATTTGAAATAGACTTTGCTTCAAAACAAAATACTATTTTTTTCCAGGTGAAATTATGGTAAAAACACTGAGCCTAGATTCATTGTATGTGTGATGATCACAAATGGCAAAGAATTCCAGTCTTGTTTCTGCACCAAACATGGTATAATATTTGTGCTAAGAGTTGGTTTTTATACCCTACTTTTTATACCCTGAAGAAGAGTTGGTTTTTATACCCTACTTTTCTTTACCAAAAGGAGTCTCAAAGTGGCTTACAATCAACTCCCCCCGCCCCCGCCCACACACACTAGGCACTTTGTGAGGTACTTATTAAGAACTGTGACTAGGCCAAGATCATACAGCAGACTTCACTGAAAGAGCGGGGAATCAAACTTGGTTCTCCAGAATAGAATCCACTTCTCTTAAAAAATGCACCTTGCTGGCTTTCACTACATTGGAAAATAAATTGTTCAGATATTTCTCTTTTCACTGGGAACTACATTTCCTAGGAGTCCTTGCAAGGAACACTCTCTCTGCCTCAGTTCATGCGACCGTTTGGGAGTAAAGCAGCCTGCTCTGAGCTCTGGAGAGGAGGGGGGAGAGTGCGCAAACTTTCTGGAAGCATTCCCCGTGCAAGACTGCACTGAAGACACAACAATGAACTAAACTAAGGTAATTGGGGGGGGGGGGTTTCCCGCCCCCCACATGACCTGCTGGTGTGTATCTGATGCACAGTGCCGCACCCCATCTCCTTGCAGCTACGCCACTGTGTTTGTGAAACTTTATTATTCAGTGGAACCTCAGTTTTTGTTGGTAATCTGTTCGGCAGGAGCCTGCGAAAACCAAAACTGACGAAAATTGAGGCACCATAGGGCCACCTACCTTGCAATCCTGGGTCGCCCTCTATTGATGTGGTTTTGAATGATAGCAGGCAACGGAAATTGACAAAAACCGAGGCAATCGACGAAAACCGAGTCAACTTTTTCGCCCAGGCAATTGTCAAAAACCAACACGAACGAAAAGGAAGGGCGATGAAAACTGAGGTTCCGCTGTATGGATAACAGAACTGCATTCATTGTTGTTGATTCAATATTTGCTATTTTTATGAATATTGATTATGATGTCAGCAATATTTCATTTTTAAAAAACCTTTTTACTGGTTAAATTAATATTATGAACTGTTTTTAGGAAAAATTAAAAGCTGGCACAGCCATTAGAAATGTAGGGCTGTTGGAAATGATAGAGCCCAAGGCCAGCATGCCTCCAGGCTACCCTTTAAAAATCTATCTACAGGTGGGTCAGGGAGGAACAGCCAGATCCTTCCTGTGGCTTGCAGGACCAAAGATGGGGTGAAACTGAACCTCCCTCCTCTCATTCTTCTGAGGCTCATTGTGGGCCAATGCCAGAAAGAAACCTGAAAGGCAAATCATTCCTTGGTTTTGACCCACTGAGGCAAAAGCCTCACACTGCTAAACTACCTCAGGCTTAAACCAGCTGAAGTAGAGTGTGATGCAAAATTGTGAAGGAACCTGCTCTGCCTCTGATTAGCACAAATACTTGACAACAGACAGCAGCCATAATTAGTTTTTTTCTTATACAGAAGCAATTGGAATGCAAAAGAGCCATTCACATGTCTTTAATTTATCTTCTTTAATTATCACTAATCTTTAGCAACATCTGGTTCTAATGTTTTACTAGAAAGTTTGCATGTTTGAATCAATTCTAGTGGATGTTTCATTGGTTCTTGTTTTCGTTTTATATGGAGTGGCTTTATTTCCATGATAGGAAAAAGGCCAAGGTTGTTTTCTTTCTGAAAGGATAATAAATCAAGCAAGTGTTGGACTATCAACTCATTATTATTATGTAGGCACACCCAGACACCAATCCTGCAGATTATTTCATGTAAATACTCGGGTTAAGGAAGCCAAGCATTGCAAAGACCAGACTGCTTTTTGGTTATGAGGAGACAAAAACATTTATGCAAAGGTGGAGGTCTTTAAGAATATTTTTTTCAAAGTGAATCCAGGTTTAGGGTGTTCAGCATGGCACAAGTTTAAAAAGAGAAGACATTAGAGAAAACATTTCTGAGAAATTTCACCCCTAGCACAATCTCTTCTGTAAAGTGAATCTTTTTAACAGCTTCTATGAGGAAATAGTTCTACAATAGTTGTAGAATCACCATCAGGATGTTTATAGCTAGCTGCAGATTGTTGGATATATTGTGTTGAATTTTTTAATCATTTGTTGGAAGCCGCCCTGAGTGGTTCTGGTGCCAGTCATTGTCAATGGCAGCAACTCTCCAAAAAGGAGAGATTCCCCCTGTTTATTTCATTCAGAATGTGATTCTGGGGCAAGACCAGCTTTTAGATTATACAGAGTTGAAAGAGGAAGCACTTTGCTCCACAGAGGTGGGTAGGAGAGGTGAGGGGCACTGGAGAAATGCCAGCAGCTCCACTGCCTCTCCCCACTGAAGCCTGCTTCATACCATCCTGACAGAGGGAGAAGGAGGAAACAATAGCTGTCAGAAGTTAGCATGATGCAGTGCTGCCTTTGAAAAATGATGGAGTATGTGAAAACAGAAGGATCATTTTGCCAGACAATCTGAGATAATTTTGGACCTGCTGAGAGATGAGTACTATCTGTCTGTATGCCAATTTAATGAACTGCATAATTGTTTCTGCAGTTGCCATGTTTAATGAATGAAAAGCTAGAGAGAAACTAAAATGTTCTCTTAAAACTGCCGCCTTCTTTTTTTTAAAGAACCAATGGAAAGATAGTTAATGGTCGTTTCCTCACGGCTGAACTATTCCTGTGTACCACTGTTTTTTTAAACCTGGGTCTATTTTATCCTGGTTTGTCTGTTCACATGGCTGCCTGTTTCTGTGAATGGGTCGAGTGAAGACCAAGAGAGAATGCCCCAGTTTGTTTCGCACAAGCCTGGGACTTCTACATTTACACCACAAGCGTATCCACACATGCCCAGTGTTCCATGGTATGATTGGCACTTGTTTTTAAGAGAAAGCTTCAATTAATGGCTCTGCCCTGCCTTTTGAATTTTCACACCATAAGCATTTGGGCATTCCATGGGCACATTTTGTGACTCTACTCCTGATTGAACCAGGCAAATGACACTCGGTTGACACAATGAGCAAAAAACGTTTTTTTTCACTATTTTGGTTCACGATTTTTTAAAAAGTGGGGTGATCATTGTAATGAACAGAGAGGATTATGATCAGGAAATCAGATGATAGTTTAGTAACCAGAACACTTACTCTCAAATAGTACAAGATCCTACTAAACATCTAGGATCCTTAATACCTGCTGTACGCATGAAGGTGTTAGGTTTAGGGCACATTGATGATCACACAGCAGTGGCACAGGAGGTTAAGAGCTCGTGTATCTAATCTGGAGGAACCGGGTTTGATTCCCAGCTCTGCAGCCTGAGCTGTGGAGGCTTATCTGGGGAATTCAGATTAGCCTGTGCACTCCCACGCAAGCCAGCTGGGTGACCTTGGGCTAGTCACAGTTTCTCGGAGCTCTCTCAGCCCCACCCACCTCACAGGGTGCTTGTTGTGAGGGGGGAAGGGCAAGGAGATTGTAAGCCCCTTTGAGTCTCCTTACAGGAGAGAAAGGGGGGATATAAATCCAAACTTTTCTTCTTCTTCTTCTTCTTCTTCTTCTTATTATTATTAAAGAATTCCTATGCATACCCATTTTCTATGGCATTCCTAAGATTCACAAACCAGAAAACTTGTCACCAGGTTGTCCCATAGTCCCAGGGAGTCATTCCATCCTAGAACCCCAAGAACTCTATGTATCTAGAATGCTTCTTACATCTTCAAGTAGAAACCCAGTCATACATTAAAAATAAATAGGATTTCATAATTAAATTAGAGAATATTCATAGGAAGGTTCATAGGGAGCACTGTTAACCACCTTTGATGTCATCTCCCTATATACTAAGGTACCCTTAGATTAAACCAAATAATTAATTTTACAAATCCTTGATAAAATATCTGAAAATGTGTCACCAACACATTTTAATTGCTTAAAATCTTTGAATATAATTATTTTCATTATGACAACCCCTTTATATACAAAAACATGGTGTCTGTATGGACTCTGCCTGCACTCCTTCTATAACCAACTTATATCTGATTTCTTTTGAAAATAAGTTTATTTTAACAATCTAAATAACAAACTTGCAGCACATATGATAGTGTACAAGATCCACATAGATTTTTTATTTTTGATCCAGAACATGTCCCTTTTTTAAATTGGATCAGTACTGGCCCAGGATCAGGTCACTTAAAATTTACTGGGCACATTGATCATGAGAAAATATCATTTCTGGACATGGAGGTGCTTCTTTGGGATATCTTATCCCAAATAATTCTTATCTGTCCCTTAAAAAAATATTGTGATAGAAATTCCTTGCTGAATTTTAAGTTCTATCATCCTTGGCACCTAAGAATCAATTTACCTTTGGGCCAATTCTTACATATTAGAAGGAATGTCCCTTTAGCTGTTGATTATGTCAGCTGCTGCAGATTTACAAGCGCAATTTAGGAATAGGAGCTATCTAGAGCAAATACTACACAATGGCTGATTATGCTCAAGGTGTCCGCTGCACAATGGGAGCGAATGTCTGTCATGGCAAGATTTCTTTACTTCCCCGAGCCCCACTTTCACTTTCCATTCTCTCCACAGTAAGTGAGGCCTCTTCTAGAAAATCTTTTCTGAGATTTTCTCCTTCCATTTCAGGCATCACATGTATTCTCACTGCACAATCTTTTTGCTTCAAATCGAGCCAGAGTATTCTCTCAGCCTGACGATGAATCTCTTTCTGGTTTACTTCCACCTTTGCCTCTAGGGACTTAAATTCTTCTGCAATCCTTTTAAAATCAGTGGCTAGTGCTTTAATCTCCTGCTTTATAGCAGCTGTTTATCCCATCATATCTTTCATATTCGATATATGATTTCACATAGAGGTTAGTAACAGTTATATTTTTTGCACTGCATCCGGATCACTAGAAGCAGCACAGCCTCTTGTCTGTCATCTTTACTCTTCACTCCTGTGCAGTTCTACAATTTGACACTAGACGTCCTTCCGTATTCATTCAATTTTATTCAGTTAACTCCCAGTGTACTCCCAGTGCAAACTGCTTCTCTATCCATCTATCTTATATAAATTTACAGCCACCAAGATAAACATTCCCTTTAAGATGAGTTAAAGATCATTTGCTTTTGATCATTGGATCATTGGTCAAAATAGCCAGGGTTGAGCAAGAAAAATATCCCTAGGCAGCCAAGATGTTCACACTGTTCCCGGTCCTAAAGAGGGTTTGCCCCACAATAGTTCCCTTCTCCTCGAGTATTCAAAAACCGCCAGTGTGATGATTCTTTAAAAAAATCGTGAGCTGACCGTGCTGTCATGTAGACACCACAAGAGCAGGACCAGAGTATTTTACTGCTCAGCCACCTGATATGCTCACCCTGTCACCTGGTGTGCCCGCCCAGCCGCCCGCTGCCCTGATCTCTGTGCCTGAGTGTTGCAGCCTGCCCTTCCCAAAAATGCTCCCACAAGCACTGCACTTTGTCAGCAGGCTTAATTATTAATAATGTGTCTGCAGCTAAGTTCTTAAGTGTATGCCATTGTTTAGTTAAATTGTATTTCTGATGGAGGTATAAAGGAGGATTTTTTTTCAAAAAGTTATGTCAGTAGGTTGGGAATAATTAAAGAAAGCCCTCAACTTCAGTGATCTAATCAGTTTTTAAAAGGCTACTTGCACTTGAAAAGGATCATAGAAAGCAGTAGGGATGAAACCTAAGTCCAAATTTAGAACTTGTTACTCCTGTAGAGAACAGGACTCAGATGATACTAAGTCCTCCTTGTGTCCCCATGGGCATTGAGCCCTGTGAAAAGAATGTGGCTGTCTATTTTGGTAACAAGGTCTTAACTGATAAGAACAATCTTCCTCTCCAGAGGTGGACTGCTGAGGAATCCTGCTCTGATGTGCTAGCAATGGGATCTGACCAAGTAGCGTGCTTTTTGGAATCTAGTTTGTAGCACAATCTATAAGCTCTGAATTTATTGTAATCCTTTAGATCCTGACTACACTTGATGTTCTTTAAATTTCTTGGATTTTTTCTGTAAATATAACGCCCCAAAAGTGTTCAACTTTGTTTATTTATTGATTGATTGATTTCATAGACCACCTCATGCCCGAAGGGCTCTAGGCAGTTTACAGCAACAACGTCCAGAATCAATAATTAAAAACAATTAAAACCCTTAAAATTGGCACACCTTGGCTTATACATGCTGTCATTTACATGGTTTTACATGGTTTTGTTATTGTATTCAAGCAATTTTTGTTATTGTTGTCAGAATCTGTTGATACATAATTTGTTCTACCGTAGTAATTAATGTTGTATAGATGCAGGTGAATGTTACTGAAACAAATGCTCCCATTCTTTCAAAGGAAGCCATGTTTATTTTTGAAACTATTCAGTTAAAAAATCAAACTGCACCCCCTCTCCATCAATCAAACTAGACCCCTTCTGATTAACTAGCTAAAGCCTTAATGTAACTGTTTTACTGGTTAAACTATGTAGTAGAGATACAACAGTATTGACATCCCAGGGTTCATCTAGTGATGTCAAGCACCAAATGGCAATGAGAATACAAATACATAATACAAAAACTTTCTGGATCAGTTTGATGGATCAGAGAGCTGGGGTTGATGATGAAAAACAAATTTTGGAGGAGTTGGGATGAACTTTCAACTCCCTTTCAGTTGTTCCTGTCATCACATCAAGATCTCGTGGCAAAGGGCTTTGCCTCTGAGAATAGCAGTCAACATGTCTTGGAAGTGCTGATTATTTTCTTTGCAGGAAACACAGGAGAGGTCCAAGACAGGGAATTAATATATTATTGTTTCCATTTTTATGACCTATAATTTTATTGCAGTGATAACACTTAAAAAAAAACTTGAAGACTCAGAACTTGTACAGAATTTATCTCTAGTAACCACAAACATTCCAGAGAGCACAGACAGTTCTTATTTAGTTCTGTACATCTTGCTTTCTTGTAACAGACATAATTTAAGTAGTTCAATATATGATGATAATGTTTGCCCTTTGCTCTTGGTACAATTAGGGTTTGTATATATGATCAGTCAAAGTATGTTCCTACTGCATTTTGCCTTGGGAAGGGCTATCATGAGTCAAAGGCTGACTATGGTACAGCAGTCACTTGGTTCAAATAAAAGACTGCATAGATTTCTTAGAAAAAGAAGAGTTTGGATTTATACGCTGCTTTTCTATATCTTTAAGGAGTCTCAAGGCAGCTTACTAACTTCTTCCCTTCCCCCCCCCCCCCCAACAAAACAGACACCTTGTGAGGTAGGTGAGGCTGGGAGTGCTCTGAGAGAACAATGACTAGCCCAAGGTCACCCAGTGGGCTTCATGTGTAGGAGGAAACAAATCTGGTTTACTAAATTAGAGTCCACCACTCATGTGGAGGACTGGGGAATCAAACCTGGTTCTCCAGATTAGTGTCCACCACTACACTTCACTTACTATCCTGACTTCTTAGGAATCCAGCACCTGAGAGAGTCCAAAACTCTCTCAGATTGTCTGGCAAAATGAGTGTAGCCTTATTCCCACTTCTAAGAGCAAAATGTTTTTTGAACTAAATGATATTGAACTAAATGCTTGGTTAGTCTTTGGGATGCCACTTATCCAGACTATTCTTCAAGCAGATCAGTGCTCTGGGTGGGCAGGCAATTGTGAGTTATAGTAGAGCTGTTGATCCCACAATCACCCAAGCAGGACTGAGGCTATTTATGAAGGTGAGTGCATACAGCTGTCACTGAGACCAGAATCTTCAGGTTCTTACAGCTTGACTTGGTCTGTTAGCCTTCAAAACCTCTTGATGGAGCTTTGTGGATAGAAGAGAGATCCTGGGCAGTCAACTAGTACCTCCACCACTGCAGCTGAGCATCTATCCAGACTTTCCATCTTATCTACTCCAAAGGCTCAAGGGGTGCCTGTCAGATCTCTGGCAAAAGGCAGGTTTCTCTGATGGCCTCTTCTGTGACCTTTGTGTCTGCCTCCTGCTCACGTCTTAGCATAGTCAGACCAAATTCTGCCACTTTTTTGCTTGTTAAGGGAACTTTGTCCAAGAGCCACTGAAGTCTTGACTCAGATCCTTGCTTCATACTATTATTCTTTTGATGCCACTGAAGAGGGATTGGCCATTCAGTTCAGCAGTCTCTGCATCTCTTGTTAAAATGTTCAGGCTCTTCGTTTTGAACTTCAAGCTTCACTTCAAAGCAAGCATTTCATTTTACATTGTAGTATTCTTATACAAAGGAAAAGATCTGAGGGAAATAAAGATATCATAATATTTTCAAAATGCACTAAGTAGAAAATAAATTTATTCTGTATTTGAATAGGTGCAGCTCAATCAGTTCTGCTGTTGTTATCGTCTTCCATAATTTGGCTTTGAAATGGGAACTCAGTGTGCTAACTCTACAGCACTGACTTAATTAGTTCTCATGTGTTTTCTTTACTTCTGTTTGCAAATGATATTTCATTCAGAGAATCCCTGCTGATTTCTTTATTGCAGAAAATTAGGGGTCATTAAAAAAAACCCCTTTCTTGAAAGCAATAAATCCAATACAATTGAAACATTCCATGGATGGAGCTTGGCTCCATAGCTGCTTTGGCTTGAAAAGGAGCTTTTTCAACACAGGGAGGATTTATGGCTTTAAACTGGTCACCAGGGTTTCACTGAATACAATTTGGTGGCAAATTATATATGAACAAGATACATTTTATTTTCTATACAATTATACATAGTAAAGTTGATGAGGCTTTACTTTTCCATTTTCTTTTGCTAAACAGAGGAAAAGAACTTATTCTAAGTCAGGAGTACAATTTCCTAGGAAGGCACATATGTACAGCAACACAGATGGAGACAGGTGATGAGTATGAAATAGATGGAAGATAAGCCATACTGGAAGATTATCATGGCAGGACTGATAACAACGAGGGGCCTTTTTTTTTAAGGATCAGCCATTTTGGCACTTAATAGGACTTGTTTGAGTGAACAACCTCAATTTTAAATATAATTATTCACAGAGATAGTTCGAGAAGCAGATTACGAATGGGCTTCCTGATAGTAAAAATATAACGATTACTAAATAATCAACCATTTTTTGTCCTTTAATAGTACCTTGAAATCTTTCACCTGATACATCATTTTAAGAAGAAATCAGTTTTTTTGTAGTATGGACTCCATGTTGAGGTTGAAAGTCTACTAGAATGCGCTCAAAGTTATTGTGATTGAAGTACTGAAAGCAGGGGAAGAATGTACTTCTTTTTTCATGAAAAAAAAGAAAATATTTTGTGGGGCCTTTTATGTTATTTAAGAGTAGTGATTATTTACAATGATTTACAAATATTTGGGGGATGGGGAAATTCAGTTGACTGTTATTAAAATATCCTCTGTCTCTCTGGGTGTTTGCAAATGTATGTGCAGAAGGTACCCTTTGAATGTGTGAGTGATGACCATTGGACCTATAATAGCAAAATATGTCTTTCTTAATGAAATTTCCATCCCAGGTCATTATTTTGCTGCTAAAATGGAGGTGATTGAAAATAAATTAAGGAGCCATATTGTGCTGTATCAAATACCATGTCATCATAGTGAAGAGCA
This sequence comes from Sphaerodactylus townsendi, assembly GCF_021028975.2. NCBI lineage: Eukaryota > Metazoa > Chordata > Lepidosauria > Squamata > Sphaerodactylidae > Sphaerodactylus > Sphaerodactylus townsendi. The sequence continues at coordinate 113,163,286 of NC_059425.1, read as the reverse complement.
GTATATTATTTCTGGTGGCTTTTTTCATGATCATCTTTTCTTCTCAACTCTACTCACACACCCAGGTCCTAAGTCGTATTCCTATTGATGGAAAACAAATGTTTCTCCAACTTGGAGAGTTTTATTAGATTTATCTTCAAAATTGGATCAACATCAGGAATGGGAATGGGTCAGGGGAGTATCAGTACAAAATAGAGCCTAGAGAAAGCACTGACATTGCACCTTCAAAGGCATTTTTATTCACTGGTCTGTTTTCTGCATTAAACACTGGTTCTGGATCTAAGCAGAGGAAAGCCTCTGCACACTCAAAATGCATCTCAAGCAATACCAGCTCATGGGTGGCAGGCCTTTGTAGGGGAGACTGTTTCAGTGGCACCCTTCCCAAATGCCAGAAGGCATTCAGTACTGTCTTGGTCTGCTGCTGCTTCCAGTTGCCTTTTCTTGCCAGGCCAGCCTGCATTTCCTTCCAAAGAATGACACTGGGTACAGTGCTCCCTTGGCCAGCCTGCCCCTTCTGCATTTGCTTAGGTCTGGGTGGCATCACAGGCAGGCAAGGATGGCACCCTATGTTAATCATCCAAAGACAATTCCTGATTATTTAAAATATTTAATTGTCCCATGATATAGAAGAGTGTTTATTATATGTTATGCAATATCTGCTTATGTAATGAATGGTTGTTTTAAGAAGCTTCCTTATTTGAATATGGTTGTGTCAACTGGGGTGAATTGCCTTTTAGAATGTGTCTTTTATTCAGATAGAAACAAAGGCATGGCTGGGCCAAACTGCGCCCAGTGCGCATTCTACATTTTCCGCCCCCCATGCCCCCTCCCGCGGTGCCCCCCTCTGGCACCCCCTTCACACACTTACCTTAGTTCCTTTCCTTTTTCAAAACTTTTTCAGGCTGCAAAAGGCCTGTTCTCAGTAAAAACTGCCTGAGGAACGATACTTCCCAGGAGACCTTGTAGCAGGCCCCAAGGGTCTCTCCTAGGAGGTGCATCAGTTCACCTCAGGCAGTTTTTACTGAGTACAGAGCCTGGCAAACCTAAAGTTTGGGAAAAAGAATATGAACAAAATAAGAGATGATGGGAAGAACTGGGGGTGATTTTTGCACCCCCAGTCGTGTGTCCGGTGCATGGCGCACCCCCCCCCCCGGCCCCCTTGTAGCTCCACAACTAGATAGAAATGAATTATGGATTTTGCTGCTTCTTCAAGGGACGGCAAATATACCTATTGGAGAGAAACTGAGAGTGTTCCTGGCAGATACTCAACATGAGGCCATTTGGGCTGTTGCAAGATTTTTCTCCCAAGTTATAGAAAGATATGATATCAATAAATAAATGAGTCCAAGTCTGCAGTCAGGTTATTAAGACTGTTTTAAAAAATGCTCAAGTAAGCAATGGTGGGCAGGTGGAGTGGGGGCAGTTGGCTCCCGGGCAATGGGTTGGTGGTGTGAGGGCTGATGCCGAAACCAGGGAGACACTCCCTGGTCGGCAGTGGGTCACAAACATTGACATTGTTCAAGTAAACAACGACTGTAGCCAGCAAGCGGAGAAGGAGAAAGTGACTTCCAGGCAGTGAGTCGGTGGTGTGAGAACCAACGTCGAACCCAGGGAGACGCTTCCTGGCAGGCAGCGAACTATAAACTTTAATAGCATTCAAGTACACAATGCACGCGGTGGACAGAGTGTAAGCAAATGGCTTCTGAGATATCCAACACACCTGCTGGCGAAGAACTAAGCAGTGGGGGCTGGTGGCAGAAGCAGGCTGATCTGCAGGGAGGGCAATGGCCTTTTCAATCTGGGCTTAACAAGTTAACATGGACGCAGGAGTTAAAACAAGTATTGTTTCTTTTTAATATAGCTTGAAATACTTCTGGAAAAGAAAAGTCTTTAATTAAGTCCAGCAAAAGCCCATTTTTTTCTTCAGTTTATTTATAATCCCTGTGACTGCACAAAAGGAACAAACTAAAATATATTAAGATTCTCCTGTCATAGAACTGTTCTTGTCACAGATAAATGGTGTTTATTTAGCTCCATTGTGAAATCAGTTTAGGCTAATTATCAGTACTTTGTGAACAAAAGTGAACATACTTTTGTTAATTTCTACAAGCTGAGTATTTCAATCCAATTCTGTAAATTATTTTCAACACCAATACATCATATTCTCTCTCCCCCCCATACTTCTTTATATTCCTTGTAGCCATATTCTTATTTGTTTATTTAGAAACATTTTCAGCTGCCTCTCCAAAAGCAATATAACAATTACATTATAAAAACAATAAAAGGACACATAGTCAGAACCTGATTGCCTTTTGGCATCATAGCCCCACACTACTCGATGCTGAACATCGTTGTCTCCTGTCATGGACTCTGCTGTCCCTATTAGTCCACAGCTGCTCCATCATCTGAGGACACCCTTTCCTTTCTTTGAAAGACACACTTCTTTTATTCAGGGAATGATGTCTTCGAGGTTCCTCCCCCACCTTAGATCTGGGAAACCAATGCCTCATTCATCTTGTCAGCCACAAGATTTCCACAAGGTTTCAACTCTTACCCTTGCCAGCTTTCCTATTTAGGCTGTTTGGAGAGGTATACGCCTCCATGCACCCATTGGGACATGCCTCCATCTTATATCTCTTCTTGTCATCTTCTGAAGTGGACTTTCAAACATCTTTGATGCCAAGACATGATGAGTCTGCTGATTCACTGCATCTCCATCTGGATTCAGATGCAGACAATCTGGATTCAGATGAAGAGTTAGAAGATACTTTCATGACTTCCTTGGAAGACAGTGTTGGGAATCTCCTAGTGGAAGACCTTAAGCTCTATTCAGACCAATTGATTAGAGTGGTGAAAGCCCTGGACATTGACTATGCCCAGTCATATCTGAGATCCTTGAATCAGATCATGAGTGTGTTATACACTGCTGATATGGGGCCAATTGCCATCCCTTAAAGTAAAGATATTTGAGAAATAGCCCAAGGGGTGCAGATTAGACCTTCCTCCAGTCAGGCTACCACAAAAAAGTGGAACATTTATTAAACATTAAACAGGATGGATGTGAATTCTTATTTTGTCATCCTGCTTCAAATTCCACGGTCACTGAGATACTCCCTTTGTGTTATAGAGCTGGCTCCCATTCCTCCCCTATGGATAGAGAGGGTGGAAAAATTAGACAGTTTATGTAGAAAAGTGTATTTCTCATGTGTGCTAGGTCTTTGAATTTCACTGCTGCCATGAAATGATATCAAATGTTCCTTTGGCACCATACAGCACAAAATATTGATCCCCTGCTAGAGGACAAAAAGACTCTGGGCAAGGTGCTGTTTGCTTAAGGTTCTAGGCTGAGTAGACAACAATTAAACACTGTGACTTATGGCTGACAGTGCTAGCAGAGCCATGGCATCTGGGATGGTTCTGAGAAGACAGGCTTGGTGCAGAGCTTCTTCTTTGCTTCCTGATGCTAGGGCCAGAATTGAAGACCCTGTTTTTAAGAACAAGGCTCTCTTCAATGGGGAAACTGATTCTGTCCTTGATAGTATTAGGAGAAGTCACCTTACTGAAAGGTAAGTACTGGGGGATTCACACAGAAGTACTTTACTCGTTATTCCAGTCAGTCTTATTCTGGTAAATCATATCTCTACCAACAATCCCATTATTTCCAGGGTTTTAGAAGAGAAGAAGAGTTTGATTTGTATCCCCTCTTTCTCTCCTGTAAGGAGACTCAAAGGGGCTTTCAATCTCCGTTTCCTTCTCCCCCACCACAAACACCCTGTGAGGTAGGTGGGGCTGAGAGAGCGCCAAAGAACTGTGACTAGCCCAGATGGCATGTGTTGGGATGCACAAGCTAACCTGGTTCAAGTGGCAGAGCAGGAAATCAAACCCAGTTATCTAGATTAGAGTGCACCTGCACTTAACCGCTACACCACACTGGTCTCAATCCATTCCCTGACAACATGGGCAATGTTCACAGCATGTGCAAAAGAAGAGACAGGGATTAGTTGTCTGGGAACCCACCATCCAGAGGGAAACAAGTGGCAGAACTACAGGAGGCCAAATGTCCTTTTCTTCACAGTTTGTCACTATTCTGAGATCAATGGTCGATGACCAGCTAAGATCATTGGGTCCTTTCTACAATAAAGCATGGTTACAATTTACACTTTAACTTTAAATCTATTCCTACCTGTTTTTCTCCACCTTCTCCTTCTGAGTGCTCTTCATCTCTAGTAGCAGCTGTGGCTCCAGAAAGATACAATCAGTCAATTCAGTTCACCTCTTTCTGAAAGGGGATTTTACTGTAGTTATTCCCTGGTTGTTAAGAAGAATGGTGGTAAGTGGCTCATACTTGACCTCAAACTTCTCAATAAGTATTTAAACTTACCCAAATTTATAATGCTGTCTTTCAGACATCCCTCCCTTGCTATCTGGAGATATCTAATTTGTGGTCCTCGACCTAAAGGACACCACTTTTCACATCTCCATCCATAAAACCTTTAGGGAATTTTCAAGATTTGAGTATGGGAGTATTCTGCCTGAATATAATGTGTTATCCGTTTGTTTAGCTACAGCTTCACATATTTTCACAAAATGCATATCAGATATAGTTGCATTCCTAACGTCAAAGCTGCGCAGTATCAGACAATTGCTGTTTGTTGCCTCTTCCTCCCAGTCTTTCAATCAAGACCTGGCTTTCACCTCCCAGTAATTAACCAATCTTGGGCTGGTAATCAATGAAGGTAGTCTAATTTAAGGTCTATGGAAAACACCATGTTTATTGCAGAAGTTTTGGATGCCATTTCACAAAAAGCTTATTTACCATTTTCATCATTCAAGGCCATTCAATCCTTCATCAATGTTTTTCGTAACAACAGGTTTCAAAGGGCCACCTGCATCCAGAAACTGGTGATTTATGCACAGCAGAAATAAAATGTCTGGAGGTTGTTTTAAAAACCATTTGAGGGACTTTCACACAACTCTCTCTCATAATATCTTCAGGTTGTTTTATTTCTCTCAACCTGGGTTTTCTGAAAATCCCTAAACTAGTGATCTTTCCCCTGCAACCTGGGTTGAAGACATTTCCTGCCTGCTGGGTAAACAAAATCAGGCAGGAAACGCTTTACTGTTCCTGCCCAAACCTCTTACTTTCATTTTCGCCACTCACATCTGCCATTTTGTGTGCTGCAGCAGAGATTCTCTGAAGGTTCCCCACAGAGGTTTCCTCTGCTTGCATCTCATCCACATGTGATTTCCATGTAAAAAGTCGATGAATAAAATTTATTTTGCACAAGTTCATTTTTCCTTTTTTTGGTTTGGAGGGGCATGTCTGTGAAGCTACAACATCACAATTAGAGAAGATGCAATATTTGTATCATCGTAGCTTTTCAGACATCCCCCTGAAAACAAAAGAGAGAGAAAAAGCAACATGTAGGGGGGATTGCTAGGCAAAACAAATTTTATTCATCTACTTTTCACATGGAAGTTGCACATGGATGAGCTGCAAGCAGAGCAAACCTCCATGGAAAACATTCACCAAATGGCGAAGGCATGGAGAATCTCTACAGCAGCACACAAAATTTATTTTGTTTGCTTCAAGTTCCTAACATTTGCAAAGCTACTTTTTTCCAAACCATTTCTAGATGGGTAGTTTCTGCCATTGAGATAGCATATAGCAGTGCCAAGGTACATTGTACACCTACAGTTAGGGCTCATTCCACCATTGCCCAAACCTCTTCAGCGGCTTTTCTTGCCAGGGTTGATCTCCAGGGCATCTGTATGATGGCTACCTGGGCTGGTTTTTCATGGCAAAATTGCTCCTCTGTTAGCATGGGAAATATCTGGCTCGATGGTCCCTCAATGGTCATGGATATGAACTCCTCACTAGAAACAGGCATCACACCTAAATGTATCATTGTGAAAAGATTATATCCCTCCAGCTACATGGATGGGCAAGATGGGTTGTTGAACAAGCAGTTATTATATAAGCCTTCATTCAATCCTCTTACCTTAGAGATGGGAAACTACCTAAACTAATCAACCAAACATTTGTATAACTTGCAAAAGGGGGTGGATTTAAAAAGAGAATCTGGGGAAATTTGGGGGGTGCCTGCTGCCAGGGGTGCAATTGTTAAGCTAGTAACACTAAATTTTCAGGATACCTTTAGGAGACTCTCCTGATGATATCATCCAAGTACGGTGAAGTTTGGTTCAGGGGGTCCAAAGTTATGGACCCTCAAAGGTGTAGGCCCCATCTCCTCTTAGCTCCCATTGGAAACAATAGGGGATGAGGCACCCCCTTTGGGAGTCCATAACTTTGGACCCCCTGAACCAAACCTCACCAAACATGGGTGGTATCATCAGGAGAGCCTCCCAAAAAAATCTCTGAAGTTTTGGTGCTTCTAGTCTGAAAGCAGCGCCCCCCGCAGGCCAGAAACTAAAATACACTTAAAGATACAAAAAACCCACAAACATGGGTGCGGAGCTTTGGACATGTAATGGGCGGGGGGGTTAAATGCTATGGGGAAGTTAAAGATAAGGTTTTTAAAAACTTTTGGGCTTCCTTCACTGCAGGAAAGCACTTTGGAGTGGGAGTGGGAGGCGTGGAGTGGAGTGGCACCATCCCGGCCCACATGACAGCTCTAGATCAGCTGTAAGACTGGGCATTAAAAAAGAGAATCTGGAACAGACTGCCTTGGTATATGGTGGAATGCCAACCCTGGATGTGTTTAAGAACAAGTTATACAAATGTTTGGTTGATTAGTTTAGGTAGTTTCCCATCTCTAAGGTAAGAGGATTGAATGAAGGCTTATATAATAACTGCTTGTTCAACAACCCATCTTGCCCATCCATGTAGCTGGAGGGATATAATCTTTTCACAATGATACATTTAGGTGTGATGCCTGTTTCTAATGAGGAGTTCATATCCATGACCATTGAGGGACCGTCTAGCCAGATATTTCTATATTTCTATGAAAGCGTGAACACTAAGCCTTTGGTATTTCTGAGTCAATTGGCATTATGTGTGATTGGATCTTCCAAAGTTCAAGGCGTCGTCAATTAGACCATTCAAAAGTCTAGTAATTTCAAATGGTTAGAGAAATATTAGTGGCCAAATGACTTATTGAAGCCTATCCAAAATATCAAGTTAAGCGCTAGGAGTTTTATTCTTTGTTTTATGCCCTTTTGTTTAAACCATGTTGACTGACTGGTTTGGACTACAATTAAAGTCAACTGTCAAGTATGATACTCATACCATATGTGAAAAACATCATAACAAATCTGTTGGCCATATAAGAAAGATACCACACATGGGAACAATAACCTTTCCTTGAAAACAACGCAATTTTGATCTAAAGCCACCATGCTCCATTAAGAACTAATAATGCACCCATTTTGTAAACACACCAGTTTTTGAGATGGGGAAGAAAGAACTGGAATATAAAAGAACATAAAAAAATGTGAAGAATGTTGACTCAAATTTAGCAACACCCCTTTTTTGAAATCTGGTGCCAAGTTCCAACCCAGATGAAGCACTTTACAAATATGGGAATGTATTACAATGTTATCCTTTACCAACCAGGTGTTGTGATTAAGTATAATATAATTAACAGTATGCAGTCTTAAAGGGAAGTTACACACTTTTAAGCCCAATTATTCAGTTTAGGATTGCATTGTAAAGTTTCTTAGAAGTTTCTTTCTACGGGTGACTCCTGCTTTTGCAGAGGCGTAGCAGGGCCAAACTGCGCCCGGTACACAGTCTATATTTTCTGCCCCCACGGTCCCCCCACGTTGCCCCCATTCCCCCCTTCCCACACTTACCTTAGTTCCTTTCCTTTCCCTAGAACTTTTTCAGGCTGAAAAAAAGTTCTATTCGCAGTTCAGGCTTAAAAATGGCCTGATGGAAACTATACTTCCCAGGAGACCTTGTGAGCCTCAAGGTCTCCTGGGAACTGTAGTTCCTCAGGCCGTTTTTGGCCTGTACTGTGAACAGGCCTTTTTTTCAACCTGCAAAAGTTCTAGGAAAAACTTCCCACCTCCAGAGGTTTTTTATACACTGGTAAAGGTGACATGCTCCCAGAAATCAATGAACAGGATCCACACAACCTGTTAAAAATTTTGGGGAACTGCACTTTTTCAAAATAAAACTTTCAAACTAAAATCATGTTTCCCTCATTTATAAGGAATAATGGGGGACTGTGCATATAAAAGCCTTGTGTTCACTGCCATGAAGCAAGTTTTGTGGTGAGTAAGAATACAGAGATCACTGAAGCAGGAGTTATATAAAATAAAAAAATATTTATTTATGTACAGATATGTTTAAAAAACAGTTCAGCAGCACAGATTTCCAGTCACAGGAAAAGCCATTATAAAATGTTAGTTATGGTTTCAGGTTGTGATTTGAATTTCCTTTAACATTTGTGGATGCAGATTACCAGAGAAAGACCTCACAACCAGGTACCCCCGGAAGTAGAGTTCAACCTTTCTGCCATCCTGCCAGGCAGAGCTGCCCTTTAAACTGTCTGCTGTCTTACTAAGACAGATCTAAACTTTCATTACTTGACTTCAACATTCCATTTTCCCTCTGAAAAGTGATGGGTGCTAGAACAGAACTCCTAAAGACTCAGGTACAAAACAGGTGGTTTACTGTTCTACCTTTCAGTGACAGAACAGCCTCCAGTCCATCTTAGTAGGAATATCACTGCTATGTTAAGACACTATAATAATATTATTACTACCAATTTTTAAAATAAAGCATGCCAATGAAGAGGTATAATGGCAAGAACAGAGGATTCTAGGGAAGAAATGGCACCAGATATAAGTAGATAAAGTACAGAAATCTATACCTTGTCATTCACGCTGTTTCCAAGCAGGTTTGGGAAACAACAGAAGGCAGTTGGGGAAAAGACAGAAAATCTACCGATACAGGAAAAAGACATGTAGGTAATGCATGGAAGTGGAAGAGAAAGCACAGGAGGGAAAGCACACATTTTCTAGCAACTGAGAAAAAGATTTCTGATAGGTTTGATCACAATAAAGGATTCTGAAACTGTACCTAGCCCACATAAGGAGGAGTGGGATAGAAAATCAATAAACAAATATTTGTAAGGAAAGGAAAACAGCCAAATTAATGCTCCATACCAGAACCTCACTGAATGACTGGTTTATAAATTGTATAATTAGTACAGTTAGTCCTAGAAGAGATGTACAGACTGGATGTCTGACCAGTATGGAAATATGGTTTCAAGGATCTGGAGGTTGAAGAAAGATATGCAGGACTTGTACATGGAAAAAAGATTCAAGTTCTATGAATCTAAGCCTCTTGAATGTGTTTTCTATTTCTGATATTTCAGTTTGTTTCTGAAATGGTCATGTTCCCCAGTGAAAGGTTTATTTAGTTCAGCTGGCCAATGGACATTTCTGGAACTCTCCACAGAATATGAATATGAATATGTTATATCCTGTTTCACTATGTCTCTGTCATTTCTGCACAGAAGAAATAAAATGTATTGAGGACATTTAAAAAAACATTTTGGGTAAGAAGATCACATAGCTCTGCCCCCAAAACATCTTTAGAGCATTTTACTACTTTCAATCTGGGTTTTATAAAAACTGATAAAATAGCTATCTTTTCCCCCAACTCAGGCTGAAGACATTTCCTGCCTGTTGAGTGAACAAAAGCAGGCAGGAAATGCTTTGTTTCTCCCACCCAAACCTCTTACTTTCACTTTTGCCATTCATGCCTGCCATTTTGTGTGCTGCTGAAGATTCCCCGTGAAGGTTTCCCATGAAGGTTCCTCTGCTTGCAGCTCATCCATGCAAGATTTCCATGGAAGAAGAAGAGTTGGATTTATATCCCCCCCTTTCTCTCCTGTTAGGAAATTCAAAGGGAGAACAGTAATCCCTCCCTTCCCCCTATGAGCAACAGGCACCCTGTGAGTGGGAGGTGGGGCTGGGAGAGCTCTCAGAAGAACATGATTAAGCTCAAAGTGCCAACTGGCTTATGTTGGAGTGCACTGAGCTAATCTCTAAGGAGATACAGATAAAGCCCCCACAGCTCAGAGTAGCTTTGTGAGGGAATCAAACCAGTTTCCTCCAGATTAGAGTACATTTTCTCTTAACTGCTCCCTCACTACTGGCCCAGTTTGTTTTGCCCTATAAAATAATTCATGCGCATGTGTTATTTTTTTCTTGTATTTTCTTTTTTGCTAGAAATTGCGGTAGAATCATAGGGTGGGAGGAGGAGACCACAGAGAGCCATCTATCGTCCAATCCCCTGCCATACAGGAGATGCACTGTCAAAGCATCCCTGATGTATGGTCATCCAGCCTCTGCTTTAAAACCTCCAAAGAAGGAGACTTCTCCACTCTCAGGGGCAAAGTAGATTCCACCCTATCATGAACAGTCCTGACAAGTCAGAAGAGTTAGCATCCACTGAAAAACTTTCCACATTTTTTTGTTTTAAATCTACGATTCAACTCCTGTATCATTCTATCATTGTGTGATGATATATCTTGCTGACTCTGTTACCAATTATTTATTTATTTTTTGACTTATAAGCCGCCTCATCCCCAAAGGGCTCGAGGCGGCTCACAACAAGGCTGTTATTCATACAGCAATCATATTAGGTTTTCTGAATTCCAAACTTTTATTCTTTTAAAAAAGTCTCTAGCACCTTTTGTTGAAGTGATATAGGAAAAGATGAGAGTTGAAAGATGAGAATTTAGAAACCTGATTCACAGATTATGTTATTGTAACAATATGACAATATTCAATTACCCACTTAAAAAAAATCTCTGGGTAGCAAGGGGAGGAGGAAATGGCCACCATAGGGTTTTGCTGTGGATTGGAAAATGTAACTATAATCAATGATCGGGACTTCACATGAAAATTCAGATTTTCCTACTGGAGCCATTCAGGGTTTGCTGAAACCTTTCCCAAAATTCCACAGTAAATTAATTTTGAGAGAGACTGTAGAAAACTCTAGGAGGTACACAAATGCAGCACAATGATGCAGGGAAGAAGCAGGAAGGAGGAACACTTCTCAACAGTATTGAACCTGGGTGAAATAACCTGTGTGTAAATGGTCAGTGTCCCTATTTTGTCCATATTTTTTCTTGCTTTTTCTGTACAGCACGATTTCCCCATGGTTTTTCAAATAACTGCTTTTGATAAAAGTTAACCCTTTAAATTAGGAAGGACCCATGGGCTACTGCTTCAGAGGAGTTCTGTAAGTACTGCATGGCTTCTATTCTCTCTGCTCTGAAGGGTTGGAATTTATTACGCCTGCAAGAAGCAGAAGCAGGAATTTGGGCTGCTGATGTCACAATCTGGGGGAATCACTTCACTGCAACAGAACACTGACCACATCATTATCATTTCAGTGGTAGCCGTGTTTATTCAGATATCAGTTTAACTGATTTCTGTGAGACTTCTTTGCAAATAAAAGATGTTTAGATTTTCAGCCAAACACCTTTAGGTCAGCAATGACAAGCTAGGGATCAAAGTGAAGTAATCTTGTAGGTTTGTGAATTTAGGGATAGTCTCTTCAATTTCTGCCATCCCTAACTAATTCTAATAAAGTTCAAATATTATAAAGAAAAAAAAGGCTACGAAATGTAGTTCCTGAGTTAGACAATGGTCCTGGTAGACCTGAAAAGAATTTGAGTAAGACATGGAACTATGAATCAGTGGGAGAATTCAGCATCCTATTCAGATGAGGAAATCTAGCTTGTTGGGCAGGTTGAAGAAATGTATCCTAATATTCTGCCTTGCCTTCCAGGATCCACTGAATTTCACAACTAGGACAAGTTCACATTTTCTACTGCATGTGTTAATTCTCCAAATTTGTTATGGATTATTAGTGGGGCTTCTTTTATAAATTAAAAGCTGACTGTATCTGCTTTCTTCACTAGCTTGTTTTGTTTTTGCATTGGATAAGGCAAAAGCAATTAATTATTCTAACATTTGTGATATAGGATTAGGGAACATTAACTTCTGTGCCCATGAATAGTTGGACTCTGGGAAAAAGACAGGTACACCATGAATATGCAGTGAACATCCATAGCAATGTATGTAATTCGTGTAAGTTTGGGAGGAGGGAACTCACTAATTTTGACCATGTGTACAGGCGGCAGGTAACTGGAGTCAAGAATACTTTAGACACAATAAACATGGCAGGTATTACAGTGTATCCCTTGGGTAGGCATAATTCATTCACCAGATCTAGAAGCAGCTGAACAAGGAGAAGGAAAAGTGCAGACAACCAGTGGAATGAACTGAAAAATAAACAAGCATTCTGCGGAGAGAGACCAACAATCATTCCTACTTCCTGGCCTGAGAAGGAAGAAAAGGCTCATCTGTGAAGGCAGAGAGCATCTCAGCATCACCCAGGGACAAGACATTCTAGGATTGGGTCCTACAAGGCAACAAATGACAAGCTGCTTTGCCTAAACTAAATGGGCATCCAGCTGGGTGTTTCAGCTTTAAATCTCCCACTCACACTTTTTGAACTGACCTCCAGCTTGGCTAGTTATTGGACCATCTCCCTTCTGAAGTGTCACAAAAAAATTAAGTAGCAAAATAAATACTCCTTCTTTAAATGCCTTTCCCCCCTGGATGCTTCAAAAAGAAACACTAAAAAACCTTTCTGCACTTTTCTTGGCATGCTTTTTTTCCTCAGAAACTTGCTCTTGTTTGACCATAATGGTAGTTCAAGATGAGGTTTATCCATCTGCATAATTCTAAAAGGTTTCCAGCCTTTATCTGTCTGCTGTTTTAGATTATGTGGTATCTCCTGAGAGTTTCTTACTCCATTAAATTGGACAGCGGTTTACTGTTATCACAGACCTGCTACATTGTTTTTAATTTTTCTGTCATGGTGAGATTGGGAGTGGCATTTAGATCACTCAAGCTTTTAGCAGAGTCGTAAAAGGACACTGTGCGGGAGAAAAGAACAAAAGATAATCACACTTCACTAGGGAATCAATTCATTATTTCATTGATAAGAGAACTGCTGTTGCGGCAAGACCACTCTGCAACTAGAACAAGTTAATCCTCTTGTCTCATGTCGCAGAACAGATAACAGAAGAGAATTTAACAATGCCAGAGGAGGTGGCATTGACCAATATATTGGAATGTTTAGCCATTGCCAGAAAGACTGGCCAGGAAAAATGTTTAAAGCTTCAATTACTTATCTGTGTGAAAAGTACTAAGTAAAAAGGGATA